>NW_005370538.1:1827396-1832366 GCF_000412655.1 Myotis brandtii
GGTCCCAGACTGCGAGAGGGCACAGGCTGGGCTGAGGGACCCCCCAAGTGCACAAATTTTTGTGTACCGGGCCTCTAGTATTAATATAATGAACCTCCAGGTACCAGTTACCCAGTTTTCATGAACATACCTGTTTCATTCAACCCTATTTCACCTCCTTTGATGATTATTTTAAACAAATCCAAGATATATCATACAATCCATAAATACTTTCATAGATGTCACTACAACATAAAAACTTTAAGAACACTTTAGATTTACAAAATGGCAGAAAATACTGTGGTGGGAGAACATATCCTGAGCATTATTGGCTCCCATGATATCACGTTTTTTGCATTACAGATTATTTTAAATATTTTTTTCATTTTTAAATTATAGTTGACATTCAATATTGTATTAGTTTCAAGTGTATAGCAAAGTGGTTAGATTTTTTTTTTACATTTATAATTCCGTTTTAATGAGTTGGCATCTTTTAAAAAATATTTTTTCCCTTTATTGAATAAGATATTACAAATGTGTCCTTATCCCCCCAATGTCCCTCATCCCCCCAATTCTGCCCTCACCCTCACCCCATGTCCACATCCATCACTTATGCTTATATGCATGCATACAAGTCCTTCGGTTGATCTTTCCTCCTCACCCCTCCCTCTCCAGCCTTCCCTCTGAGTTTTGAGCACCTGATCGATGCTTCTCTGTCTCTACATCTGTTTTTGTTCATCGGTTTATGTTGTTCATTATAATCGAAAAATGAGTGAGAGCATGTGATATTTATCTTTCTCTGACTGACTTATTTCACTTAGCATAATGCTCTCCAGCTCCATTCATGCTGTTGCAAATGGTAGGAGTTCCTTCCTTTTTACAGCTGCATAGTATTCCATTGTGTAGATGTGCCAAAGTTTTTTAATCCATTCATCTGCTGATGGGCACTTAGGCTGATTCCAAATCTTAGCTATGGTAAATTGTGCTGCTAAGAACATAGGGATGCATATATCCTTTCTGATTGGTGTTTCTGGTTTCTTGGGATATATTCCTAGAAGTGGGATCACAGGGTCAAATGGAAGTTCCATTTTTAGTTTTTTGAGGAAACTCCATACTGTTCTCCACAGTGGCTGCACCAGTTTGCATTCCCACCAGCAGTGAAAGAGGGTTCCTCTTTCTCCGCATCCTCGCCAGCACTTGTCGTTTGTTGATTTGTTGATGATAGCCAGTCTGACAGGTGTGAGATGGTACCTCATTGTCGTTTTGATTTGCATCTCTCGGATGATTAGTGACTTTGAGCATGTTTTCATATGTCTCTCAGCCTTAACCTCATTGTTGTTTTGATTTGCATCTCTCGGATGATTAGCGACTTTGAGCATGTTTTCATATGTCTCTTGGCTTTCTGAATGTCCTCTTTTGAAAGGTGTCTATTTAGGTCCTTTGCCCATTTTTTGATTGGATTGTTTATCTTCCTTTTGTTAAGTTGTATGAGTTCCCTATAAATGTTGGAGATTAGGCCCTTATCAGATATAATGTTGGCAAATATGTTCTCCCATGTAGTGGGCTTTCTTGTTGTTTTGTTGATGGTTTCTTTTGCTGTGCAGAAACTTTTTATTTTGATGTAGTCCCATTTGTTTATTTTCTCTTTAGTTTCCAATGCCCTAGGATCTGTATCGGTGAAGAAATTGCTTCGGCATATGTCTGAGATTTTGTTGCCTTTGGATTCTTCTAGTATTTTTATGGTTTCCTGTCGTATATTTAAGTCCTTTATCCATTTTGAGTTTATTTTTGTGTATGGTGTAAGTTGGTGGTCTAGTTTCATTTTCTTGCATGTATCTGTCCAATTTTCCCAGCACCATTTATTGAAGAGACTGTCTTGACTCCATTGTATGTTCTTGCCTCCTTTGTCAAATATTAATTGAGCGTATTGGTTGGGGCTGATTTCTGGGCTCTCTATTCTATTCCATTGATCTATATGTCTGTTCTTGTGCCAGTACCAGGCAGTTTTGAGAACAGTGGCTTTGTAATACAGCTTGATATCTGGTATTGAGATCCCTCCTACTTTGTTCTTCTTTCTCAGGATCGCAGCAGTTATTCGAGTTTTTTATTATTATTATTTTTTATTTTTTTTATTCCAGATGAATCTTTGGAGAGTTCTTTCTAGGTCTGTGAAATATGCCATTGGTATTTTAATGGGTAGTGCATTGAATCTATAGATTCCTTGGGTAGTATGGACATTTTTATGATGTTGATTCTACCAATCCATGAACACGGTATGTTCTTCCATCTCTTTATGTCTTCCTCTATCTCTTTTATCAACGTCCTGTAGTTTTCTGGGTAGAGGTCTGTTACCTCCTTGGTTAAGTTTATTCCTAGGTATCTTAATTTTTTTGGTGCAATGGTAAATGGGATTTTTCTTTTAATTTCTCTTTCTGTAAGTTCACTATTGGCATATAAAAATGCCATAGATTTCTTGGTGTTAATTTTGTATCCTGCTACATTGCCAAATTCATTTATTAGGTCTAATAGTTTTTTTATAGAGTCTTTAGGGTTTTCTAAGTACAGTATCATGTCATCTGCGAATAATGACAATTTTACTTCTTTTCCAATTTGGATGCCTTTTATTTCTTCTTCTTGTCTGATCACTTTGGCTAGCACTTCCAGTACTGTCTCGAACAGGAGTGGAGAAAGTGGGCATCCCTGTCTTGTTCCTGTCCTTAGGGGAATGGTTTTAGTTTTTGCCCATGAGTATGATGTTGCCTGTGGGTTTTTCATATATGGATTTTATTATGTTGAGGTATGATCTTTCTATTCCCACCTTGCTGAGAGTTTTTATCAAGAAAGGGTGCTGGATTTTGTCATATGCTTTTTCTGCATCAATTGCTATGACTATGTGATTTTTATCTCTCAATTTCTTATGTGATGTATCACGTTTATTGATTTGTGAATACTGTACTATCCTTGCATCCCTGGGATAAAACCTACTTGGTCATAGTGTATGATCTTTCTCAGGTACTGCTGGATCTGATTTGCTAGAATTTTGTTGAGGATTTTGGCATCTATGTTCATGAGGGATATTGGCCTGTAATTCTCTTTCATTGTGTTGTCTTTATATGGTTTTGGTATTAGGGTAGATGCTGGCTTCATAGAATGAGCTTGGATGTGTTCCTTTTTCTTGAATTTTTTTGAAATAGTCTGAGGAGGGGAGGTTTTAGTTCTTTCTTGAGCGTTTGGTAAAACTCCCCTGTGAAGCCGTCTGGCCCCAGTTTTTGTTTGATGGAATCTTTTTGATGACTGCTTCAATTTCTTTCATGGTTATCAGCCTATTCAAGTTTTTAGAATCTTCTTGATTGAGTTTAGGAAGGTTATATTTTTCTAGGAATATGTCCATTTCCTCCAGGTTGTCTAGTTTGTTAGAATAGAGTTGTTCATAGTATTTTTAACAATCTTTTGTATTTCTGTGGGTTCTGTTGTTATTTCGCTTCTTTCATTTCTGATTTTGTTTATTTGGGTCCTCTCTCTTTGCCTCTTGGTGAGCCTGGCTAGAGGTTCATCAATCTTGTTTATCCTTTCAAAGAACCAGCTCTTGGTTTCATTGATCTTTTGTATTGTTTGTTGGTCTCTATATCATTTATTTCTGTTCTGATCTTTATTATTTCCTTCCTTCTGCTCACTCTGGACTTTCTTGTTGCTCTCTTTCTAATTCTTTAAGTTGCAAGGTTAGATCCTTTATTACCAGTTTTTCTTGTTTTTTTGAGGTAGGCCTGTAGAGCTTGTAGTTCCCTCTTGGGACTGCTTTCATTGTGTCCCATAGATTTTGCATTGTTTTGTTTCCATCATCATTTTTTTCCAGGATGCTTTTTATTTCTTCTTTGATCTCTTTGGTGACCCAATAATTGTTTAGTAGCATGCTATTTAGCCTCCAATTGTTTGATTTTTTATTGTTTTTATTGTAGTTGATTTCTAGTTTTATGCCATTGTGATCTGAGAAGAAGCTTGTTATGATTTATATTCTCTTGAATTTGAAGAGACATTGGCTGTGTCTTAATATGTGGTCTATCTTTGAAAATGTCCCGTATGCACTGGAGAAAAATGTATATTCTGTAGCTTTGGGATGAAATATTCTGAAGATGTCAATTAAGTCCATTTGATCTAGTGAGTCATTTAGAATTCTGTTTCTTGGCTGATTTTTTGTTTAGAGGATTTATCCAATGGTGTCAGTGGAGTATTAAAGTCCCCTACTATGACTGTATTGCTATTGATCTCTCCCTCGATATCTTCCAGAAGTTGTTTTATGTATTCGGGTGCTCCTGTATTGGGTACATATATGTTTACCAAAGTTTTTCTTCTTGATGAATTGCTTCCTTTAGTATTATGTAGTTGCCTTCCTTATCTCTTGTTATGGCCTTTACTTTGAGGTCTATTTTGTCAGATATAAGTATTGCACACCCAGCTTTTTTCTCATTTCCATTTGCCTGAAAAATTTTTTCTGTCCTTTTATTATCAGTCTGTGTGAATCCTTTGTTTGGAGGTGGGTCTTTTGCAGACAGCAAATACATGGGTCACGTTTTCTTATTCATTTAGCTATGCTATGTCTTTTGATTGGAGCATTCAATCCTTTTATGTTTAATGTTATTATTGATAAGTACTTGTTTGTCATCATTTTTATTCTTAATGCTTGTGTTTTTTCTTACTTTTCTGTTTCTTCTTTTTACAGCAGTCCCTTTAGCATTTCTTGCATTGCTGGCTTGGTGGCAATAAACTCTCTTAACCCTTTTTTTTTTCTGTGAAGCTCCTGATTCCACCTTCAATTTTGAATGATAGCCTTGCCGGGTATAGTATTCTTGGATTCAGTACCTTGCTTTGCATCACTTTGTATATTTCATTCCATTCCTTCTGGCCTGGTGAGAAATCAGTTGATATTCTAATAGGAGATCCCTTGTAGGTAACATTCTGTCTCTCTCTGGCAGCCTTTAAGATTCTTACTTTGT
>NW_005370538.1:1832726-1834613 GCF_000412655.1 Myotis brandtii
CCGGTATCCAGGATGGGTGAATTCAGAATTTCTACTGCCCAGGGGAGTGCGTCCCTATTAGTCCAAGATCAGACCCAGCAGAGGCTCACTGTGGCTTCCCAAAGTGCCCTGTGGATAGATGTGCTCAGGGGGAGTGAGCAATTGTGGCAGTGCAGTTCGCTGGCCCTCTGAGGGGCCCTGGCGCTGAAATTGCGCAGCTGGGTGTGTGTGGGCAGTTATTCAGGCAGAAGGAATTCAGAATTTCTACTGGGGGTGCAGTGCACCTGTGTCTGTACAAAATCACACCCAGCTGAGGCTCACAGTGACTTCAAAGAGAAGTCTATGGAGTGGTGTGCCTTGGAGACCTGCGCGCTGGAGATGGGCGAATGCGATGTAGGAGGTCTGCCGCTGGGGAAGGGGAGGCTGCACTTACTGCTGTGGGTGGGCGTGGTGCTCCTTTGGAGGTGGAGATCCCAGGGTCTTCGAGTCTGTGGGTGTGGCTGCAAGATTTTGGCTGGAGTGGCTGCCGGGTCGCGGGCGGGCAGTATCCAAGGCCTGTCTGGGTGGTGGTGCTGCTGAGTTCCTAGAAGAGGCCACTTTCCCCTTTAAGATGGCGTGGGCTCCGTGCCCCAGTCCCGCAGTCCGCAGTCCAGGGAGTGCCAGCAGCGGTGGTAGTCTCTCCCTGTCCCAGAGAGCCTGTTCTGCCAGCCTCTGCTGCTCCTGCCGGATTTAACTGTCCCTCCCTCACTCACACACACAACACACACATCCACTCACTCTTCTTTCATGACCTCACTCACTCACTTCCTATCCCTCACCTCCATCCTGCCAGCTGCCATCTTTTTCCAAACTGGTTAGATATTTATATAACTTAAGGCATTATATACTTTTTAATTACATTTATTGTGGTTATATTGGTTATTAAATTATATAGGTTTCAAGCATACAATTCTATGATACATCATCTGTATACTGGTTGGGTTCATATATATTAAGAAGTGTTATGTTTTCTTGATGTAGTGTCCCCTTATCATTATAAAGTGTCCATCTTTGTCTCTTGTTATCTCTCCTATCTTAATCTGTTTTGTCAAATATAAGTATGGCTACACCTGCTTTTTTGTGGATGTTATTTGCTTGGGGAATTTTCCCCCACCCTTTTACTTTGAATCTACCTTTGTTTTTGCAGCTTAGATGTGTCTCTTGTAAGCAGCATATGGTTGGGTTTTGTGTTTTGATCCACTCTGCTACTCTGGTCCTCTTTATTTATGATTTCAGACCATTTACATTTAGGATAATAATTCATGTATGATGTATTTCCTATAGTCATTTTATCTTTTGTTTTTTAGTAGCTCTGTGCCTCCATTAGTTTTTTTCCTTTGTGTTTCTGTCTGTTGTTTTTGTTTGGTGGTATTCCATACATTTTTCCATAGATTTGGGAAGTTCTCATCCACTATTTGTTTGAATAGATTCTCGATTCCCTGCTCCCTCCCCTCCTCCTCTGGAATGCCTATAATTCTAATATTACTTTTTCTGATGTAGTTAGGAATCTAGAAATGATGAAGAGGGAAGAAGAGACCTGAGCATAAAATGAAAGAGCCCGATATTGGTTTTCTGCCAATACCACCACACTATTTTGATTATTATTGTTTTTTATAAGACTCATTTCTTTTAATGCTCAGGTCTCTCCCTTCTTCCCTCTTCATCATTTCTAGATCCCTGTCTTCAACAGCACTAATTCTTTCCTCCACCTGGTTGGCTTCATTTCTAGGTTTTCTGATTGTTTCTTTTTTAAAGTTTTCATCTCTATGGTACTCTTTTTTCCATTGATTTGTTTTCTTTTTCTTTTTTTATTGCTTAAATTATTACAAAGAGTATTACTTATGTCTCCTTTCCCCCCCCCCGCCATTG
>NW_005370538.1:1835130-1835652 GCF_000412655.1 Myotis brandtii
GGTATTCCATACATTTTTCCATAGATTTGGGAAGTTCTCATCCACTATTTGTTTGAATAGATTCTCGATTCCCTGCTCCCTCCCCTCCTCCTCTGGAATGCCTATAATTCTAATATTACTTTTTCTGATGTAGTTAGGAATCTAGAAATGATGAAGAGGGAAGAAGAGACCTGAGCATAAAATGAAAGAGCCCGATATTGGTTTTCTGCCAATACCACCACACTATTTTGATTATTATTGTTTTTTATAAGACTCATTTCTTTTAATGCTCAGGTCTCTCCCTTCTTCCCTCTTCATCATTTCTAGATCCCTGTCTTCAACAGCACTAATTCTTTCCTCCACCTGGTTGGCTTCATTTCTAGGTTTTCTGATTGTTTCTTTTTTAAAGTTTTCATCTCTATGGTACTCTTTTTTCCATTGATTTGTTTTCTTTTTCTTTTTTTATTGCTTAAATTATTACAAAGAGTATTACATATTTCTCCTTTTTTTCCCCCGCCCTTGACAATCCCCTGGCCTCCCCTA
>NW_005370538.1:1841672-1856733 GCF_000412655.1 Myotis brandtii
CACTTCCAGGCCAAAGTTCCTGCAGCGCTGAGGCCCCGGCAAGGGGCGGGTCTATCAGTTACTATGGCGCTGCCTGCGAGCCTGCGGGAAGGGGGGATGGGCTCTGTTACTCACGGATCTGCCGCGGGGATCTCCGAACTTTTGGTGTCCGCAGGTCTGTAGCTGTGGTCGCAGGTCTCTGTCCCCAGTGGCTGCAGGGTCCTGGTATGCGTCTGAGATCAGACTGGGTGGTGCTGAGGCCAGGATCCTAGTCTCAAGCAGCTCTGTTTCCCAAGATGGCGTGGTCGCTGTGCCTGTGCTGGCCGCCCAGGAGTGTCCGCGCCGGGAGCGGGACTCCACCGCCTAAGACTGCTGGGTTTAGCAGCCCCTTAGAAGACCTGCAGAATCTAACTGTCCCTAGCTCATACACACACACCACACACGTCCACACACTCCTCTATCACTTCCATGCACTCTCACACTCTCTCCCTCCCTACCTTCCTGCTGGTCGCCATTTTCCTCCTGATTTGTTTTCTGAGTGCATTGAATTGCCTGTCTGTATTTTCTCACACCCCTTTGAGTATTTTTAGGACTGCAATCTTGAAATCTCTGTCAATTGTATCAAATATTTCCATGTGTGTTCCAGCTTGCTTTCTGGAGATTTCTCTTTTTTTTTTTTCTGGTCATCCTCATTACTGTGGTTATTCATGGTATTTGCTGTCCTCCTTTGCCTATGCATTTATCTATGTAGAGGTCTTTCTACTATTTTCCCGTAGATGGCGCTTAATCTCAAGGTTTTTTTTTTTAACCTCTGTGATATCCCAGTCTTGAACCTTCAGGGCTTCCGTAAGACAGTACAGCCATGCTGCTTGGGGGTGGGGTTTGTTTTTCCCTCACCTTAATGGTGACCCCTGACCTCCTTGGGGTCCCACACCAAGCATCCCTCCTGGGGATCAGTCACAGAGGGAAACAGCAGTTCTACTGCAATAGCTCTTGGTTCACAGATAATATGCTCCTAGACCCAACTTCAAGGACAACAGTAGGTGAGTTTTGGGAGTCCAAGTGGCAGCAGGGCTCTGTGGCTCCATTTCTTTGTCTGAAACATCACCACCCACCCAACAGTGTAGGGCTGCACAGCAGAACCCTGTGGTATGTCAGGCATTTGCTGACTCAGACACTGTTTGCTCCCTCATTGCTGACCCTACTGGGCTCCCACCTCTCAACTCTCTGTTCCTCCTAGCTGAAGGAAGCACCTGCTACTGCCAGCCTTTTCCCTTCTCCTGGTTGGTCAAGCCACAATCTTCCAGCTGCATGGCTGTGTTTGCAGGCTGCCTGCACATTCCTCCTTTCTCGTCACCCTGTTTTATTCCTGATTGCCCACCTTTAGCTGTTTCAATGTCTGGGTCTCTCAGTCATGTGTCTGAGTTGAGCAGAGAATTCTTTGTTGAACTATAGTTGGTTAACTTACTGAAATTTCAGTGGGAGAGTACAAGGGGCTCTCTCATGCCGCCATCCCTCTTCAGTAGACATTTGTTGATAGTTTCTTTTGCTGTGCAGAAACTTTTTAGTTTGATATAGTCCCATTTATTTATTTTTTCTTTTACTTTCTTTACTTTTGTGGTCAAATTAATAAAATCCTCTCTAAGATCAAGGCCCATAAGTTTAGTACCTTATTTTCTTCTATGAAATTTAAATTTATTGTTTCAGGTCTTATATTTAGGTGTTTGATCCATATCATACTTCCTGACTTCAAATTATACTACACAGCAACAATAATCAAAACAGTGTGGTGGTATTGGCAGAAAACCAGACACATAGACCAATGAAACAGAATTGAGAACCCAGAAACAAAACCACATGTATATGGACAAATAATTTTTGACAAAGTAGCTAAAATCATACAATGCAGAAAATAAAGCATCTTCATTAAACAGTGCTGTGAAAATTGGACAGCCACATGCAAATGAATGAAATTTGTCTGCTGTTTGTCCTCATATACAACCCACCCCCCCAAACTCAAAAGGCATCACAGACTTTTAAAACCTGAATAATTAATTGGAGGGGCCAGAAGGAAACATGATGGTTGAGAGTCCTCAGAGGACTGTCACTAGATAAGGCAAAGATACTGATACCCAGGTGGGTATTCCAGAAAAAGTCTGCCACTAAGGTGTTCTGAAGCCTATGTAGCTGGAAATAAGTCAGAAAGACGAGTTGGATCAATGATAAGAAGGGAAGCCCATCAAAAGAAGTATACCAAGTGAGATTTGAATACATTGCTTTTATTTCTTTGAAAGTTGCCCCAAATCATCATAATAGTCATTAACATTTATTAAGCATTTACTATATACCATATACAGTTCATGATTATTTCCTGTGGTCCTAAAAATATCTGACATCAGTACTGTTATTATCCCAATTTTACAGATGAGGAAACTGAGGCCTAGAGAACATGAGGGCAGGGATGTGCTTCGAATGCATGTTGTCTCACTACAGTGCTATTGTTTGTAATTGCTACACAGTTCTGCCTTTCAACCAGCTTTGAAAGTTGTAGGTTGGTTAATGGATAAGGGTAGCTGTTTTAATACTGTCAACTCTCTTTCAATGTAGTCAGCTCTATGCATCCATAGATTTCATATCTGCAGGTTTAACCAACTGGGGATGAAAAATATGCAAAAAAAATCCCAGAAAGTTCCAAAAAGCAAAGTTTGAATTTGTCATGCACTGAGCATTACATTGAATCATTGCAAATGAAGTTATGTGTAGGCATACCCTGCTGTAGTCTATATGCAAATATAAGTTTTATGCAAATACTACACTATTTATATATAAAAAACCCTAATATGCAAATAGACCAAACAGCGGAACAACCAAACAACTGGTTGCTATGACATGCGCTGACCACCAGGGGGTGTGTGTGGAACATGGCAGGCATCAGCTGCGGTGGGATGGTGGAGCAGGTGAGTGGGGGCGCCAGACAAAGGCGGGACTCTGGTCGCTGTCATCGGGGCGAGCCTCTGGTGGTTACTGAAAATTCTTTGCTCCCGCGCACAGTGGTCCTGCTGGGCGCTTGCACCTGCTGCTGGCACCAGCGCTGGCCCTGATCACTCAGCACCATCAGCAGGTGCGAGCAGCAGCTGCCAGCCCCAATCATCCCTCAGGGCTTCTCCACCACCCTCTGCTCCAAGGGGCAATCCAGGCCGGCAGCTGCTTGCACCCGCTGCTGGTGCTAGCCCCAATCACTCTGAGCCATCAGTGGGTGCAAGAGGGGCTGACACCACCGCTGCGGCGGGAGCAGGGCTGCCTGCAGACAGGGCACTGGGGGTGGGGCCAGGTGGGAGCACAGAGGATGGGCTGAGACCTGCCCCTGTGCCCACCACTGCCTCACGGCCCACAGTTCCTTGTAAGGTGCACAAATTTGTGCACTGGGCTCCTAGTTTTATATAAGGGTTTGAGCATCCAGATTTGGTATTCATTGGGGTTCCTGAAACCAACCTTTCACCTCCATGCAGATACTGAGGGATGACTGTATTTTTAACCAATAAGATTTAAAAATGTATAGTTATAAATTCATGGGCACTGAGCCTTATCAGAATTTCAGCTAAAGCTCATGCCTGCTTTGAAACCCATTCATTCATTTATTCATTCATTCATTCATTCAGCAAACATTATGTGAACACCTACCTGCTGTATGCCAGAATCATTCTTGTCTAGGTGAGTCCTTGATTACAAACTCATTTTGCTTTAGGGTAAGTGTATCTCTTTTAAAAGTGAAGAATGCCAAAATTAAATTTTGAATGTGCAGTCATTTGGACTCTTGATTGTAAAAGATACCTGCTTTAACTAGTTTAGGCAAAAAGGAAGAATTTATTCTACATACCCCAGAATTCTCAAGGACTCCATGGATAAGAATACAGCCAAGTTTCAGGAATGACCTGAGACCAGACAATGGGTTCGTGGTCAGGACTTTTCTTTGACTCCTTCTTGTCTCTACCTTTCTCTGCATGCCAGCTTGAGTCTCTTTCATTCTCTGCTCCCCAGGCTACATGACAGTAGATGGCTATCCCTAGCACCTGCCTTCATACAAGGCCCAGCAATCCAGAGTGAGACCATTTTCTTTTAGTTTCAATTACAAATTCATGGATGGCTTCCCAACCCTGGACCTGTGGTCAAGATTGAGGAGGGAGGGGAGTACTCAGGAAAGAAAGACCAGGGAGGTGAGTAGACAATCTAATAGGCATTCAATGAAGGAAGTGGTAACAAATACCTTAGAAGCACATTAAAATACAAGTATTCAAGTTTCTTACACTTCTCTGTGAGATGAAAATTAAGAAACTAAATAAAATGTTAATCAAATATCTGCCATTTTTCACAGGCACAGTCATGGCAATTATATAACATATATATCATACTTCAAATCCTTTGTCTTGATTCTAGATAGAAATATTTAAAGTCAATATCAATTGGATTATAAAAAAATATCATTGAATACCTCCCATGCTCAGCTGGAACCTCTTTCAATTTTATTTCAGGTACCTACAAGTTTCTAAATAGGAGAGGGAACTTGTAAAACCTTATGCTGATCCAAGTCCTTGAGACTGCAAAAGGAATTAGCATTTTACTTTCTACTACAACTGTGAGAATACAATGAATGATACATGATTAGTCTCTTAGCACTGATAATTGTGCTTTCAAAAATAATAAGATTCCCAGATTCAAATTATATTCAGAATTAATCTAATAATACCCCACAATATGCTCTGCATTCCTGTAATGGGTGTCTTTCACCTTTTAGTATTAGCTAATATGTCATTTTACTTCACAGATAATACTGCATACTATATACACTACTTTGCCTACAAATGTTTTGTTTAAACTGGGAAAAATCTCATTTTCTAGGTGTGGTAGTGATTTTCAGCTATTTAAACCAATTTTACACTCAGTGAAGGAGATGCAAGCAGTTATAACAACATGTTCTTGAAATTGGCAGGAGTCATCAATGGCTTCAAATATTTGGCCAGTGGTAGTTAAGAAGATGCAGGCTACACAAATTAAACAGGCTGTCTGTGTTTCCTGTTTCCTTTTGTCAGAAGAGGGGGGTGTTCAACTCCTCAGGAAGGAGCTCTGTGCAAAAAGGAGCTGACTTTCTAGTTTAGACTCATGGAAAGTCATTGAAGGGATGCATGTAAATAAGGGTTGCAGGGTCAGTCCTTCAGCCTTAAAGCCAGAGTGATGCTTAACATTCCAGACCATGGCCTTCTGCAAAACACCAGAAGCCTCTTCAAAGACCACCTCTGCCCTGTTCCCACCCTGTTAACACAAGGTGGAAATTCCTTTTTGAGTTCTATAATAAGAACAATCAAGAACATTTTTATACTGCTTTGCCATTTACAAATTACTTTCACACGCATTTTCTCATTGGATTAAGACCATTTATTTTACAGTGAAGGCTGTTTAGTGTAAGAGAAAGTAACCTGTTCATGGTTACAGAATCATTAAGACATAGAGCCAGGACTGAAATCTAGGTTTTTAGCTTCAAATCCTATTCTTTCTCAAGGGTGCACACATTGCTTTGCTTGTGGGTACCTGTTATCAGAAAATTTCCAAACCAAAGGATATCATGGCTTCTTGTCTCAAAGAAACAAGACAAAATATTTTAGGACATTTGCACAGAGCAGGGATAAGGAAGTTGATACTTCACAGCCCAAAGTTTAGTAAACCAGTCACCACAGTTAATGATACATTAAGATTCTTCACAATTACATAAAAAAACAATACTTCAGTACTTTAAGGAGTGACATGCAGAAAAAAATAACTGATTCAGATTAGATGTTTGAAAACCTTTATTAGTATTTGCTTACCTAGCTCATCTTCCTGTTTTTCCTCCCCTACGGAAAAAGTGGGAAGGACATTGGGAGATTAAATTTCTTAAAAATACATAGTTTTATTTAGATTTATCCAAATAGCAGATCCAGGCATCCAGCTTTGGGGAAATTCATAGCACCATCTTTAAAAGTGAGCCCCATTTCATGATTTTTTAAAAGTCTAGTGGTTAGGATTCTGTGCTCTCTCATCATTTTAAAATGACTTGATTTACAAAAACATGACAGTTTTCTCCAGGAGCACAACAGTAGTGTGAAAGGGGATCAGACTCTAGTTCTGGGATGTTTTTCTTACAAGATTGTATTTGCCTTTCTCAGTTATTCTCTGCCTTGTGGATGCTGCCGCAAAGCTATTGCCACTTTGATTTTAAATAATGAGTAGGAGTACATTGAAACCTCCTATTTTTCTCCACCCTTATGGATTCCAAATTAGAGAGACCACTGAGGACACAGTCAGGACATGCTGTTGAACCTCTCTAAGTTTATGAAAACATTAAATACAGGGTGAGGCAAAAGTAGGTTTAAACTTGTGAGTATGTAAAACACAGCTTGTTCCTGTATTATTATTTTTAATTGTATTATTTTCCATACAAACAACTGCAAACCAACTTTTGTTCCACTTGTATAAATACCAAACTCATTGTGCCCCCACCTTCTGGAAAAGGAAAGTTAGCACAGTCAGAAATTTCTACATATAAATCTGAGTGAAAGAGGACCAGGATTTTAATGGGTGATAATAGTTGCATTATGGCCATTTAGTGGCCTCTTGAGTGCATGTGTAGCAATGAACCGTTTGCTTGATACATTCCCACCTGAACCAAACACTGTTATCTTCTTATTTCTTACACCCTTTCCCACTCATCTGGAACCAAACACTTCCCTTTGTTGTATCTTATCTAGGAACAAGGAAATGCCACTAGCTACAGGTAAATATGACCTTTGTGAACTGGCAGAAACCTTCCTCAGTAAGATGACTTGGAGCTCTGGTTTCCAACATGAGATTCATTTCAAAGTGGCCTAGTCAGTTTATATTTAACTATGGATTCATTGGTAGTTGGTGGTGGTTTGTTGATACAATTATGCCTAATTCTAGTAAAAGTCATATTACTTGCATTTACAGAAATTTTGTTAAAGTTTCTTAAAACAAGGAGCCAGTCCGATAACATTTAAAAATGAAATTAGTTAACTTTGTGATAGAAAATAGTGATACTGACTGCTAATTGATATTCTTTATAAAATATCATCATTCATATATTTAGAAAGTTGTAAGCAAAGGCAAATAGTTTTATAAAAATAGGGTTGCTGGATTAAATACAAGAGTGTTCAGTTAAAATTAATTTCAAATAAATAGTAAATAAATTTTTGTATAAGTCTGCCCATGCAATATTTGGGACCCATTTACACAAAAATATTTATCGTTTATCTGTAATTTATATTTAACTTGGAATCTTTTTTTTATTTGCTAAATCTGGCAAGCCTAGTAAATAACACCTATTTCTCCATGATAGGAAGCTATCAGATCAAGTAGCAATTATTCACAACCCAATTGAAATGAGCCTGTTAATAACGGGCAACCAACTAGAAAGGAGTATGTTTCAGTTGAATCTCTATTAGCTACTCTGTTTTTACAAATAATGACAGAATTGTGCATAAAGAAGTATATGCTTCTATTCATTCTCTGAGTTCTATGATTCCATATTGTAATTAACCATGTAATAGCAGAGAAAACCTTGGGATAATGTGCTCTCCAGCTGTGATAGAGAGCCAGGCAGCAATTAGGAAGAATTGCAGAGCTTACCAGACATGTGTTTGGATTTCTTTTGCTGCTATTAAGAAAGACTACAGATCCGTTAAAATGATTAGTCCAGAGTACTCTGCAGCTTCAGTTAGGATCAAAATCATTTACAGTGTTCTTTGAACTGCTTTTAATGTAAAGAAGATTTTAAGATTATTCTGTGAAAGGATTAATTAATATGGAGAGCAGTAGTAGTAGCACCAGCAGTAATTACTGTTTGTTGCAGGTTGACTATGGGCTAGGCACTGTAGTGGGCTCCTGACTTTCTTTTGGACTTTTGGCTGATTGTGGAGTCCGTGTTTTATTTAGTAGACCACTCTGCTTTCTTATGTACAGGTGACACTGGAAGGAGGTTGCAGATAACTAAAGGGACCCAAATATTTTTTGTATTTTGTTTTGTTGTTCTTTATTAAATGATGTTTTCATTATCAGCAACAATAACATAAGGGCTTACTATGCACCGGGCTCTGTGCTTTTTAAAAAATATATATTTTTTATTGATTTCAGAGAGGAAAGGAGAGGGAGAGAGAGATAGAAACATCAATGATGAGACAGAATCATTGATTAGCTGCCTCCTGCACGCCCCATACTGGAGATCAAACCAGCAACCAGGGCATGTGCCCTTGACTGGAACTGAATCCCAGACCCTTCAGTCCACAGACACTTTATCCAACTGAGCCAAGTCAGCTAGGGCTAGGCTCTGTACTTTTAATGCCTTTTCTCATTGACTCCTCATTAACAGCTCTATGAGTAGGCTTCATTATTATTCTCCTTTTTAAGATGATGGATCTGTAGCTCAGAGAAGTTATATAATTTGCCCAAAGTTACTTGACAGAGCTAATTCTAGAATTCTAATTAGGTGGAAGTTCCTAACTACTCCACTGAATTACTTTTGTAAATTACCAACTCCATACAGAAGTATCTCAACTTAAAATATGGGCCATAGTTTCACAAGTTACTTAAACATCTGTGGTGTAGACAAATGGTGGAAAGTTCTGCCTTGAGTTTTCAAGTTTACTCACAGTATATCAAATTAAGAACATCAAACTTTAACAATCAAGAAACTTTTGAGAAGACTTTAATCTCAACAATTTATTTTTTATTTTCTATTTCATTCCAGAAAGGATTTAAGGCAAGTTCATTTTTATGCTAATTTATTTTCTGTTAAGATCGGATTTTATTTTGCTGGAAATGTGCTACTCAGTCATTTATTTAGCAAACCATTTCAGAACATCTCTGTGTTTGACTCTTGCCCTTAATGAATGTTACCTGGTCTGGGAAAAAGACAGGTAAAACAGAATTCTGAGAAAGTAATTCTCTCAAAGATGTGGAAATAGTCCAGAGATTAAATCTGTTCCAACATGACCTGAAACAAGAAAAATAATATGAATAATTCCAGTTCCTCCATATAGGCTCCAATTCATAAATTACCACAAATTTTGTATTTTGCAAGATGAGGGCAGTAATCTCTTCTGTTTTCCATTTTCCTCTGAATTCAGTATTAGCACCCTCTGGGCTTCCCTCCCTTCAAGAAATAACAGGGTGCACTTTCTCAGATGCCCCTTTTGACAACTGATCTAGGATAAAAAGGAATTTTAAACTCTAGATGACTGCTCCTGCAAAACCAATTCTGATGGACTGGCCTCAGGTGGGAAGATGAGCCTCTTGATGGATAATCTTGCTTAACCAGATGGTCTTCCCATTAGATTACATTCAAGGTGTATTGGCTCCTGTCTTTCCTGGTTACCTCAGTGAAATTCCACAAATTAGAATAACTCTAATTTTTAGGAAGAGGAGATTGACTAAGAATCAGAAAAGGCAAATGACTTGATTATAGAAAACACTAAAGGCCTGGTACACAAAATTCATGCACGGGGGGAGGGGGTCCCCACAGCCCAGTCTGCACCCTCTCAAATCTGGGACCCCTCGGGGGATGTATGACTGCCAGTTTAGGCCCAATCCCGGGGATCGAGCCTAAACCAGCAGTCGGACATCCCTCTCACAATCTGGGACCACTGGCTCCTAACTGCTCACCCGCCTGCCTCTCTGATCACCCCTGGTCTTCCCTCACTAACCCCCCTGCTGTCCTGGTCGCCTCACACAGTCTTCTTGTTCAGTCATTTAGTGGTCCCTCACTAACCCCCCTGTCAGCTTGGTCACCCTACGCAGCCTGCTGTTCAGTCGTTTGGTCATCCCTCACTAACCCCCCTGCTGGTCTGGTCGCCCCACACAGCCTGCTGTTCGGTCGTCTGTCTGGTTGTTTCGGTTGTGATGGCCCCTGGCTTTTTATATATTAGGATAGCTAGTTAGTTACAGAGGCAAACTAGAACCTGAGCCTCTGATTTCTAGCCTAAAAGTCTTGGTCTCATACTCTGCAGATGTATATTGTCTTCAGTCTTAGTTTGGGTTCTTAAGGTTTCTTCTTTGGTAGAAACAGATTCTATAGAGTCTCCAGTAGAATGTGGCCATCATGTACCAAGATCAGAAGCATGTCTAGTGAGAGTCATGAAACACAATGGTGGACAAAAGTAGTTTTACATTTGTTCATGTGGCAAAAAATAATAAATAATAACACAAGAATAAACTGTTTTTTATATACTCATAACTTTAAACCTACTTTTGCCCCCTGTGAATTACATAATCTTTCAGGTTAGAGAGCGTTCATATTTAAAGGCACAAATTTGAAGCATAAATTAGAATAACAACCTCTTGCCATCAAAACAAAGCACCTAGTGGTTTATTATTATTCCTGGGGGAATATCTTTATAAAAATGATTTTGGGAATTCTTTGAAAGAAGGAACTAGAAAGCTGGAGATGGAGGTACAGTAATGACCAAGTGCAAGTAGTGGTATTACAGAAGGTAGATTACAACTGGGACACTATAATACCCTAGTCACTTCTGTTGATTGAGAATGAGGAAGATGGATTTATCTTGAAATGTAATTGCATTCTTTATATATGGGTTATGAGTAATAACATTTGATTGCCAATTTTATCTGAGCTGTCCTTGAATAAACCTGAAACTGTGACTAAGCTGTTTGAAAATAGTCAGCCAGAGAAAAAGACAATTAGTACAGTTATTTGGTAATGCATAGATCAAACTGAATTTGTGCAGCATTTTGTAGACTCTGCTTTGGTCAGGCAAGCAAGGATCAATAATTAACATTTCCCAAATGCCTTAAGATTATTCATTGATCACAATAGCACATTTGTAAAGACATTTCCATATGAGAAGCATAAGGCTCTGATCTGTTTAGATCGGACTGCCTGGTCTGCAATTGGATGCTCCCATTTACAAATGAATCATGTCATGTTCCAAACATTATTACTTAAGTCAGTTGGAAACCTGGACATTGTTTCACCATAGAAGCAATATTATTTATGACTAGTGACCTGGTGCACAGATTCATGCACATTAAAAGGAAATTAATTAGAAGGTGGCTGGTGGGGCAGGACTGGATGAGATGGGCCAAACATGCCCTGGAGCCAAACTCCCGTGGTCCCTCCCCAGCCGGCTGCACCTGGAGTGGTTCTGTGGCTCGAAGGGCGTCAGTGGAGTGAGTGGGGTCCCGCCGGCAGGTGGGGTCCCTCGGCCTGGCCTGCGGGGATCAGGCCAAAACCAACTCTTTGACATCCACCGAGGGGTCCTGGAGTGCGAGAGGGCACTCTACAAAGTTGCCGTGGTACAGGGTGTGGAATGCAAACGCAAGTATGCAGTAAACCAGATTCGGTGCTGACAGTGCCCCAGCAACATAACCCAAGTCCGAAGGTGGAATCGTGTGGCCCCATGAGGAATCAGGCTCCCTCCTCTCTGGTTTCGGGTTGCATCACCCAAGAACCGCTGCTGCCAAGTCACTGCAGCTCGGCAGCTCCTGCGTTCTGCCCCCTGGGGGTCAGTGTGCATCATAGCGACCAGTCAGACAGTTGGACACTTAGCATATTAGCCTTTTATATATATAGATGGTCAGCTTTTTAGCTTAACTAGAAAGCACCATTGCCCTTTAATTACACTATAGATTGGCTTACAAGTCTATTTAAACCATGGTGTAATTGACAGGCGAAAGTACCTTCTAGTTAGCCTAACAAACTAAATGCAGGACTGAGGCCCATATTTCTCGGAAGATACTGGTAAGGAATTGATGTGGGTGCCATGATTTAGATTTCAGCATTCAAATCCACCTAGTAGCAAATCCCTCAAGTTCTATTTGCCCTTATTGTTCCTCATTTGTAAAGGGCTAAGCCAGAATAACCTGGTGTGGTGCTCTCAGTGAGGTAGCTGCTGTAGGGAGACCTGGCCTGAGCAGTCAGCCTTGAGAATTCTATTGCCAGGGTACTGCCACTCATTTGCTCTGTAATATTGGAAAAGTGATCTCCCTTCCCTGAGTGGCACTCAGGAAAGTTGAGTAAGATCCATGGGGCGATGTGCTCCTGGTCACCTTGGGTTATTGCTGATGTCCTGCCAGAAGTGGACAAAGGAATGGAAGAGAACTCACCAAATAACAAGGTGTTCAAGTTCTTGTTTTTAAAATTAAAAATAGAAGTGTATATGTGTATATGTATACATATACACATATATGATTATATATATGACTAGAGGCCCGGTGCACAAAAATTTGGGCACTCGGGGGGGAAGGGGGGGGCCCTCAGCCCGGCCTGTGCCCTCTTGCAGTCTGGGACCCCTCAGGAGATAACGACCTGCTGGCTTAGGCCTGCTCCCGGGTGGCAGAGGGCAGGCCCAATCCCTAGGTGCAGCCCCTGGTCGGGCTCAGAGCAGGGCTGATTGGGGAGTTGGGGCGCTGCCCCCTGTCATGCACAGAGCAGGGCGGATTGGGAGGTTGCGATGCCACCCTCAGTCACGCTCAGGGTAGGGCTGATTGGGGGGTTGGGGCACCGCCCCCTATCACACTCAAGGCAGGGTCGATGGGGAGGTTGAGGGGCCACCCCCTGTGATGCACAGAGCAGGGCCAATCAGGGGGTTGGGGCACTGCCCCCTGTCACACACAGAGCAGGGCCCATCAGGGGGGTTGGGGCTCCGTACCCTGTCACGCACAGAGCAGGGCCAATCAGGGGGTTGGGGAGCTCCCCCCTGTCATGCACAGAGCAGGGCGGATTGGGAGGTTGCGATGCCACCCTCAGTCACGCTCAGGGTAGGGCTGATTGGGGGGTTGGGGCACCGCCCCCTATCACACTCAAGGCAGGGTCGATGGGGAGGTTGAGGGGCCACCCCCTGTGATGCACAGAGCAGGGCCAATCAGGGGGTTGGGGAGCTCCCCCCTGTCATGCACAGAGCAGGGCGGATTGGGAGGTTGCGATGCCACCCTCAGTCACGCTCAGGGTAGGGCTGATTGGGGGGTTGGGGCACCGCCCCCTATCACACTCAAGGCAGGGTCGATGGGGAGGTTGAGGGGCCACCCCCTGTGATGCACAGAGCAGGGCCAATCAGGGGGTTGGGGCACTGCCCCCTGTCACACACAGAGCAGGGCCCATCAGGGGGGTTGGGGCTCCGTACCCTGTCACGCACAGAGCAGGGCCAATCAGGGGGTTGGGGAGCTCCCCCCTGTCATGCACAGAGCAGGGCGGATTGGGAGGTTGCGATGCCACCCTCAGTCACGCTCAGGGTAGGGCTGATTGGGGGGTTGGGGCACCGCCCCCTATCACACTCAAGGCAGGGTCGATGGGGAGGTTGAGGGGCCACCCCCTGTGATGCACAGAGCAGGGCCAATCAGGGGGTTGGGGAGCTCCCCCCTGTCATGCACAGAGCAGGGCGGATTGGGAGGTTGCGATGCCACCCTCAGTCACGCTCAGCCGCCATCTTGCTGACAGTTAATTTGCATAAGGATATGCTGATTAGCCAATGGGAAGGGTAGCTCGTACGCCAATTACCATGTTTCTCTTTTATTAGTGTAGATTGTAGAAATAATGTGCCAATTGTAAAAAGAGTGACATAGAAATATTTAAAAAATAAAGGAAAACTTGTTCATAGTTCTACCACTCACAGAAAACTATCATTAATATTTTGGTATATGTGCTTAAATAATTTTTCTATATTTGTGAGTATATACATACTTTTTCTAAAAATTACAATCGGATCATACTAACATTGTTAGGTGACTTAAAATTTTTTAATAATAACATATTGCTGATAGTTCCATGTCAATAATATAAGTCTACTTATTTTAAAAGAGAAGACAACTTATAAATAGATAACTATAGAT
The DNA here is from genome assembly GCF_000412655.1 of Myotis brandtii. Lineage (NCBI taxonomy): Eukaryota > Metazoa > Chordata > Mammalia > Chiroptera > Vespertilionidae > Myotis > Myotis brandtii. The sequence continues at coordinate 1,855,542 of NW_005370538.1, forward strand.
CTACTTCAGCATGTTTAGCAACTGCTTGGTTGCCCATTGTGTGGATCAACTGTCATTTGTTTAACTACTCTCCTATTGATGGGCCCAAATTATTTTTGATGCACTATGTAGACTTTTCTGCTTGGCTTGTGCTGGCTCTGGGGAACTATTATTAGTACTGTATTTCTTCCCAACTTCACATTATGTCATGGTGAGTGTATTTAAATCATGGAAACTGGCAAATGCTACAAATAGGTGTTTTTTATCTCTCTCCCAGATAGCTGGTTTATTACGAGAGGCCTGGTGCACGAATTTGTGCATGGGTGGGGTCCTTTGGGGTGACCTGCGGGGATTGGGCCAAAACCCACAGTCTAACACCACCTGCCGCTCCTGCCTGCTGCTCCTGCTCATCCTGGGCCTGCTGCGCCTGCCATGGGCTTATACCCAGTCAGTCCAGATCGGGGGAGGCTCACGCCACTGCAGCGGCACTCCAGCTGTGAACCCTGTCCTGAGGGGGGCGTGGGACCCGGGATGCAATCAGCTCTCCAGGCAGGTGTGGGAAGCTCTTGGTGTGCAAGATCCAGATCCATCCTGCTGACGTTCACACCGGTTGTCGGGAGCCACCTGGCAGCCGCTTTTATATCATTTCTTCCTTGCGGAGTATCTAGGGAGGAGAAGTGGCCACCGTGCCTGAGGCCAACTTCCAGGAGGCTGACGGCACTGTAGGGATTATGCTGGTGGCACAGGTCCATCAGTGCCTCGCCCATTCTCTGGAGATTGGACCTGCAGGAAGACTGAGGGAGTGAATGGCTGCCACCTGGCTGGTAGGCCGCCGGGTCATCAGTCAGCTGAGTGGCGCTCCCACTGTGAGAGCATACTGACTACCAGGGAGCAGCTCCTGCATTGAGTGTCTGCCCCCTGGTGGTCAGTGCATGATATAGTGACCAGTTGACCGGTCGACTGGTCATTTGGTTGTTCGGTCACTTAGGCTTTTATATATATACTAGGGGCCCGGTGCACAAAAATTTGTGCACTCGGGGGGGAAGGGGGGGTCCCTCAGCCCGGCCTGTGCCCTCTCGCAGTCTGGGACCCCTCGGGAGATAACGCCCTGCTGGCTTAGGCCTGCTCCCGGGTGGCAGAGGGCAGGCCCAATCCCTAGGTGCAGCCCCTGGTCGGGCTCAGAGCAGGGCCGATTGGGGAGTTGGGGCACCGC
>NW_005370538.1:1859814-1866478 GCF_000412655.1 Myotis brandtii
GCTGGGTTTCAGTCCGGCTGGTTTCTGGGGGTTTGTTTACCTTCTTATTTGCAACATAGTATATAGTTGCTTAGACTTGCAGCTGAGAGGCTGGCAAGTGAGGCGGCGAACGTTGGAGTCTGCAGCAAGCAAGCCTCGTGCTCGCTTCAGTGCCTGGCTGCCGGCCGCCATCTTGGCTGACAGTTAATTTGCATATACTCACTGATTAGCCAATGAAAAGGGTAGCGGTCGTACGCTAATTACCATGTTTCTCTTTTATTAGTGTAGATTATACAGACCCCTTAACTCATTCCCTGGCTTTACCTTTGCCTATTCAGCTGGGCTGATGAGGGGGAATGGAAGGGAGAAAAGGAATTGACAACAAATAATCACAGTAACAACCACATTTGTGGCTAATTCTCCAGTCACAAAGTACAGGCATTGGATCTTAACAATGATTTATAAATAAATAATAATAAGGTTTTGGAAGCCTAGTGTTTTGGCAAATAAATCAAAGCTGTGTTATGTTAACCTAGTACCAACTTTCAGATTGAATAGATTATAGATGGGTAGCAAAGCCAGCAATAAGAGTCTAAAAGAAGACTACTACTGGTGCTTTGGCTTTTTAGGGATTTTCATTGTTTCTCTCAGGGGAAGAATGATTGCTGATAGAATGGCTCTTATGATCCCCAAATGTTTATTCTATATACTATGGGACTGTAATACTAAGGATTAGGGATGGCACTTTTGGATACTTCTTTTTCTGGTCAGAGTAAGACTTATCAGATTCCAGTTTTTGGAAAGTGCATAAAATGCCAAAGAAATATGGGATTTACTACCCTTAGGGTTGCCATAGACATGTAACTTCACTACAGACTGTTTTGCTTTTTGCCTTGACAAAGTAGCAAGGATATAGTGTTATAGGATATCTCATTACTCTAAGGATTGTTACCTGTGTCAATTCATGTCTCTCTGTCCCTGATACAACACAATATCTTGAGCACCTCAGAAACTCTGCTCTACAGCATTCCTTTTCTCCCCCTCACATTACTCTTAGCTGTGTAGTGTGGTAGTGAAGAGTGTTGGCTTCAGGGTCCTGACAGATATGGGTTCAAAGCCCAGCTCTGCCACTTACAAACTATGTGACCCTGGACATATTAAATAAAATCCACTCTCTGCCTCAGTTTCTTCGGCTATAAAATGGGGATGATAATATGCATGTCTGATAGTTTTGTTGAGACTCAATCGAGATGATGCATATAAAGTGCTAATTACAGTGCCTGGCATTTAAAATAAATTCAGTATCATAATGATTTCCTGTACTCTCCATAAATTTTACAGAAACACGAGCAAAAGGACCCCTGACCACTTTCATGAGACATTCTCTAAATGATCTTTAAAATGACCAAGCCCCTGCTCTAATAAAACTCATTTCTTACTGAGCACAATACACACTACCTAATTCATCTCAGCCTCAGCTTTTTCTCATGAAACAGCTGTTTTTCTCCATCCTCCCTATTCTTCTAAGCCTGTCTCCTTCAGGGAGCCTTTCCTGATCACCCTAGCGCACAATGCTTGCATACACTCGCATTACTGACGACCTCCAGAAATTCAACTCCTTCTTCCTCTCAGGGTCACCCACTTGGCTCTGAGCATTGCACTAACAAGTGACAGATCTGGAGTTGTTACAACAGAATGGTCATCTAATCCTTTTGTCGTGTGATAACTGCTCCAGATTCCTGAGACACAGCAGCAAGACCTACATCAATCTACCTGTGTACTGGAAATAGGTTTACCAGATTTAGCAAATAAAAATACAGGATTACCAGTTACAATTAGAATTTCACATAAACAACAAATACTGTTTTAGTATGAGTAAAGCCCAAATATTGTGTGGGAGCACCTACTGACACTAAAAATGACTTATTGTTTATCTGGAATTCCAATTACGTGGGTGTCCTGTTTTATATCTGGCAACCCTAATTGGGAATTGAGGAGAAAGAACCTGCGTAAGCAAAAGCGCTGTGACAAATCCTGGGCATTATGGTGCCCTGAGACAATTGACTCATTTAATAAATACCTTTTAACCCATTTTGTCATCTGGTTTTTCTGTTTACCAGGGCCAATATGTATAGTTGTATATTGGGTGCTCACAATATCATTTTGTCTCAGGGGCACCATTCATAATGTTGACATTAAGACATAGCTATTTTCTGGAAGATGGCAATAAAGTGTCTTACTCTCATAAAATTAGCATATGTAACAATTTTTTTTCAAAAATTGAATTCAGCATCTTGAGGAAGGGGCACCTTTTTCTAGTTTATAGCAAGGCATCATATGTCCAGTGGTGACTCTGTCACAGATTAGCCATAAAATGTGCTGCAAGGTTTTCCAAGCCATGGGTTGTGACCCATTAATAGGCTGGAAATCATTTCAGTGGGTCATAACCAACACTAGTAATTACAATGATGATGATGATGGAATAGTAGATAATATCAAAATATGGTCTGTGTTGCTGTTGGAAGTTTTGATTCTGTTACATATGTGTCTACTGAATGGTGATAAAAATATATTTCTGATTGTGTCTCAGTATTAAAAAGTTTGAAAGGCAGTATTGTGGTGGCAAAGACCTTGTAATGTTGAGAACAGCAGATCAGGGTCCAAATACTGGTTTTGTTACATGCTTGCTGTGTAATCTTAGGCAAAAGACTTGACACTTCTGGACCTTGGTTACCCCATCTGTAATTTGGGGATAACAATTGTACCTGCCTTAAGGGTTGTTCTAAGGATTTAATTAATTAATACATGCAACACACTTAGCACAGGGCCTGGCATGTAGCAGAGGATCAATGCAGTTTTTGCTGTTATTATCAGTGATTAACCAAGAGCTGAGAGGCTTGGAAGAGACAGGCTCATTAACTGTAAGTGAGCAGTAATAGCTGATGGCCAGATGTGGAAAGAAATAGAATTCAGAATAATGCAAAAGCAGATGCGGTACAATAAGGATATTCATATTGATGATTTTGACTCATCAGGGAAAGGTTAAATTATGCCCAGAACGTTTCATTGAATAAAACAAATTTGAAATGCATTTAGAAGACCCCCCTGAAAATGATCCAAATAAACAGGATAAACACTTAGAAGAAAATATCAGTTAATTAGATAATTAATTTATATGGAAGTTCTGCTTCTACTGCTAGTCTGGATAAAATAAATACTCCAGTCCTGTATTTTTCCTGTAAGCAAGTTTTGACTCTTAGCTAGGTCCAGGCTCTGGGCACAGACTGAATTTTACAGTCCTTCTGGATCCTCTACAAAGTCAGCATGGGGCCAAGCACAGAGCTGTTGGTTCTAGGCTCCCCATTCTCCAGGATAAAATGTGGGGGCAGCTCCTCACTCTATGTGTTAGGGCATTTCTGCAAATTGGACCATGTACTAGCCCACACTGTGGGAGTAGTGCTGATCTGGTCTTCTCTTCACCCTGTTCCTAGCTAGCTTTGGGAGAAAAAAAGTTTGGAGCAGGAGTAAGTTTGCAACCCTTCTCTTTCATAGACATGTTGCTACTTGCTAATACTTGACAAATGCTCACCAGTGTGTGTGTGTGTGTGTGTGTGTGTGAGAGAGAGAGAGAGAGAGAGAGAGAGAGAGAGAGAGGAAGAGAGAGAGAGAGAGAACATTATGATTTCAGAACTTTATTAGATTAGTGGTTCAAAATTCCTTGGATTATTAATACCTCTTTGAAATAACAGTCATTTTATTGAGCAAATCAAACAGCTAATCTTGTGGAATCCTTGATAAATAAATTTTTAAAAATGGATCAGTAATCATTTCCAAATCCATTTTGAGTCTTTTGTAGAACAATCCAACATTCACTTAGAAGGCCAAAGGTTTCTCTTAAGATATGGACATGTGTAAAAACCCACTTTTAATATTTGCAATTTTCATGAGGTATCTTGTCCCATCCCACCCTTACAACTGTCGCATTGATAAGTGTTGTGCTATTAGAATTTGGTGCTTGAGAAAAAATGCATGAGCGAAATGTCACTATGACTTCAACAGCACTTTAAATAAATCAATCATAGCTCCATCTAGCTACATGAAAAATATATAACACACATGAGCAAGACACATTTATTAAATATATTGCTCTGATGGCTCCCTGCATTCTTCCTTCTTTGTAGTTGCACAACTTATAATTATTTCCTTTCCATTTGTGAACTAATTTAATGCCTGTCTTCTCCACTACACTGTAAACTCCATGAGATCAGGGATTCCCTCAATTTCTGCTCACTCTTGTTTCTCCAAGGCTTAGCACAGTACCTGGGACCTGGTAAATGCTCATTAAATATTTGGCAAATAATTTCTGTGGTTCTGCTTGAACTAGTCAAAATTGAGCTTGCCTAAGTTCTTCAGAAGGCAAGAGGTAACACACTCCTAGGTGCAACAGCACACACATGGTTGTCAAACATTTTCTGTAGAATAACTTCATTTAACAAATATAAGTAAGTACAACATGTGACTGAGAGATAAAACAGAGGACCTAAGTTAGTCGCAGAGTGAGGAGATGATATTTAAGCCAATATCAAAAGGATACATCTGAGAGTTTTCTGGACAGAAGAGATGGCATGAACCCTGGCCCTGAAATGGAAAAGAAGGGTGTGGTACCAGAAGGACAAAGAGAAGGATGGTGGTGTGCCTACTGAGGAAACTGATGATAAATTGTTGGCCTTTCAGAGTGTTTATAGTTCTTGAGATATAACACTTAAATTTTATTTTTTTTAAAATTCTTTATTGTTTAAAGTATTACATATGTCTTCCTCCCCCCCCCTTTGACCTCTCCCTGCCCGCCCTCACTCTTCAACACATTCCCTCACCTCCCCGCTGCGTGTCCATTGGTTATGCTCATATGCATGCATACAAGTCCTTTGGTTGATCTCTTATCTCCTCACCTCACACCTTCCCTCATAGGTTGGACAGTCTGTTCGATGCTTCTATGACTCTGGTTTTATTTTTGTTCATCAGTTTATGTTGTTCATTATATTCCACAAATGAGTGAGATCATGTGATATTTATCTTTCTCCAACTGGCTTATTAAATTTTATTTCTTATTTTGAGTTAGTAACATGTGCATATGGTAAAAAACAATTCAGAAGAAACAAAGATGAAATAGTGAAAAGTGTATTTCCCTCTCATCCAGTCATTTCTGCCATTGCCTACACAGTTTCCTTCCCCAAAGGAACTGCTCTTACCAGTTCTTAAGAGAAAATATCCCCTGAAGGAAAATTTCAGGTTCTATTTGTGTAAAATAAATAAGTAAATAAATGAATAATTGAACAAACCAATGAATATTTTTCTACTTTTTGCCCCCTTTGAGATATACACCATGTTGCTGAGCATTCTTTCTCACTTCTTTTTCTGCATGTGTGTTTGCATGTGTGTGAGTGAACATGCAGATGCACACACACACAGTTTCACTGAAATGGGACTATAGAATACAAGTTTTCACCAAAGACACCTTTTTTTTTTAAAAAAATCTCCAACTTTTTCCCCTATTTTTGTATTTGTTCCTTATACAAAGGTAACTAATGTAAATAAGCTGCTATGGATCTTTGTATGTCTTCCTCCATGTTTGCATAATTATATAGAACATTTATATTACATACAGATACAGAATGTTTTAAATATTTTATTTTACAACAGTGGCATCCCAGCATACATATATGCTACCACATCTTGCTTTTCTCACTCAATAATACACCATGGAAACCACCTCAGTCTGTGAAATGCTGGTATACTAGTAAAAGGCCACAGATTGGATGTGCAATTCACTCAGCCATACCTCTCCTCAGAAACATTCCTTTCATTTTAATGCTTTTATTTCTATGGAATAGATTTCCAAGAGTGGATTTGCTACGTTGAAGTGCATTTATATTTTCAGTTTTAGTAGATAATGCCAGATTCCTCTCCAGATAAGATGTAATGATTCCAACAGCAATATATGAGAGCACAATTTCTCCAACATGTCTGAATTCTAACTGTTCTCTCTGTAAACATTCTTTTGTGAGAACTGATGAAGCAATAGACCGCTATGTAGGAATCAACAGTACTAATGAACAAGAATCAGTTTATTCTTATTTTCAAAAAAAGAATCAAAAGAGAACTCTCTTCTGAAAGATATACAGATATGTAACTTATGTAGCAAAATCAGTGAGATTCTGATAATGACAACGAATTGTTGGTAAATAACTGATGTTCAGTAACTCTGCCAAACTAAACCTATATGAGGGGAGGCATATCCAACATCAGGATTTTGCCTCAAAAAAAGCATTTTAACTTCTACTCCTACTAGTATTAATTCCAGTTGAAAGGAACATATTGGTATAAGTGTAGGTTATGTTTTGTGATTGGCCATCAAAGTTTGACCTTTATAAAAATGCAAATGAAAAGCTAGTTTTTAAAGTAAAGCATCAAGATCTGCAAGCTTTTTCAGGCCAATAGTTCATCCTAATATATAAAAAGCCAGGGCCGTCAAGACCGAAACAACCAGACGGACAACTGAACAGCAGGCTGCATGGGGTGACCAGGCCAGCAGGGGGGGCAGTTAGAGGCAACCAGGCTGGCAGAGGGGGGCAGTTGGGGGCGACCAGGCCGGCAGGGGGGGCAGTAAGGGGCAACTAGGCTGGCA
>NW_005370538.1:1866747-1867355 GCF_000412655.1 Myotis brandtii
GCAGAGGCAGTTAGGGGTGATCAGGCAGGCAGGCAGGTGAGCAGTTAGGAGCCAGTGGTCCCGGATTGGAGAGGGTGCAGGCTGGGCTGAGAGGACTCTCCCCCTGTGCATGAATTTCTTGCACTGGGCCTCTAGTTCTAATATGAAATGGATGAGAGAAAGGTTACTCAACCCACAAGACTCAGATGGGTTGTGAATTTTTTATTTCTTATTAAAAAATTTATCTTTATTGTTCCCTTTCATTCCCCATTGACCACTTCTAGCCTGCCCCCACCTCACAACCGTCACCTTAATCCTTCACCACACTATTGTTTGTTTCTATGGGTTATGCATATGAGTACTTTGGTTAATCTCTTTCCACCCACCCACATACGCCTGCCTTCCCTCAGAGATTCATCAGTCTGTTCAATGTTTCTATGTCTCTGGATCTATTTTGTTTATCAGTTTATTTTGTTCTTTAGATTCCACATATGAGTGAGGTCATGTGATACTTATTTTTCTCTGACGACTGGTTTATTTTGCTTAACGTAATATTTTCCAGGTCCCTCCATACTGTCTCAAAGGGTAAGAGATTCTTTTTTTTTTTTTTTTTTTTTTTAGTTTCCTGG
>NW_005370538.1:1867411-1870850 GCF_000412655.1 Myotis brandtii
TTTTTTATCCACTCATCTACTGATGGGCACTTGGACTGTTTCCAGATATTAGCTATTTTAAATAACACTGCTATGAACATAAGGGTGCATACATTCTTTTTGATTGGTGTTTTGGGTTTCCTAGCATATATTCCTGGAAGTGGGAATCACTGGGCCAGTTTCATTTTAAAACTTTTGAGAAAACTCCATACTGTTTTCCATAGTGGTTACACCAGTCTGCATTCCCACTAGCAGGGTTTCATTTTCTCCACATCTTTGCCAGCACTTGTCATTTGTTGATTTGTTCATGGTAGTCATTCTGACAAGTGTGAAGTGATACCTCATTGTCATTTTAATTTGCATCTCTCTGATGATTAGTGATTTTGAGTATTTTTTTTTTCATATTTCTATTGGCCATCTGTATGTCCACTTTGGAGAAGTATCTATTTAGGTCCTTTGCCCATTTTTTAAATTGAATTGTTTGTCTTCCTTTTGTTAAGTTGTATGAGTGCCTTATATATTTTGGATATTAACCCCTTATAAGATATATCATTGATAAATATGTTCTCCCGTATAGTAGGCTCCCTTTTCATTTTGTTATGAGTTCTTTTGCTGTGCAGAAGCTTTTAATTTTGAAGTAGTCCCATTTGTTTATTTTCTCCTTTGTTTTTCTTGCCCTAGGAGATGTATCCACAAACATATGATTTTAAAAAGTCTTTCTGTAACTATAATAATTAGTATTCAAAAAGTTTTGTAATCACTCACTTTGCTTATTGTTAGTAATCTTTCCTTATAGGAAAGTTTTAGTAATTAGTGACTCAGAAATCATATACGTAATAAATGACTCATGACACATTTTATAGAATTGTTATTCCTCCTTTGTTTCAATAAACTGTACCTATGATTCAGAGAAAAGCAATGCCTGATTATAACAAAACTAGAGGCCCGATGCATGAAATTGGTGAAAGGGGCTCAGCCCTCGCGGCCCGTTTTTCTTGAAAACAAAGAAAAACTCTAAATACCAATGAATATTCTTTAATCTGACCCATTTTCTTTCTACTCCAACGGCTTTAAAGAGTCTACCTACTTTTCTTTGACTATTATATTCTATTTATAATTATTTGCTTATTATGACAATTTATAAACTTTTCTCCATTATAAGCAAGTATTTTCCTATAATAAATATTTTTATTGTATCTATTATAATGGTTTGCAGTGATAAAACTTAGAAAAGTGTAAACAATTATGTAGATTATGTACTTGTTTGCAATGTAAAAAATAAATATGTTGCTCCATCACCAATTCTAATGCTTGTCTAGAGAATGTGCCTACATTGACAAGGGAACTGTAAATAGAGATTAAATATTTATTACAGGCAACTTCATTAAAGTTAAGAGGCAAATGCATAGAAAGGAGATGTTTGACCAGGTCACATGTGAGAAATGAGGAAGAGAAGATATTTTCTTATAAAGCTTTACATGGGCTAAAATAATTTTGTCTATGACACCTTTTTGGCCTAAGATGTTAGGGCATTAAAAATTTAGCTGGTACTTCTCTATTTTAATGTTGTGGAACATTATGCTTAAAAATATTGTATATTTCTATGATTAGAAATCTTTCAGGTCAACTCTGTTTACATCCTAATGTAGTATGAATGGGAGAGAATTAAAACAACCAAATCATAATTATATTATCTGTGACATGTTATCGAAATACTTATCAATCATTTATTATAACTAGAAGCATAGTGTAAGTTGGTGAGCTACAGAAATAAATAAGAGTATATTTACATAAGAAAAAAAGAAAATCTAAAGGTATCTATAAAACAATAACTAGAACCAACAAGTGAATTTATAAGGGTCACAGAATGTAAAGTCAACATTTAATAATTAATTGCATTCCTATACAATTTAAATACTGGCAAAAATTCAGAAATTAAATTGAACAAAAATTCTATTTATAATAACATCAAAATATAAAATACTTAGGAATTGATTTAACAAAAATTATATAAGAGCTTTATATTGAAAATTTTAAAAAAGAACATTGCAGATCAATATTAAAGACCTAAGTAAATGAAGAAACCTAACATGTTAACAGACTGAAAGTCTCAACATTTTTAAGATTTCAATTCTCCCTATATTGATTTATAAATTCAACACCATCACAATAAAACACTAACGGGCTTTAACATTTATAAAAAAGCTTATTCTAAAATTTATACGTATATGTGAAGGGCCTGGAGAAGTCAAAATGCTGTTGTAAAAGAAGAACAATATTTAATATGCTGCACTTGCTCATTTTAGGACTTATTATAAAATTCAAATAATCAAAAAACACTGGTATTGATAAGGATAAGCAAATAAATCAATGGAACACAATAGAGCATGAGTAAAGGGACAGATAAAGTCTGTGTCACAGACTGTCTGTACTAGGCAAAAGCAACCATAGATAATACCTGTATGAGTGTATCTGTGTTCTAATAAAATTTTATTTTTATTTTTTGGCATTGTTTTTTTTCCAATTTAAATTCTTATTGTTTAAAGTATTACAAGTGTCTCCTTTCCCCCCTGCATTGACCTCTCCCCGGCCACTCCCACCCTCCAGCACATGCCCTCACCCACTACTGTCTGGGTCCATTGGTTATGCTCGTATGCATGCATACAAGTCCTTTGATTGATCTCTTACCCCCTCTTCCCTCATAGGTTGGACAGTCTGTTCCATGCTTCTATGCCTTTGGTTCTATTTTTGTTCATCAGTTTATGTTGTTCATTATATTCCACAAATGAGTGAAATCATGTGATATTTATCTTTCTCCGACTGGCTTATTTTGCTTAGTATAATGCTTTCAAGTTCCATCCATGCTGTTGCAAACGGTAAGAATTCCTTCTTTTTTACAGCAGCATAGTATCTGAGAGATGCAAATCAAAACAAAAATGAGGTACCATCTCATACCTGTCAGAATGGCTATCATCAACAAATCAGCAAATGACAAGTGCTGGCGAGTATGCGGAGAATACAATAGCTAAGATTTGGAAACAGCCTAAGTGCCCATCAGCAGATGAGTGGATTAGACAAATGTGGTACTTCTACATAATAAAACTTTATTGATGGACACTGAAATTTGAATTTCATATCATTTTTATATATCATATAACATTCTCCTTTTGATTTTTTCTCAATTTATTTAAAAATCATTTAAAATCTTTTTTAGTTCTTGGGCAATACAAAACCAGGCACAAAAGAGAAATAGAATAATTCACATCTTCCCAGAATCTACACTAATAAAAGACAAAGATGCTAATTGACCATAACTTCGCTACACCCAAGCTACACCCACCAGCCAATCAGAGTGACTATATGCAAATTAACCCAACCAAGATGGCGGCTGGCAGCCACAGAGATGGAGCAAGCAGGAGGCTTGGTTGCCCCGGCGATGGAGGAAGCCAAGCTTCCCGCC
>NW_005370538.1:1871307-1876098 GCF_000412655.1 Myotis brandtii
GTGGCCAGCCTGAAAACGGCCTTCAGCCCCTCACCCAGGCTGGCCAGGCACCCCAGTGGGACCCCCACCCTGATCTGGGTCACCCTTCAGGGCAAACCAGCCGGCCCCCACCCATGCACCAGGCCTCTATCCTATATAATAAAAGAGTAATATGCAAATTGACCCTAACAGCAGAGCGACGAGGAATCACTGGTCACTATAACACACACTGACCACCAGGGGGCAGACGCTCAATGCAGGAGCTGCCCCCTGGTGGTCAGTGCACTCCCACAGGGGGAGCTCTACTCAGCCACAAGCCAGGCTGATGGCTGCCAGTACAGCGGTGGTGGTGGGAGCCTCTCCTGCCTCCTCAGCAGCACTAAGGATGTCCAACTACACCTAGGCCTGCTCCCCGCTGGCAAGTGGACATCCCCCGAGGGCTCCCGGGCTGCCAGAGGGATGTCTGATTGCCAGCTTAGGCCCAATCCCCCGGGGAGTGGGCCTAAGCCAGCAGGTGGTCATTCCCCGAGGGGTCCCAGACTACGAGAGGGCACAGGCCGAGCTGAGGGACCCTCCCAAGTGCACAAATTTTTGTGTACTGGGCCTCTAGTATTAAATAAGGCCACATTATGTTGGAGGGATTATAGATAAGACATCCAAAATAGAAGGGTATAGTAAAGAATGGGAGAGGACAGAATGAACCAGTGAATGCGGGTGGCTGTGGGGAATGTCTTGGAGAGCATACTCTTTCCCTGCCATGTGACTCACCATAATTAAACTTGGGGAAATGAGGAGTGATAGCAGATCACTCCGGGGTGGATCTTTAAGGGGTAAGGAGGAAACACTCCATTTCTCCAACCATAGCATCTTGGTCTTTTCCCCCCACAGAGATGTCAGGAGCAGTGCTTTGTGATATCCAAGCCACTTCAATGCTGACATTGGCTGGGAAGGGGGTTCAATGACCAAACAAAGTTTAAGGGTGTGACTTCTCATTGCCTAGGAGAGGATGTACATTTCTCTATAGAGAGAGGTCAGGAGCCCTGGGGCTTGCCTTTGGATGGCTTAATATGGCTGAGGAAATCTGCATGCCAGAAGACCTTAGCATAAATATAGAACAACCAACCATAAACATAAAACAGCCAACTACAAGAAACAAAGGGAAGAAGAAAGAATGACCCCTTGTCGACCCAAGTACAGAGGCAGTGGCAAGGTCCGATAACCCTACCCATGTCCCTCTTCTTCCCCACAGATCTCCTCAAGACTCCCATCCTACACTTACCTGGCACAAACCTCTTCCTCAAAACGCATCTCTGTTTATGATGTCCCCCTTCCTATACCTTCCCATCCTTTTCTCCAAAACGGATATCCTGCTAACTCATCTGATTGCCCTTTCAGGTGCAGAAGGAGACCAGAAAGGTAAAAAGCCCCATTCAAAGAAATTCAAGAAAAAAATTTCCTCAAACATCCTTCTCTCGTTCAAGAATGCCTGGCAGAGCCATAAGGCCAACAATTTCCATTTGTCCACACAAACTGAATGGGACACAAAATCAACATGAGCATGGCAGGAACCAGTGCCATTGGAGAATGCAACCATTCCAAGTAACATCATGTGCAGCCAGTAAATGCAAAGCCTGGGCCAGAAACCTAGAACAAGCTATGGCATCTTCAGAGGCATTTGTGGAGAAATGGATAAACATATAGGGACCAACTCTGAGACCAACAGGGCACACTGATATTGATTAAAATAAAGTCAATGTGTTGTGAAATGAAGATGTATGTGTCTGTCTGTTGTAGGGAGGAAGGAAATGAAAGGAAGAGTCAGGAGTTTGGGAAGGTGGAAGGTGGGTTCCTGGAGGGTTGGTGGCCAGACTGGCAGGTCAACAGGTAGCCAAATATTGGAGGATAAGGTTGGGGTGGGGGCCGAGAACTGAAGACTAATTTCCTCAACACTTTGTCCCACGGGCAAGAAGGAAAAGGGCTTTGGTGGTTCTATATGTGGAGAGGGAGGGCAATGCCAGAATTGTGGTTGTTAAGATCCAGATGACAATGACATCCTCCAAAGGCAGACAATAAAATCACCTCCAGGTCACTTATGTCACTGTGGTATATGTTATATATACCCCACCTGATGCTGTAGGCAACTAAAAGCCCTCAGAGAGACAAAATCTCACCCTACAGAAAGTCATTGACAGCACTCCCCTCTCACACACACACAGGCACTAAAATAATGGTGTTTGGAGTCCACAAGTCCAACACTGATTAGGCCACGTTCTTGTGAAGCTTAGTGTGGAGCAGTGGCCTACCAAGGGCAAGGCAGTGAGAGTGCTCTGTCCACCTGCAGACAATAAAGGAAAACAGTGTCCACAGAATTTTAATAAAAGAACAATAAAACTGAGTAAAAGTCAGTATTGTTTTTATTAGTACCATAAAAAAATCATATCTAATTTTTTCCTTCCCCAATCTTCTTTTGGCCTAAGTTCTAAAAAGTGTTATGGTTAATATTAAGTTTTAATATACAGTAGTCCCCCCTTATACAGCAGGGGATATGTTCCTGAAACCTTCGATGGTACCAAACCTTATATATACTATGCTTTATCCTATACATACATACATACATACATACATACATACCTATGATAAAGTTTAATTTATAAATTAGGCACAGTAAGAGATTACAATATCTAAGAATAAAATTGAATAGTTATAATAATATATTGGAATAAAAGTTATGTGAATGTGATCTCTCTCTCTCTCTCTCTCTCTCTCTCTCTCTCTCATAACCTAGATGGCTACTAAATGACTAACAGGCAGGTAGCATATACAGTGTGGAGACACTGGACAGCAGGAAGGAGCAGGATACTCTGAACGAGGTGCAATTTAAACTTATGAATTGTATATTTCTGGAATTCTCAATTTAATAATTTTGGAACTCAGTTGACTGCAGTTAACTGAATTCAAGGGCTACTGTATGTGTAAGGTCCAAATGAATTAATTTTTAGAACTCACTTTTAATCATTTTATTCTACAAGGAAGTTAAACTGGATAAATCCTTATTAAATAGTTGATCCCAGCCCCACGCTGTTATTTTCTAAAGTAAGTTCTTAACAATTTGAATTCTTTGAGATTTCTTTGAGCACACTTATAGACTAGAATGTCTGTATTGATAACATAATAGACATATTCCATGTTTTAAAAGTAGATTATAAATTTAAACTTACAGCACAGTGATTATGAAGACAAAGAACAACTTGAGTAACTTCAGCTCTGTTTCTATGGAATCGCTGTTTTTTTGTTTTAGATTTTAGTGGATGGTTTTATTTTTAATACAGTTTGCTATTTGGAAGCTCCAGAAGTTATTTTTATACCATGCAACTTTTTAAAAATAGAAATATCTTTGTATTTTCTAAAGATACATGATTGTTGTAAAAAAATTCAAAGGTTAGACTATAAATGAAAGTCCTCCTGTATTGGCATCCTAAGAGATTATCCTTTATGTTTGTTTTTATTTATGTGTAAATCACTGAAACAAAGTGTGCAATTTGAAAAATAAAATATGGGAGGTAATTTTGTAATATTTGAAAATAAATATTTCACTGAACTTGAAAATATATTTAAATAGTAAATGTATTCTGTTAATTATTTTAATGTTACATAAAAATCAAAATAATAAAATCTTGCATCAGTTGTATGAATTAGTAGTTGCTTAATTTGTGTCTTTTGCACATTTTGACCTTAAAATTTTCTTTCGTTTTTAAACTATGATAATTATATATAAAATGTTTTATAAAAGAAAATTGTACTATATTTTCTTCCTGATTATAATTATTTGCTTTAATTCATGCATATTATTAAAAATACAACTGGATGAATACAGTAAAAGTCATTAAATTATGCACATTAAATGGTTAATTGTACACTAAATGGTTGAATTGTAGGGCATGTGGATTATGTCTCAATAAAACTGATATTTTTATGCCTCTCCAGGTAACAAATACACTAATTGTGACATAGGAAGGATACATTTTATTGTCTGAAACCCTTCATAATTTGGCCCAAGTCTCTGGGGTTTTTGTTTTCTTTTTGTCTTCATTTTTGTTTTGAGCAGCGTTATTGAGGTAAAATTGACTTCCAATAAACCTTCCATGTTTAAAGTGTGCAATTTTGAGGGTCTCTGTGTTCTAAATTTGCTGAGTCTTTGCATGCCCCAAAATACTTTATTTTACTCTCACTCTTGAGTATTATTTTTCTTCAGCACTTTCAAGAAAATAGTCTTCTTACTATGAGTCTAATTACTGTTCTTTCATAAGTAATCAATCTTTTTCTTGTAGTTTTAAAAGTATTATCTTCATCCTGTACAGTTTTACTTTAACGAAACTAGCTGTGTATTTATTTTCATTTATCCTGCTCAATACGCAAACTATACTCCAGAACTGAGGACTCAGGTTTTTCTTCAGTACTGGGAATTTTTGTTAGCATGTCAGCAATTATTGCTTCTCTGCAATCCTCTTCACCATCTCAAGAACTCTGTAGAATATTTGTTAAAGTCTCTCAATTTATAGTCCACATCTCATCACTGTTATATTGCATTTAAAAAAATATCTTTCTCTTTCTGCACTACATTTAAAATTCCTCAGTACGGTCTGACACTTTGCTATTTTCTCTGTGGGTCCAAAATACTTTATTTATTTACCAGGATCACACTCTCTTCATTTCCATTCGCCTGAAAAACCTTTTTCCATCCCTTCACCATCAGTCTGTGTGCATCTTTTTTTCTGAGGTGGGTTTCCTGTAGACAGCAGATATATGGGTCAT
>NW_005370538.1:1876242-1887023 GCF_000412655.1 Myotis brandtii
GACCCTTTAGCATTTCTTGCATTGCTGGTTTGGTGGTAATAAACTCCCATAGTCCTTTTTAGTCTGTGAAGCTCCTGATTTCACCCTCAATTTTGATTGATAGCCTTGCTGGGTACAGTATTCTTGGATTCAGACCCTTCCTTTGCATGACTTTGTATATTTCATTCCATTCCCTTCTTGCCTGATGTGTTTCTGTTGAGAAATCAGTCGCTAGTCTGATGGGGGATCCCTTGTAGGTAACTTTCTGTCTCTCTCTGGCTGCTTTTAAGATTCTTACTTTGTCATTGTAATGTGCCTTGGCGTCGGTCTTTTGGGATTCATTTTGTTTGGAACTCTGTGAGCTTCTTGGATTTGTGTGAGGTTTTTCTTCCCTATATCAGGGAAGTTTTCTGTCATTATTTCTTCAAACAGGTTTTCTATTCCTTGCTCAGTTTCCTCTCCTTCTACCACCCCTATTATGCGGATGTTGTTTCATTTCGTGTTGTCCCAAAGTTCTCTCAGGCTCTCCTCCTGCTTTTTAATTTTTTTTTCTAGGAGCTGCTCTGCTTGGGTATTTTTTCCTACCTTGTCTTCTAGCTCACTGATGTGGTCCTCTGCTTCTTCTAGTCTACTGTTGATGCTTTCTATTGAGTTCTTTATAGCAGTGATGTCATTTTTCATTTCTTCTTGGTTCTTCTTCATTTCCTCTTGGTTCTTACACATATTGTTGAATTTGTCCTCCATTCTTTTCATCCACCTTATGACCATTTCTCTGAATTCTTTCTCTGACTGGTTGCTTGCCTCCATTTCGTTTACTTCCTTTTCTGGTGATGCCTGTTTTTCTTTCATATGCGGGCTGTTTCTTTGTCTCCCCATGATCACTCTTCTCCAGGTGTTTGGTTATGTAGTTCTCTCTCTGCTTTCCCTGAGGAGGAGCAGGGCTTGTCTGAGTCCACGTAGTCGTGCTGCTTGAGATGATCCCTGGATGCCGTGGTTTCAGGGTTTCTGGTTATATACGCTTCTGATATCAGCCATTCAAGATGGCGCGGTCTCCGCGGCTGAGCCGGCCGCTCCGGGAGAGATTTCAGCAGCAGTGGAGGCTGCCTGGTTAGGGGAGCCCGATCTGACAGTCTCCAACAGTCCACTTTCTCCCGGAGTCCTCTGCCTTTCCCGGCTGCAAACTGTCTCCCAGCTGAATCTCCTCCACCAATTTGGGCTGGATGTTACTGGTTTCAGCTGCTCACCCTATTTGCTCCAGGACAAGGCATGGGACACATCTGTCTATACCACCACCATTTTAGATCCCCCAGGATCACACTCTCTTGAGTTTGCATTTAAATTACTTTATTTTCCTTTCTAAGATTTCTAATTTTTTTCATATCCATATAGTTTCATTTTTCATTTGTTTAATTTCTGCTTGTTTGTTTCATAATGTTCTGCTATTTTTAAAGAAAGTTGTTTATATATCTCTTTGAACATCCTCAACATACTTTAAAAAAAATCTTTGACAGTCCTTAACATAAAATCATTTCATCCTGAATAAATTCAAGTTCTGATTGTTTATTTCCATGCTGGTCTTACTTGGTGTAGATTTTTTCATGTGTTTTGAAATTTTGGAGTGGAGGCTCATTTTGAACAGAATATAATTTTGTTCCTCTTCCACATTCTCTATGTTCCATACTTTCTTTTATTGGCATTTCAGGTTGCTGCTGTAGGGTTCCCAGGATTTCAGTTCAGAACCAGGTCTTCTTTTAGATTTTTGGGACTTCTGTCACATACTGATATTTAAGATATAGCACAGCCAGTGGCAGCATGATTTAGTTCCTCATACAAAATTTATTTTTAACTTATCTTTATTGTTGAAAGTTTTACAGATGTCACTTTTCCCATGCATTGACCCTGTTCTCCCCACTGTCCTCCTCTCCCTAGGCCTTCACCACTCTATTGTCTGTGTCACTGGGTTATGTATATAAGTTCTTTGGTTAATCTTACCCTTTGAGACAACATGGAAGGACCTGTAGAGTATTATGCTAAGTGAAATAAGCCAATCAAAGAAATACAAATATCCTCATACAAAATTTTCATCTTTGGTCTTCTACCAGCCTTGGCCAGTAGCTTCCTATAATATTCTAGCTCCAGCACTGACAGGAAGTGTAGTAGTTAAATTGTCCTGAGCTCCATACTCATACATCTAACCAATCTATGACTTCTCTGAGTATCTGATAGGCTTTTCAAACTTTTTGTAACTAAAGTTGAACTCTTGATATTCATGCTCTCACCAAATTATCCCCCAGTGTTCCTTATCACAATAAATGGCATCATCGTTTACTCAGTAGCTCAGGCAGAAAGGCTTGGAATAATCCTTAAACTTTTTCGCCACTCTACATCTAATCCATTAACAAGAACTGTCTACTTTCTTCTTAAAATATATCCATAATCCAGGTACTTCTTACAACTTCCATCACTACCTCTATGGTCAAAGGTACCATTCTCTTTTGCTTGGATCATTTCAATAACCTCCTCGATGGTCTGTATGCTTCCATTCTTGATCCCTTACAGTCAACACTTTACTGAATATCCAGAGGTTTCACTTTATGGGATAAAACAGACTGTCATTCTCCGCTTACAAATATCCAATGATGTCCATTCACATTCAGAATAAAGTCTAAATTCCTGCTATGGTCAACAAGTTCCTACTTGATCTGTTTCCTTATTATTTCTCCAAATCATCTCCTATCACTCTCTGCCAATTTTACAATGTGTTGTAAGATTAAATGTTATCATCTGTGTAACGTGTCTACCATAGAGTTTGACATATAGAGTATTTTGTTCAATGTATGCATGACTATTATCATAATTGTGTAATGAAGGTGTTCAGAATAGGGCCTGGCCTAAAATGATGGGACATGAGCAGAGAACAATACAAGGCAAGTCATGTAATGCAGACTATGGTGAGGTAATGTTTGAAGGCGCTAAGAAGAGAAGCTCAAGTGAAGGAATTGAGGTGCTGGTGCTGTGCTTTGGTATAACTACATTGCACTCCTACCTGCCCAATGCACGCACACACACACACACACACACACACACACCTAATTTCCATTAAATTCACAACCGACACTTTCCAAATTGCCAGTGAATTAAGTGGAAGCAACATTGACACTCTGTCGGGACCAAACTGGTATTACAACTAAAATACAGAAAAACCATCCTAAATAATCAACTGAAGATTAGCTGGAAAGAACCCTGATAACCAAGGGTGGAAAGGTGAGACTGCATAGAGACTGGTAGGAAGTGCAAAGGAATAAGAGGTCTGGCTGGGATTTTACAGGCAGCAGCTGAAGATCCGGAGGGATATCTCAGCTGTGAGGTGGTTCCCACTGAGAACTCTGGAGGTCTAAACCCCAAGCTGGGATCCCGAGCCCAGAGCACCAGAGTTGAGAAAGGTGCCAAAAAAAAGCAGCAGGGTTGCTGTCTGCACAGGGAGAGATGGCTAGAAATGCAGGCACCCTCTTAAAGGGGCAATGCACAAAATTTCATGTGCAGCCATTCACCTTGGGCTCTGGCAGAGTGGACTAGAGCTGTGTGAGGAGAATTCAGGGTTGAGGGCTCTGGGGTTAGAGCTTGGAAGGCAGGCACCAGGTTTCCTGTGCTGAACCATTCCCCAATACTGCAGAGGACATCTTTCTCAGACACAGTTTTACCATCCAGGCAGCTTTTGACTGGAGGGGAAGCAATTATCCTACCCTGTGGGGAAACCTCTCACACCATCTTGAGGAGTTTCTGAGGCTTATTAAGAGACTGAGAATAACAATGAACCCACCAGCAGAGGCTGATCTCTGGATGGTTGAGTCTTTGCCTGATAGGTTTTAGGATCTGGAAATAGAATAAGCAGATCTTGATGCACATCCTGATCATTTCCAAAGGCACCCAGCCCCAGCAGAGGGAGTCATAGGTTGTGGATTGCTGATAGCTCCAATCAGGGTTTTCAGAGTCAGTCCAAAAAAGGACCTCTCCACCAGAGACCCTCCAAAAAGAATGGGTGTCATCGAAGATTTACCTAATATATAGAAACAAACCCAGACAGCCAAAATGGGGATAAAAAAATGAAGCACCATATGAAAGAACAAGATAATTCTCCAGAAGAAGAGCTAAATGAGATGGAGATAAGAAATTTATCAGATATAGAGTTCAGAATAATGATTACAAGGATGCTCAACAGCATAAGAAAAGATTTAGGAACTTGAAAAATGACCAGTCAGAAATGAAGAATGGCATAACACTAATAAAGAACACATTGGAAGGAATACATAGATTAGGGGAAGCCAAGGATCAGATCAGTGAATTAGAAGATAGGGTAGGAAAAAGTCAATCAAAGAACCAAAAAGAAAAAACAATTAAAAGACAGGAGGAAAGCTTAAGGGAGCTGTGGGGCAACATGAAATGTAATAATATTCACATCATAGGAGTACCAGAAGGGGAAAAAAGGGAGCAAGGGAGAGAGAACGGAAAGCTTAGGAGCTGTGGGGCAACATGAAATGTAATAATATTCACATCATAGGAGTACCAGAAGGGGAAAAAAGGGAGCAAGGGAGAGAGAACCTGTTTGAAATAATGGCAGGAAAATTTCCTAACCTGGTGAAGGAAAAGTCACACAAGTTCAGGAGGCACAGAGAGTCCTAAGCCAGTAGAACCCAAACAGGCACACGCCCAGACACATCATAATTAAAATGCCAAAAATCAAAGACAAAGAGAGAATCTTAAAGGCAGCAAGAGAAAAGCAATTTGTTAACCTTTCTGTGGAAAATCGGCTTAATTTACCCACCAAAGCCATTCTGCTTCTTGTCATAATGCTGCTTTGCCTATGCACACAGAGAATCCTTGCCCTTCTCGTACTGTGTTGCTTTGTGGGGTTGATGCTTGCCACACTTCTTATAGAAAGTCTGGTAGATTTTAGGAACATTTACCATGTTTGCAAGAACACTATCGGCAGGGAACTAAAAACTTTGCACAGCAAAGAAAACCATCAACAAAATAAAAAGACAGGATTAAAAATGGCAACAGAGTAAGTGGATACTGCACAGACATGCTCCTAGGAACAAATTGGTATTACAACTAAAATACAGACAAAACTTCCTAAATAATCAACGGAAAACTCGCAGGAGAGAACCCTGACACCCAAGATCGAAGGTGGAGACTGCATAGAGACTGGTAGGAGTGGTGGAGGCATGAAATGGCTGGCTGGGCGACCACAGACAGCAACTAAAGTCCTGGAGAAATATCTCAGATGTGTAGGGTTGCCACTGGGAACTCTGGGACCTAATCCCCAAGCTGGGCCCCCTAGCAGAGAGCATCAAAACTGAGGAGGGTACCCAAATAAAATTGGCTGTGAAAAGCAGCGGAGTGCTCTCTGCCAGAGAGTAACAGCTGAAAATTCAGGCACCCTCTTAAGGGCAAATGCACAAAATTCCCTGTGGAGCCAGCCACCTTGTGCTCCGGCAGGGAGAGGGTGAAATGGACTAAATGTTCCAATTAAAAGGCATAGGGTTGCTGAATGGATAAAAAAACATGACCCAACTATATGCTGTCTATAAGAGACCCACTTCAAAACAAAAGACACACATAGCATGAAGGTGAAGGGATGGAAAAATTTTTTCCATGCAAATAGAAAACAAAAAGGCTAGAGTAGCAATACTCATATGCGACAAAATAGACTTTAAAATGAAGGCCATCACAAGAGACAACAAAGGTCACTACATAGTCCTAAAGGGATCAATCCAACAAGAGGGTATAACCCTGGTAAACATATATGCACACAACATAGGAGCACCTAAATATATTAAAAACTTCTAGAGGACTTTAACAGAGAGATCAACAACAATACAGTCATAGTAGGGTACTTTAACACCCCTCTGACTTCACTGAATAGATATTCCTGACAAAAACTTAACAAGGAAAACAGAGCCTCTAAAGGACTCATTGGATCAGATAGATTTCATAGACATTTATAGAGCATTTTACCCCAATGCAGCAGAATATAAATTCTTCTCAAGTGCACATGGATCATTCACAAAGATAGACCACATGTTAGAACAAAAAATAAGTATCTACAAGTTCAAGAGATTGAAATTATATCAAGCAACTTCTCTGATCACAGTGGAATGAAATTAGATATCAACTACCGTTAAAACACCCCAAAACATTGAAATGCATGGAGGCTAAATAGCATGTTATTAAACAATGAATGGGTTACCAAGGAAATCAAGAAAGAAAACTAAAAATTCCTGGAAACAAATGAAAATGAACACACCACAACCCCAAATCTCTGGGACACAGCAAAAGCAGTCCTGAGAATGAAGTTCATAGCACTACAGGCATATCTCAAAAAAAATCAGCAATAAACTATTTAACCCTATAACTTAAAGAACTAGAAAGAACAACAAGAAAAGCCCAAAGTAAGTAGAAGGAAGGAAATAATAAAGACTAGAGCAGAAATAAATAACATAGAGACAAAAAAAAACCAATACGAAAAAATCAATGAAACTAAGAACTGGTTCTCTTTGTTTTTAGAGCTGGTTCTTTGAAAGGATAAACAAAATTGATAAGCTATTAGCCAGACTCATCAAGAAACAAAAGGAGAGGACCCAAATAAATAAAATCAGAAAAGAAAGTGGAGGAGTAACTGCTGACACCACAGAAATACAAAGAATTGTAAGAAAATACTATGAACAACTATATGCCAACAAGCTGGAAAATGTGGATGAAATAGACAAATTCCTAGAAAAATACAATCTCCCAAAACTGAATCAAGAAGAATCAAAAAACCTCAATAGGCCAATAACAACTAATCAAATAAAAGCAGTAATCAAAAAACTCCCACCAAACAAAAGCCCAGGTCCGTATGTCTTTATAGGGGAGTTTTACCAAACATTCAAAGAAGAACTAGCACCTATACTTCTCAAACTCTTTCAGAAAATCCAAGAGGAAGGAACACTGCCTTATTTCTCTTAGCATAATGCTCTCCAGGTCCATCCATGCTATTGCAAATGGTAAGAGTTCCTTCTTTTTTTACAGCAGCATAGTATTTTGTTGTGTAGATGTACCACTGTTTTTTAATACACTCACCTGCTGATAGGCACTTAGGCTGTTTCTAAATATTAGCTATTGTAAATTGTGCTGCAATGAACATAGGGGTGCATATGTCCTTTCTGATTGGTGTTTCTGATTTCTTGGGATATAGTCCTAGAAGTGGGATTACTGGATCAAATGAAAGTTCCATTTCTAATTTTTTTAGGAAACTCCATACTGTTTTTGACAGTGGCTGCACCAGTCTGCATTCCCACCAGCAGTGCACATCCTTTCCAGCACTTATAATTTTCTCCTCATCCTTTCCAGCACTTGTCATTTTGTTGATGATAGCCATTCTGACAGATGTGAGATTGTACCTCATTATCGTTTTGATTTGCATCTCTCAGATGATTAATGACTTTGAGCATGTTTTCCTATGTCTCTTGGCCTTCTGTAGGTCCTCTTTTGAAAAATGTCAATAGAGGCCCTTAGCCAATTTTTTGATTGGATTATTCATCTTCCTTTTGTTAAATTGTATAAGTTCTCTGTAAGTTTTGGAGATTAAACCCTTATAGGAGATAACATTGGCAAATATGTTTTCTCATGCAGTGGGCTTTCTTGTTGTTTTGTGGATGGTTTCTTTTGCTGTGCAGAAGCTTTTTATTTTGATGTAGTCCCATTTGTTTATATTCTCCTTAGTTTCCATTGCCTTAGGAGCTGTATCAGTAAAGACATTGCTATGACATATGTCAAATATTTTGCTGCCTATGGATTCTTCTAAGATTTTCATGATTTCCCATCTTACCTTTAGGTCCTTTATCTATTTTGAGTTTATTTTTGTGAATGGTGTAAGTTGGTGGTCTAGTTTCATTTTTTTGCATGTATCTGTCCAATTTTCCCAACACCATTTATTGAAGAGACTATCTTGACTCCATTGTATGTTCTTGCCTCCTTTGTCAAATATTAATTGAGCATATTGGTTCGGGTCGATTTCTGGGCTCTCTATTCTATTCGTTCTAGGTCTGTGAAATATTCCATTGGTATCTTAATGGGGATTTCATTGAATCTATAGATTTCTTTGGGTAATATGGACATTTTAATGATGTTAATTCTACCAATCCCTTGAACATGGTATATTCTTCCATTTGTTTATGACTTCATCTATCTCTTTTTTCAAATTCCTGTACTTTTCTGAGTACAGGTCTTTTACTTCCTTAGTTAAGTTTATTTCTAGTTATCTTAATTTTTTGTTGCAATGGTAAATGGGATTGTTTTTTAGTTTCTCTTTCTGTGAGTTCATTATTGTTGTATAAAAAAGCAATAGGTTTCTGGTGTTGATTTTGTATCCTGCTACATTGCCGAATTCATTTATTAAGTCTAGTAGTTTTTTTATGGCATCTTTGGGGTTTTCCATGTACAATATCATGTCTTCTGCGAATAATGACAGTTTTACTTCTTTTCCAATTTGATTCATTTTATTTCTTCTTGTCTGATCACTATGGCTAGCACTTCCAGTACAATGTAGAACAGGAGTGGTGAAAGTGGGCATCCTTGTATTGTTCCTGTTCTTAGGGGAAATGGTTTTAGTTTCTTCCCATTGAGTATGATGTTGGCTGTAGGTTTGTCATACATGGCCTTTATCATGTTGAGATATGCTCCTTCTATTCCCACTTTGCTGAGAGTTTTTATCAAAAATGGGTGTTGGATTTTGTCAAATGCTTTTTCTGCATCAATTGATATGATTATGTGATTTTTGTTTCCCAATTTGTTTATGTGATGTATCACATTTATTGATTTGCAAATATTGTGTAAGCCTTGCATCCCTGGAATAAATACCACTTGGTCATGGTGTATGATCTTTTTAATATATTGCAGGATGTGATTCACTAATATTTTGTTGATGATTTTAGCATCTATGTTCATCAGGGATGTTGACCTGTAATTCTCTTTCTTTGTAGTGTCTTTATCTGGTTTTGGAATTAGGATAATGCTGGCCTCATAAAAAGAGTTTGGAAGTGTTCCTTCCTCTTGAATTTTCTGAATGAGTTTGAGGAGTATAGGTGTTAGTTCTTCTTTGAATGTTTGGTAAAACTCCCCTGTGAAGCCACCGGACCTAGGCTTTTGTTTGGTGGGAGTTTTTTGATTACTGCTTCTATTTGATCAATTGTTATTGGCCTATAGAGGTTTTTTGATTCTTCCTGATTCAGTTTTGGGAGATTGTATTTTTCTAGGAATTTGTCTATTTCATCCACATTATCCCACTTGTTGGCATATCGTTGTTCATAGCTTTTTCTTGCAATCTTTTGTATTTCTGTCATGTCAGTGGTTCCTCTTCCACTTTTGTTTTTCATTTTATTTATTTGGGTCCTCTCAATTTGTTTCTTAATGAGTCTGGCTAATGTTTTTTTTTTTTTTAATTTTGTTTATCCTTTCAAAGAACCAGCTCTTGGTTTCATTGATTTTTTTTTGTATTTCTTTAGTCTCTATGTTATTTATTTCTGCTCTAATCTTTATTATTTCCTTCCTTCTACTTACTCCAGGCTTTTCTTGTTGTTCTCTTTCTAGTTCTTTAAGTTGTAGGCTTAAATAGTTTATTGCTGATTTTTCCTGTTTTTTGAGGTTTGCCTCTAGTCCTATGAACTTCACTCTCAGGACTACTTTTGTTGTGTCCCAGAGATTTTGCATGGTTGTGTGTTCATTTTCATTTGTTTCCAGGAAGTTTTTGATTTCTTTCTTGATCTCCTTGGTGACCCATTTATCTTCTATTTCTTTTAAAGCCCAGTGACCATTATGGTGGAACGACTGGAATGATCAGTACGACCAGGCGCTATGATGCACATTAACTACCAGGGGGCAGACACTCAACGCAGGAGCTGCCCCCTGGTGGTCAGTGTGCTCCCACAGTGGGAGCACTGCTCAGCCAGCAGCTGGGCTCACAGCTGGCGAGCAGAGTGGCAGTGGCAGGAGCCTCTCCCACCTCTGTGGCTGTGCTAAGGAGTGAGGAGCCAAGCAGTAAGTAGCGAGCAAGCAGGCATTAAGGAGCTGTGAGACAAACGGTAAGGAGCAAGCAGGTGGGTGGTAAGTGGTGGCGAGCCAAGTGGTAAGGAGCAGTGAGTCAAGCAGTATGGGGTGAGCAGGTGAGTGGTAAGGAGTGACCAGGTGGGCAGTTAGGATCCAGCAGGCTGGCAGTAAGGAGCAAGCAGGCTGTTAGGAGTGAGGGTTCCTGGATTGTGAGAGGGCACAGGCCAGGCTGACGGACACCCCCTACCCACCCCTGTACACTAATTTCATCCATTGGGCTTCTAGTTGTTTAATAACATGCTATTTAGCCTCAATGTGTTTGAAATTTTGGGGGTATTTTCACTGTAGTTGATTTCTAATTTCATTCCACTGTGATCTGAAAAGATGCTTGATATTAATATAATTATGTTGAACTTGTAGTGACTTGTTTTGTGTCCTAACATGTGGTCTATCTTTGTGAATGATCCATGTGCATTTGAGAAGAATATATATTTTGCTGTGTTGGGGTGAAAGGTTCTATAAGTGTCAATTAAATCCATCTGATCCCGTGAGTTCTTTAGAGTCTCTGAGTCCTTGTCAGGAAGATCTATCCAGTGAAGTCAGAGGGGTGTTAAAGTCTGCTACTATGACTGTATTGCTGTCAATCTCTCCATTAAATTCCTCTAGAAGCTACACACACACACACACACACACACACACACACACACACACACACA
>NW_005370538.1:1888032-1889143 GCF_000412655.1 Myotis brandtii
GGTGCTCCTGTGTTGGTTGCATACATGTTATCAGGGTTATATCCTCTGGTTGGATCAATCCCTTTAGTATTATGTAGTGACCTTTATTGTTTCTTGTGATGGCCTTCATTCTAAAGTCTATTTTGTTGCATATGAGTATTGCTACTCCATATTTTTTGTTTGTTTCCATTTGCATGGAAAATTTTTTCCATTCCTTCACTCTCATTCTGTGTGGGTCTTTTGTTTTGAAGTGGGTCTCTTGTAGACAGCGTATAGTTTGGGTCATGTTTTTGTATCCTTTCAGCTACCTTATGCCTTTTGATTTGAACATTTAGTACATTTACATTTTGGGTTATTACTGATAGGTACTTATTTATTGCTATTATATTTCTGTATGGCTAAGTTTCTCTCTCTGTTTCTTCTTCTCATTACAGCAATCGGTTTAGCATTTCTTGTAATGCTGGCTTGGTGGCGATATACTCCTTTAGCCTTTTTCTTTTTTTCTGGGAAGCTGTTTATGTGACTCTATTTTGAATGATAGCCTTTCTGGGTATAATAATCTTGGTCTCAGATCCTTGCTTTCCATTTCCTTGAGAATTTCATGCCATTCCCTTCTGGCCTGTAGAGTTTGTGATGAGAAATCAGGTGTCAGCCTTATGGGAACTCCTTTCCATTCCTTCACTCTCATTCTGTGTGGGTCTTTTGTTTTGAAGTGGGTCTCTTGTAGACAGCGTATAGTTTGGGTCATGTTTTTGTATCCTTTCAGCTACCTTATGCCTTTTGATTTGAACATTTAGTACATTTACATTTTGGGTTATTACTGATAGGTACTTATTTATTGCTATTATATTTCTGTATGGCTAAGTTTCTCTCTCTGTTTCTTCTTCTCATTACAGCAATCGGTTTAGCATTTCTTGTAATGCTGGCTTGGTGGCGATATACTCCTTTAGCCTTTTTCTTTTTTTCTGGGAAGCTGTTTATGTGACTCTATTTTGAATGATAGCCTTTCTGGGTATAATAATCTTGGTCTCAGATCCTTGCTTTCCATTTCCTTGAGAATTTCATGCCATTCCCTTCTGGCCTGTAGAGTTTGTGATGAGAAATCAGGTGTCAGCCTTATGGGAACTCCTTT
>NW_005370538.1:1889791-1912457 GCF_000412655.1 Myotis brandtii
TTTCTTTTACCAGGTTAAGGAAATTTTCTGCCATTATTTCTTCAAACACCTTCTCTATGCCTTTCTCCCTTTCTGCCTCTTCTGGCACACCTGCTAGTCTAATATTGTTACGTTTCACATTGTCCCAAAGCTCCCTTAAGCTGTGCTCCTGTTTTTTAATTTTTTTTTCTTTTTGGTTATCTGTTTGAGTGATATTTTCAACTCTGTCTCCTAATTCACTGATTCAATCCTCAGCTTCCCCTAATGTGTTGTGTATTCCTTTCAATGTGTTCTTTATTTGTGTTATGTCATTCTTTATTTCAGTCTGTTCTTTTTTCATAGTTACTATATCTTTTTTCATGCTGTTGAGCATCTTTACCATCATTACTCTGAACTCTGTTTCAGATAAATTTCTTATCTCTGCTTCATTTATCTCTTCTTCTGGAGAATTATCTAGTACTTTCATTTGGGGGTTGTTTCTTTATCTCCTCATTTTGGCTTTTTTGGGGGGTTTGTGACTATGTATTAGGTAGATCCTCTATGCCTCTCAATCTCTACTGCAGGACAGTGTCAAATGTGTTTCTGACTAATTAGATCAGGCAAAGACTCAATGCATCCAGAGACTGTGTTTGTCTACAGACTGATGGGATTCTGACTTGAATTGCCCCCCCCCCCCCAGGCAATCGTCCTCTGGTATGGAAGAGTTTTTTTCAGCAGCTTGGGGCAGTTGCTACTGCCTGGAGGCTAATTGTTATTTTTAATTGTTTAAGTCTTCTCAGGGCAAGGTATTTTCCAATCAGGTGTGTCAAGGTAGATGTCTATGTGGGAAAGATGTCCTCTGCTAGGTGAGGGAATGACTCAGCCCAGGAAACTTTTGGTGTCTGCCTTCTGAGCTCTATCCCTTATGTCCCCAATCCTGGCTTTTGCCCTCCCACTTCCAGTCCACTTCACCCTCCCTCTGCTGGAGCACAAGGTTGGGGGCACCACAGGGAATTTTGTGTGTTGGCCTTTTAAGAGGGTGCCTGAATTTTCAGCTGTTACTCTCTGCAGACAGCACCCCACTACTTTTCACAGCCAGATGTTATGTGGATACCTTCCTCAGTTTTGGTGCTCTCTTCTGGGGGGCCCAGTTTGGTGATTAGGTCCCAGAGTTCTCAGTGGCAACCCTCCATAGCTGAGATATCTCTCCAGGACTTCAGTTGCTGTCTGTGGTCGCCCAGCCAGCCCTTTCCCACTTCTGCACCTTCTCCCAGTCTCTATGCGGTCTCCACTTTTGGTCATCGGGTATCACAGTTCTCTCCTGTGAATGTCTGTTGATTTTTCAGGAAGTTTTTCTGTATTTTAGTTGTAATACCAGTTTTTTCCTGGGAGCATGCCCGTGTAGCATCCACTTACTCTGCCGCCTTTTTTAATCCTCATGCAGTGCCTTTGATCTGAGTCCTGCTGAAGATGAAATCCATTTGTATATTTTTTTTTGTAGAAATGTCTATTCAAGTCTTTTGCCTATTTTTAAATTGGCTTGTTTTTCTTTTTGTTGTTGAGTTTTGTGAATACTTTATATATTCTGGTTACTAGATTTTTCTCAGACACATAATTTGCAAATATATTCCCCCATTCTGTGGTTTCTATTTTCACATTCTTGATAGTGTCCTTGATGCACAAAATTTTTAAATTGTAATAAAGTCCAATTTATCTATTTTTTTCTTTTGTTGCTCATGTTTTTGTTCCCATGTCTAAAAAAACCTATTGCCAAATTCAAGATCAAAAAGATGTTTCACTGTTTTCCCCTTAGAGTTTCATGGTGTTTGCCCCTTATATTTAGGCCATTCACCCCTTTTGGATTAGTTTTTGTATGTGGTATGAGGCCGGCTTTGAACTGTAGCATTAATTTATTTATTTAGATAAATTTAATGAATTATTTAATTAATTATTAAATGAATTATTTAATCAGCCACTACTAATGGTTTACTGGGAGGAAATTATTTTTTAAATCTTGAAGACTGTCATAAACTTCATGTTCTGTTGCTTAATAACTCATTGCTTTGAACATGTCTCAACCTAGCTGGAGAAAAATAGAGCTCCAAAACCCCTTAGCTTAACATTTGACATCCTCAGCTAATATTAACCTCCCTTTACAGGCCTATCTCCTTCCTTTTCTCTAATAAAGTCCTCCAAGCCAGGCAAATTCTCCATTCCTAACTCAATCTCAGCAGCCCTTTGTTTTGTAAACATCTCATTGACCACTGTATTGTCAGCATCTAGCATGATATCTAACACATAAGTCACTCATTACACATGGGACAAAACTTAAAGTCAGCATGTAAGATGAAGATCACATGGTCAAATTACTTTTGATGATGCCTTAGGAAGGTTTCACCATGGAGAATGCTATCCTCTCAGAAAGTCCAGCATGGCCAGCATTTTCTCCAGTGTGGATGCAGATTACTGGGTTGTTCTTTTTGTTTGATCACCAGATTAAGTAGTTGTCTTGAACTTGTAGTTGGCTGTACTATATGAAAAATATATATTTAGCCAAAAGAATGACACTCAGTAACGTGGGGTGTTTACATTAGGAGATGGAAGAACAGATTTATGCCTCATAATCTCACATTTGATTTAGGGTATATATTAATTGAGTGTAATGGTAGCAGAATTTGCCTATACTATTTAAAAAATTCTCTCCAAGTGTGTATTTTTCAATTAATGTAAGCAGAACATGCCTATGAATAAAATGCCATAGACATTAAAAAAGTTTCTTTGCATGAGTGACTTAACTCTGCTCTCTCTATTTGAATGTCTTCTTTTTGTCTCTGCCTATCAAAATCCTATACACTCATCAGAGCTGAGCTGATGACCTACATATCAGCTCCCACAGGCTAATTATTTCATTTAAAAATATTTTTATTGATTTTTAGAGAGAGAGGAATGGAGAGGGAGAGAGAGATAGAAACATCAATGATGAGAAACTTCATAGATCAGCTGCCTCCTTCACTCCCTCTGCTGGGTATCAAGCCCGCAACCTGGCATATGCTCTGACTGGGAATCCAACCGTAACCTCCTGGTTAGTGGGTTGATGCTCAACCACTGAGCCACACTGGCTGGGCTAATTATTCCATTTTATTTTGCATGCCTACTCTCCAGCAGACAATGTAAAACACCTTACATGTTTTGTCCTCATTTAATGCTCACAGCATTCTTATGAGAAAGAAATAATGAATATTTTTTTCTGTTTTCAGGATGAGATTTAGAGAAGTTAACTATCTTGCCTAAGGGAGGTATCATCTACTGTACTTGCTGCTATCTCTCCAGGACCAAGAACACTTTCTGGCATATAATACATGCTCAACAAATACCTATTAAATGCATAGAATAACTTCTAGATTCCAAGCCAGTGTGCTTATCCCCTCTTCCAGGGCTTCATGACCTATGGCTGCAGTCATTCTTATTCTATTATCTGAATATTGACCCCAGCCAAGACTATATCATGGACCTTCACTTGCTTTCAATTTGTATCACAAAAAGTATAGATATCTTAAATGTTTTTTCAAAGTCCATATGCTCCTGGAGAGTCTGATATACTTTTCACCTACTATTATCCTCTGCTTTCTCACAGCTCCCATAAGATGTATGGTCGGTATCACCCAGATGGCATTTAACAATATATTTCTTTGTGTTGCATAGACTTGAATTCACATCTCCCTTCCTCTTTTAGATGGATACTGACTAATCAGTATCATTCTCTGACGCATTTATTACTGAACCCAATTCTTGATAAGCTAAATGTCTAGAGATAACTGCTCTTCTGCCAACATGTTCAATGCCTTGAAAATCTGTATCAAAGTAGATTTCTCAGCCTTGCAGCCTCATGATTTCTCTCACATAAGCATTCTTTCTTCTGCCTATGCTAACAGGAACTGGTCAAAGAATAATCATGCCTAAGTCTGCCTGGTCAGGTAACTGGCAACTTTTGAAACATTGAAGATTTAAAATATGCATTTTATTGCTGACTGAATGTGCAAAAAAGAAAAGAAAAGGATGGCTTCTTAAACATTGATGTGAATTTCTCATTTATTGATGATGTAAACATTTCTGCTTCCATGGTTTTATGAAACCCTTGGATCATTCTGAAGTTCTAAAATAAGAACATATGTAGATTGTATTAATCAGAAAAAGTGAGACACAATGATAATCATCAGCCATAAACTCTCATCTCTTTTAATAAACAGGCTTGTGGTAAGATTTTCAAACACAAAAATCATGGTTAGAAGGGACCGTATAGTAAAAGGATCCAAGTTTCCATTCAGGAATTTATGAACAGCAAAGTATTGATCTGAACTAGGAAGATATGACTAAGCTATACTTCTAACAGAATTTTTTATAGGCAGTACTTATATTATTCCTAAGCAATCAATAATTTTGATTACTACAGTGGAGGATCAGCAGGAGTGGATAGATAGACAGTATAAATGCATACTGCATGCCAAGTCCTTTAAATGTATTTAATTCTCATAGCTTTGTGATGTAGGTACTATTTTCTTTTCCATTTTACAGATGAGGAAACTGAGGCTCACAGATTATGAATTGTTCATGATCATAGCCTATAAGGACAGAGCTGGGATTTGTATCCAGATTTGACTCCAGATCCTGTATTCATTTTACTATACCTCACTGCCTCTTAGTGGTATATGAGATGATAAGAATAGCCAGTATTTATTGGGAACTATAAGCACAAAATAATGGAAAACTGAAATCCTAGTTACCATTTACAGAGTGCTAGGCATGGTGATTAGGGCTTTACATATAATAGCTCATTTAATCATCAGAACCACTCTATGAGGTAGGCATAATTGATATTCCCATTTTACAGATAAAAGCATTAAAGCTGGGCCCATGGGTAAGTAAATTGAGCATAGTTATTCAGCTAGAAGATTTAAGATCCAGATTTCAAACCTGTTTGTCAGTTGCCAGAGCTAGAGCCTATATATATACCACTAGTTCAAATGTTAAAGTGCAATAAGAATCACTGGGTGAGGCTGTTAAAAATATGGTTTTCTTGGCCCCTTCCTGAGAATCTGATTGACTAAGTCTTTTAAAAATATTGTTCCAGCTTTATTGAGGTATAATTGACAAATTCCATATAGTTGAAATCACACAGCCTTTCCACACTAGCTTCTTTCACTTAGCAATATGCAAACTTTTCAGACAATAAAATGATCAATTGTTGCTAGGGGTTCAGGAGGAGGAAGGAATGAATAGGTGAAACATAGGGGATTTTATGTTTGTGGGAAATTACTTTGATACTATAATGATGGATATATGACACTATGCATTTATCAAAACACATAGGAATATACAACACAAAGAATGAGCCCTAATTTACACTAATGACATCAGGTAATGCTAATGTATCAATATTGGTTTATCAATATAACAAATATACCACACTGATGTAAGATGTAATGTCTTTGCTGAATATATTTCTTTTCTTTGATGACTCTTCAATCTGGGTATGGCCTCATAGACCAACTTTAGATGTATTCCCTAAGGTGGTGGCCCCATAGGCTTCTTGACTGCTTTTCTCAACATGAAAGCAACACAGCACTGGTGAACCATGGCAGGGGAGGTCAGGGCCCAGTACATTTAGCATGCTGTACCTGGGATAGAGTTTCTGCCCTACAAATGCAGCCCGGGCCTAGGAAGGGACTGTAGACATCTATGCCACACTTACCTAAAATAGTTTCTGAAACACTGAGCTAAAGCCTGCCCCTCCCATGGAGAAACTTTAGCCCTAGACTGGGAGTTGAGGGGAGATGAATCCCTATTTTCCTAATAGCACCTGCCTGGAGTAGAGCATTCAGAGCAGGTGATGGCTCAAATGCCAGAGTCAGTATTCTTACCATAATTTAGTAGATTTTCTTGAATTTATTTTCTCTATTTGTTGTATGCCCTTAGAACAATTTTCAGAAACTTTAAATGAGTATCTTTTATAATTTTCTCCAGATAAATGGTTGTTTATTAAGGAGTAAGTTCACTGCACTACTTCTGTTATGCTAGCAGATTCTCTCTCTTGCTGACTTTGTTGAAGCAAGTAACTATCTTGTTAGTTACCCTCAAGTAATTGAAGACAGCTCTGACTGACAAAGATAAAACAAGAAACTGGGACACTCAGATCAGTAGGCAGCAAAGAACTGAATTCAGCCAACAACCATGTGAGCTTGGAAATGAATCTTTCCCCAGCTTAGCCTCAAGATGCAACCACAGTCCTAATCCATATTTGATTGTAGCCTTTGTGAGATCCTGAAACAGCAGACTTAGCAAAACTGTGCCCAGACACCTGATGCACAGAAACTGTGAGATTATAAATG
This sequence comes from Myotis brandtii, assembly GCF_000412655.1. Classification (NCBI taxonomy): domain Eukaryota; kingdom Metazoa; phylum Chordata; class Mammalia; order Chiroptera; family Vespertilionidae; genus Myotis; species Myotis brandtii. Next base: position 1,896,136 of record NW_005370538.1, read on the forward strand.
CCTGTTGTTTTAGACCACTAAGTTCATGGTCATTTGTTATGCAGTGATAGATAAATCATAATATGGCATAAAATAAAATACATAAATTTTGTGATATAATGTGATCTGTGCATTTTTAATAATGCATTTCATATTATTTAAAAACTAGAGGCCTGGTGAACGAATTCGTGCATGGATGGGGTCCAGCCAGCCCGCCCCAATAGGGGCCCATAGCTGGAGGGGCCGCGGGTGGTTGGTCACTTGCCCTGCCTCCAATAGAGGTGTTGGGGGCCAATTGGGACCCAGATAAGGCTGGTTGGCTGCTGCAGTGCATGTCATAGCCACCAGTTGTCCCAGTCGTTCCACCGTTCTGGTCGCTGGGCTTTTATATATATAGATAGTGATGAGCTTTCAATATATTTCAAGGTATCTGCAAGAACAGTAATATAAAGTGAATATATGGGCGATTTCTTTTGGTGACAGTTACAAGTATTGTTAATACCACCATGAATTGTTGCCTACATTCATAGATGAAAGAAACGCTCAATTTTATTTAGAGGTTAGTGAAAATAAAGATTTAGGTTTTCTATCTCCTAAATTAAACAGGACCTCTACATTATATCCAAAAGACCCCAAGTTTAAAAATTTATCATATAGACATATTGTTTGTTAGAGTCTTCTGGCATCTGTCTTTTTTATTGCTTTTAAAGTAGCTTCTCTGCCTTTGTCATCCTGTTTCATGATGTCCTGTGGAACATACCGTCTGGAGGAAGTCTTTTCTAATATGCCAACTGAAAGTTTCCTCTCTTGCCCAAACTTTTTTTTGTAGGTATATGTGTGTACCAATTAATTGAAATTAATCACAAAAAACGTAATATCTCTCAAATTTTAAATATACATACTAGTAGCATTTGGTCCAGAAATTCTGTTCTAGAACTCATCCTGCAAGTGGGCAAAGATATGTAGGATATTCATTACAATGCTGTTAGTAATGCTAAACAAATAAATGTACATAAATTGAAATCTTATTGAATAAATTTCCATTAGTAATGTAACTATTAAAAACAAAGAATTGTATGTTTTGCTAAAAATGATTACAGGATATATTAATCAAAAAAGCAAAGATCAGAACAATGAGTATAGTGTTTTTACATTTGATGGTGTGTCAAAATTTTCTGGAATTAGGCAAAAGAAATGTTAATACTGTGTACCCATGGAAAACAGCAATGAGGACCGCAGTGGAGAGGCATGCACTTTTCATTGTATACTTGTGGTTCCCAAATTGTGCACCAAGTTGCCTTGGAACACTGGAGGATAATTTAAAATATCAAGGCAAGCACAGGGATACTAACAATCTGTTGTACATTTTGAAAACTATAATGTCAAGGTAGTTCATAGTTTCAACATTAGATTATGTATGTTTATAGATATGGGTTTTTGGCAGTTGCTATGGTAAACTAACAAATGACCTTGTTTGGATCATCTAAGAGACACATAATTATTGTTCAATTTATCTTCACCCTGAACTGACTGAAGAGGCCCTGCTAAGTTATGTAAAAAAGATCCACAGGTTATTCTCATTTCCAAACAAGGAAAAACTTTCTAAACCTCCGGATAGCATTACTATAAGACTAGGTAAGTATTATCATCAATTTATGTTATAGAAAATTGGGACTTAGTTAGGCATTGATAGTAGGAGTTGACTTTGAAAGCTGCTCAGATAATGGTAGATTGAGGTAGAATAAGAGTTGAGATTAATGTGCATATTCCTATCTTGGAAACCATTAAGGGTTTATGGCTACCTTTTGAGATGGAGTAGCTCAGTCTTTGATTGAAAACTCACCTCACTATTTCTGTTTTGTTTGTTTATATTGTTCTTTAGATTCCACATATAAGTAAGATCACATGGTATTTGCCTTTCTCTACTTTATTTCATTTAGCACAATACCTTCTAGGTCCATCGATGCTGTCGCAAATGGTAAAATTTTGTTCTATTAAATGGCCAAGTAATATTGATTGTATTGTAATAACTATGTATGGTGTCAGTCAGGTACTGGCAATATCAGGGGGAACACTTGGTAAAGTATATGATTGACTAAATACTACACTGTACACCTGAAACTAATACAAAATTATATTGAATGTAAACTTTTTTAAACAGCAAAATGATTTATTTGTAACACAGCCCAGTTCCCATCACTTTAATACAGCACAGGAGTAGAAAAGAGTTACACTGCAAGCATCACATAGTCCAAGGTATAGCTCCATGCCTTCCATGGCAGCAAGCCCATCTTCCCCAGAGACCCATGCCCAGAGGCAAACTGAACTTACACAAACAGGCAAGTCCAGAATGAAGTCAGACCCAGGCCTCAGCATGATGCATCCTTCCCCCAAAGTCTTTTAAGCTTCCTAACTGCAGCCTTCTCCCCCTTCTACCCCCAACCAGGCCAACTCCTAGCCTCTGAGACACCAGAGAGCTTTTTATATGGAGTAATTAACAGGGGTTTAAGTGTTACATAAACAAGACAATAACCTGTGAAATCTAGTGTTCCATAGAAGGGTTAAGATGACTCCGCTATACATAATCTTAATGAGAAATGACAGCTTTTTCCCTCTTTCTCTTCACCATAGATGTGGGTGGTTTTGAACTGATTTTGTCTCAGACAGCTCCATATTCCAGTTTCTCTATTGGTCTTATTAAAGGTTGTTCTCCTCATCCACGGATAGGAAGGAAGCCTGGAGACTTTTCCCAGTTCAGAGGCTGAGAGGTAAAGCCCTTAAAGTTTAGGGGAAAAAATCCATTAGAAGATTTTTATGGAGATTATTGCCTACAAGTATTCTAGCCTATTTGGGAAAAAGTTAGTTTTAGATTTAGAGGGCAATCCAAACACAGAGACAGGTATTCTTTCTGATTAAGTACTAGTTTGTAGAATATAGGAGGCAGGGAAGAGGAGTATAAAAATCCCAATTTGCCTTCTTCACCCCAAATCTTCTAGAGAGCCTCAGAAGATTTACACTAGGAAGATTCCACCTCTCCCAGGTCTTGGTGGGACAATGCCACAATGGACTGGTGGCCTTTTTAACAAATTCACCATGAAAAGACAAGAAAATAGAGAGGTCATATCCAAAGGAACATCTTACTCAAGCATTAAGGGCTCTGACTAGTGGTTAAAACATACTGATGTTTGGTATCAGAACTGTTATTATAATGTGAGGAGATCATAAACAGGGGAGGAAACTTAAGTAGCAACACTTAAGGCAAGGAATAGAACCCATATATTAGCTAGAAATCACTTGCAGATTTAACATTGACATTTGTTTATTTTCAACCCTACTCCAATTTCTTGGGAAACCTGGGCTACCTGTACCTGTGCTATCACCTGCATGTGCAGGACTGGGCAATCATATTCTCATACTCCTTGTACAAGATATTCCCATTAGCCTCAACCATAAGGCTGCTAATAGGAACGTACTTATAAGGGACACATGAGGGCTGAGGGACACTCTGGTTCACCAACTCATTGGCAAGGTTCTGAATGGTGGCATGATTGGGAGAATTGAGACCATAGTGTAGTACCTGAGGGCAGGTTCCATTACAGTAGTTTGGGGTACAGAGACGAGGAGTAATGATCTAGTGATCCAAGTCCAGCTGATGGAAACTGACTTGGAAATGGTGGAGGGAACACTGGTTACCTTCAGGCCTATCATGTTCCTGGGAGGGGCCAGGAATCTTAGATGCAATACTGCCTGCTTGCTGTGCCCTCTGCAAGAGAAGAGTTCCTTTCCATAAATTCCTCCAGGCCGCCAGGTAGAAGTTTGGCCTTCTGAACACTTTTATGAGTGTCACTGAAATAGAATAACAAGAAGGCAGTGTCCAAGGATGAAGTGCCATGCCACAGGAGCTCATGACCCTCGCTACCTTTTTTCTGCTGACACATGAAGCGCAGTCATAGAACCTTGTACCTCTTGTGATTCCAGAGCCTTTGCCAAATGTGTTGTGTGATATCAATCTCTGTCCAAGCTTCAGATAGTAGGGGAGGTTTTGAGAACCTCTTCCTGAGGGAGGAAAGCAGTCATTTGAGTTTTCTGGACCTAGGGCTCCACATGGCAGGAGAAGTGGAAGCCAGCTAGTGATGGTAAACCACAGTGGCTCTGACTAGTTGGTAGGTGACCTGGTTTAGTCACAGAGAAAAGTCCAGTGTCTGTATATGCCAGGGGTCTCTGAGAGGCATTGATACATTGGCCAAGGGCCTCACCAGCCTCACCATGGTGGCCCCAATTGTGTGGTTCTCTCTAGGGTGCCCATGCACATCAGCTGAGTGCTGGTACAACTCCAGCATGTACCACGTGGGATACCCTAGGACCTGTGGCTTCCTCTGCTGCTTGCCAGGGGCTTCTTCTAGCAGCTTCTGAATCAAGGGCAAGGTAGGAGCCTCAGCCATGGGGCCAGTAGAGTGCTGCCCTACCTTTTCAATGTGGACTCTGTTCTGTAAAAAGCACTAGTCCCCAAAGAAGAATTCTAAAGCTGCTGAGGAGGACCATCTTGAAAGGCTTGGTGTTCAGTAACGTGTTCCAGCCCAAGCCCAAAGGATATCACTATGTCCCTTTCCTGTCACACAGGTAACTGCATCCTGGCTCCACTACCAAAAGGATAGAGCAAGAAAAAATGAAAGGCAGGCAGGCCCTATGTTGCTTCTCCTGGGAGGATCTTCTGGACCAAATGAGGTCTCCTAACTTGGCCTCTTGGCATCAAAACAAATAGAAACAGCAGATGGGACAAGGCAGCATGCCGCTCCCGTTCTCCAGGGTTGGTAACAAGATAGCATTTATTTGGAGGCTGAGTTAATTTAAAAGCAGAAGTCCATTCCAGGACCTGCTTCCTTACCTTATCCACTAGGATGAAAAAAAAAAAGCAGCTGAATGAAAACTTTAAGTTAAATATATTAAATAATTATTTAGTAAAGGAAAAAAAAGTAAGTCCTCACTAGACTGACCTGGTTTCCTCATTGCTCTGTGCTCAGCAGTGACACTAACTCTAAGTAAATTGAAGCTAACTAGAGGAAATCAGAGTTCATGGTTCAGCTCCTTTATTCCCTTGAGAGTTGTGCAGAAACCCTGATTCCAGGGACTTGACGGAGGTCACTGGTTAAGACTGTGGCAGAGCCAGGACTTTAAAGCAGGTCCTCTGGTCTAAGTTCAGTTCTTTATCCACTCCACATCACTGCTTCCAATATAACTTAGTGAATGAGAGACTGAAGATTCATACTTTGACCAACTTAATTTTCTTGATTTGTTTAAAAAAACTTTAATTACAGTTGATATTCAATACTATAGTAGATTCAGGTTTAGAGCATAGTGGTCAGGCATTTATATACCTTACAAAGTGATCCCCAACCTTAGACTTAGGAAGTCCGGCAGACATTGTGTTGAAGGTCTAATTGTGAAACTTCTTAATCCTCATTTTCCTTACTTGTTTGATGGGGATGATAATAATATATATCCTACAGGATTTTATGACGATTAAGTGAGATAATGTGGGTGAAGCTCAGGGTAAATTTTCAGTAAACGTTGACCCTTACTCTTGGCTAAGAGCTTGACCTCTGGAGCCAGTAAGGCAAGGTTTTGAGTTCCATTCCTAAGTGACTTTGAGCTCATTACTTAAATCTTTCTGGGCTTAAATTTTTTTTATCATTTGTCTCATAGGATTGTTATGAGGATGCAATAAGATCATACACGTGATGCAGTGAATGCAGTGCCTCTTTACAGAGGAAGTAATCAACTTAGATAGTGTTACATGATTATTAATGGTAGGAGTACTGACAAAATTTGAGTTTTCTGCCTGGAACAATCTTTACTGTTTAATGATGAAAGTCTGCCATTAGAAACTATGATTGGGATCCTCCATGTTCTACCCTCTCCTGCCCTCTGTCCAATCCCATTCACAGCTTCTTCCTTTATACTCAGATGTAAAAGGCCAACAGCATGGAACATTACTTCTCTCAGTGAGATTTGCATTTTTCAAAGGACCAAAATCCTAAGGTGGAAAAAGGAAACCTTAATGGTACAAATCCCAGGCCTGGTTTAGAACGCTTTAATATTTTGGGCTGGACAATTGTTATGGGAGACTTTCTGTGCATCATAGGATATTTAACAGCATTTCTGGCTTCAACCCACTTGCTTGCAGTGCAATACCCACCCCCCTTCTCAGTTATGACAACTCAAAATATCTCTAGACATTGCCACATGTCTCCTGGGGAGAAAAATCTCTCAGTTGAGAACTATTGGTTTATAGGATTCTATGGGGAGGAGAGGTCTTCACCAGGATATATTAAAATTGCATCATATATCATAAGTGTAAAACGTCTTTAGGAATCAGGCAGAAATGAAAATGCAAGGAAGCAGAAAAGTAAATAATGCGTGGTGGGCCTTGTGGCAAACTGGAGAGTGTATGCCACACCTAAAGTCATTTAAAAGATGTAAAAAAAAATCTGTGAACCAGACAAAGTACATCTTGAGGTTGAAACAGACAGCCGGTTTGAATGTAGACTGTTCACTCAGGATGGCTCAACTCTGGCACACGCTATCTTCATTTGGGCTAGTGATCCTTCACCCCAACTTCTGTTCTTCTTCCTCCCTTTCTGCTTTCAGAATAAGAAGGTTATTCAATAATCAAGGCATACTAAGTCATCCTAAAACAAAAAATAATTTTTAACTCCACTAAAATTTTTTAAAAATGTACTGTACTATTAAAGTGAACACATTTGAAATATTATCCGATTATTTGAAACTACCTATATGTTCCATGGAAAGGACAATAACATGTAAGAACAATAAAGGCAGGAAAGAAAGAAATCACAAAAGAACACCAGGAAAACATAGATTAAAATGTTAGCAGGTATTGTGTCTATGTGGGTTTTTTCTCTCTATTTTTGTTTTCCTATATTTTAATTTTTTTAAAGGCTAATGTTATAGTGTGAGAAGTCTATACTTGAAAAGAGAGCTTTATGCCATCAAGTACTTGACCAGGTAGGGAAGGTATCACAAAATCAAAATAAATGATAAAGATTCTAATGGCTAAGCTAGCCCTCCCATTCCTGTCCTGTCAGAGGCATCATGTCTGATGAATCATAAGAGAACCTGGAGTTCCCCCAGTGTGGTTATTAACATTATTAATAATTGGAACACTAATCCCTGCCCACTGCATTCTGTTCTTTGGTTGCTTTCTGCTGCTTTTTAATGATGCACTTTTGCTTTTCCCCATGTACTCCACATTATACACATGCTGTACTGCTCTACCTTCCCTCGATTTATGCATGTCTCTAGCAGATGGTTGGGCTAGTCCACCTCTGGTGCTTGTTTAGCATAACAGAGAGATCAACGACTGGGGCCACTCACAAGGTTCAGCATGCATATCTGGATCCTGGTGGGGTAAACACATAAAGTAAAGGCCAGCACTTGCCATTTCTGACCTACCCTCACAGCAATTAAGGATGGGTTTTCCTACTTGGTTTTCAAGAATTGTTTTTCCTCTCTCCTTTTATTCTACCGCACCCCATACTTTTCCTTGCTCCTCCCTAGATTTCTATAAGACTTCTCATGAGGGGTGATGGTAGGGACAGGAAATTTTCAATGAAAATTAATGCCATATTGTAAATTCAGAATTGTGAGCCCCTGTCTAATCTCTGTTTTTGGTGACTTAGTCTTCATGAAGGATTGGCAGGTCATCCCTTACCCATTCCTTTCCCTGTCTAGAAAAAAAATGTGCCACATCAACCATCCAGTATCCTCAGTATGGTAGGACTTTTGAGCACATGAGGACATGAGTCATTAAATAAATTGAGATTGACTTCAAATAACACACTTCCAGTCTCTCAAAGCCCGTGGCATAATTCAAATCACCTCCCAGGAGCTTGGCGTTCTGACTGCCTCAATTCAGAGCTACACTTCTCCACATGCTCTTAGCATGGTGATTTTAAACTCCTGTGAGTCTAAGGAGTACTTATGGATGCTTACTATGGCAAAACAAGTTGCTTTTTTTAAAAATCTGATCTGGTCCTAAGATCTAGGCTTTCGTGGTAAGGACTTCTAAGGAATTGGAGGTTGTTATTGTTCTAAGATGCTACAATTTTGCCTTAACAACTTAAGATGTACACAGATTGAGATGGGAGAACTGTAAAGTGCCAGCCTGAAGTTTACCATAATATGTTATTTTCATGTGGATGGGAAAAATCGATTTCTAATTCATAAAATGTAACTCCAGATGTCAGTCATTACGTACTTTTCCAGTTTCAGCTTAAAAGTACTCTGTGCAATGTATTCACAGAAGGCAGAAAAGGGGGGTTGCTTTCCTCTTACCCCAGGTGAAGAAGGAAAAATGGAACTTTGTGGAGAGGAAACCAAGAAAACAGTTGGGGTGGTGTGATTGTTGGAGGAGGAGCCTGGATAAATGGTGGTCTCCATATATTTTCAGGACGTCTCTTTTCTCTCCAGAGCTGGAGGAAAATCAATATCTTGTTTTCAGATGGGTAAATGGAGTCGTCTCTTTAAAGTGCCCGGGTCAGTTCACCACACGTCGGGCAGCTGCTGCTTTCCAGGCTGCCCTGCGATTCCCAGGCTAGGAGGATTGACAAGGCGATGATAAACTAACGTGCCCCCTCAGCTCTGGGTGTGTGCCATTGTTCCTGCAGCTGAGACCCTCTGCTGCTATTTGCTTTCTCCCACATACATTATTCAACAGCCCAGGAAAAGGCCAAGAACCTCTTTCATTCAGGAATTCTGTATTAAAATAATCAATTTCAAACTGAAGCCGGGAAGGCCAGCTTGCTACAGGGAGAGCCTATTAATAAGCCACCAGTCTTTTACATTTGCATTGAACTCATGCCTGTATTGTGATAATATGGGATTATTTTTTTTTCAGTTTCCTCCAAGAAACTAAACATCACATTGGTTCTCCTGCTCTTTCATAAAGACCGTGTAGAAGAGCTTCTTCGTTTGATCCCATCATTAATAGAACACTAGAGGCCATATTTGTGCCTGCTACTCTGCACTGGCTAATTCTGATTTTGAAAGTACTTTTAAAAAGCCATTAACTCTCCATGAAATGTAGCAGGAAGAAAAGTTTTCAAGTGTTTTGTTTTCCATTCATTGGCCTTACATTTCTTGCCTTGCTTCTCCTGCCCCCTGCCTAACCCTCCCCACCATGTGCATACACACACACACACACACACACACACACACACACACACACACATTGTGATATTACAACACCAAGTCAAAACATTAGAAACCTTACATACATGTCAGAATAAGTTTTAAGTGCCTTATAACAGCACCATGAGATGCTTTCCCAAATGGGTGAAATTTTCCTATTTGGTTAATAAAAGCTAATCAGAAATTCCCTTTTTTGCGGCTGCCTTTTTGTCAAAATTCTTTCTAAGTTTACATCAGTCATTTTTTTGTGTGTGTTTAAACAACTCAGTGACTAAAAACTAACTATTAATAATCACCATAATGTAATCAGTTCAACTAACATTTATTGAATGCCAACTGTGAACACAGGAAATCCTCAGGGCTTTAACTTGGGACCCACAATGAGTCAGTTCTGATTCCCTAAGTGCCTTGTGAAACATAGATCTTTAATAGGGTTGCCAGGTTTAGCAAATAAAAACACAGGACACTTAGGTAAATTTGAATTTTCAAGAAATAACAAATAATTGTTTAGTATAAGTATGTTCCATGCAATATTTGGGACATATTTATACAAAAATTTCATTCTGTATCTGAAATTAAAATGTAACTGGGAGTCCTATATTATATCTGGACACCTTACTTTTTAAAGAAATTATTGACATGACCTTGAGGTTTTTGATGTTGGTATATTCTACTTCCCTCTTACCTCTAAAACTTAGAAGAGAGAGAGACTGAATCACTGAAAGCTTAGTTTGTAGGGTTCAAGTTAATTAAAATTTAACTTTTTCATGTAAGAAGAATGTTTTTCAACTAATTTATAGAGGGATCTTGTTTTCTCCTTTTTGTTCCACAGGTGGCATAAAATAGATACTTTTTCAAATTTTTGTGATGAATTATTAAAAGTACTAAACTATTTTAAAGTAATTCTAAAATAACTCATAAAAATAAACATTCCTATCCCAGTAGTGAATTGGTTTAATAAAAATAAAGAAATATTACCCAAAATAATTCAAAGTGTATCCCATACTGTGCCAAGGACTGCTAAACATGAGAGAGACAAAACAGAGGTGAATGTATCCATAAAAATAATGGGTGAACGAATAAATGCAAAATAGCAACAGTTGACTGTTAACATGTCATAGCACAGGAGAGACACAGAGGAGCAGACACTTGCAACCAATGGTAGGGGTCCATTCTAGAGGAAGATGGAGAGAGAGAGAGAGAGAGAGAGAGAGAGAGAGAGAGAAAAGACTATAAATATGGAGGAAGCTTGAATAAATTGGAAATACATCAGTGCAATGGTATATTATGAAGACATCAAAAAGAATGAAATAGAGCTCTACCAGGTGACTTAGAAAGATTACCATGATGGATTGCTTAATATGAAAATAAGATGCAGAAAAGTGTGTTTAATTTTTATAAAATAAATATTTTAAAGTGTGTGTCATTGCTATATAATTATTTTGCCATGAAGAAAAATACGGAAAGGTACATACTGAGTTGTGAGTATAGGTTAGAAGAGTAGAATGGAAGATATGGGGCAGTAAATGATGTAGATGGAAGAGTGAACCCTGTTAAGGGGGGGAATACAAAGATTGCACTTGAAGTAAAATCCCACATGTGTGTATATTTTTCTTCTTAAAGTAAAGTTTAGGAATTTTTTCCTGCAACTTCTTTTCTAATAAAGTAGCCCCAAATAAAATAATCATTGTTAAATATATTGCTGATGACTACAGCTGTCAGTATGTGTGCAAGGCAAGCTCCCTTGTTGAGGAAGAAAATTCCAATTGCTGTGAAGTGGAACCTTCACTAGAACACAGAGACCGTGACATTGCCTAAGACCATGAAAATTCAGAGGGTGCATCAACTTTAAATAATACTTTTAAAAGCTTTAACTCCTAGTTAGCGAGAGTCACTAGCAAAAATGGGAAGCTCCCTCAATGTTACTCATTGCAGTATAACCCATCTCTGGTTTATGTCATTAATTATGGAATTGATTTGAGGGTTGTTTCTCTCAGTCTCTGTGCTAAAATTTCTGACCCCCAATTCCATTTTCTAAAATTTCCTCTGGCTGACAACATTCCATTTCTGTGATAGGCTTTTGGAAACTCTATGGGCTATACAAGGTGGGGCAAAATGTTTACAGTTGTGAGTACCAAAACACAGATATTATTCTTGTATTATTATTTATTTATTACTAGAGGCCCAGTGCACGAAATTCGTGCACTGGGGGGGGGGGGTGTCCCTCAGCCCAGCCTTCCCCTGCTCACAGTCTGGGAGCCCTCAGGAGAGTGGGCCTAAGCTGCAGTCTGGCCACAGCGGCTCGGGACAGGCACTCCTGTGTGTGTCTGCTGTGGGCCTGCCCCCAGCCACACTGCAGAGGCTCAGAGCAGGTGCCCCTGTGTGTGTTGTTCTCTCAAGCTCCGGGCCATGCCTGCGTGTTGTTCTCTCAGGCTCGGGCCATGCCCGGGCCCTCCTCCTGAGCTGGTCATGACCATTATGGCGTACTGACCTAATTTGCATATTACTTCTTTATATATATATACTAGAGGCCCGGTGCACAAAAATTTGTGCACTCGGGGGGCGAGGGGGGGCCCCTCAGCCTGGCCTGTGCCCTCTCGCAGTCTGGGATACCTCAGGAGATAATGACCTGCTGGCTTAGGCCTGCTCCCGGGTGGCAGAGGGCAGGCCCAATCCCTAGGTGCAGCCCCTGGTCGGGCTCAGAGCAGGGCCGATAGGGGAGTTTGGGCGCCACTCCCTGTCATGCACAGAGCAGGGCAGATCAGGAGATTGTGATGCCACCCTCAGTCACGCTCAGGGTAGGGCCGATTGGGGGGTTGGGGCACCGCCCCCTGTCACACACAGAGCAGGTCAGATCAGGGGGTTGGGGCGCCGCACCCTGTCACACACAGAGCAGGGCCGATCAGAGGGTTGGGGAGCTCCCCCCTATCAGGCACAAAGCAGGGCCGATCAGGGGGTTGGGGCGCCTTCCCCTGTCACGAACAGAGCAGGGTGGATAGGGAGGTTGTGGCCCCGCCCCCTGTCACACACAGAGCCACAGGACGATCAGGGGGTTTGGGCACTGCCCCCTGTCATGCTGCTCCAGGCGCCATGAGGCCTCGCGGCTTCGCTGATCCCAGGCCGGGAGGTCTTGCGGCTCCGCTGATCCTGGGGCATGAGGCCTCGTGGCTCTGCTGATCCCGGGTTCGGGAGGCCTCACGGCTCCGCTGATCCTGGTGCTGGGAGGCATATTACCCTTTTACTATATAGGATAGAGGCCTGGTGCATGGGTGGGGGCCGGCTGGTTTGCCCTGAAGGGTGTCCTGGATCAGGGTGGGGGTCCCCACTGGGGTGCCTGGCCAGTCTGGCTGAGGGGCTGAGGGCTGTTTTCAGGCTGGTGGGTTGACTGAAGCTCCCAAGGGGATGATGGCTGTTTACATCTGGTCACACCCCCTTCAGGGTGGGGGTCCCCACTGGGGTGCCTGGCCAGTCTGAGTGAGGGGCTGAGGGCCATTTTCAGGCTGGCGGGCGACTGAAGCTCCCAAACTCTCCTTTTTTTCTTTTTTTTAATTGTGGGATTTATTTACGTTCTATGGCTGTCACTGGAGCTGAGAGCCAGCTTTAGCTCTGAGGCTCGGCTCCAGCTCTGAGACCTCGGCTGCTGAAAGCAGGTTTCTGGGCTTTGTTAGCTTCTATAATTGCAACATTGTTTCGGTCCTGCTCGCTCCAGCTCTGATGGCTGAAAGCAGGTTTCTGGGGATTGTTTAGCTTCTATATTTGCAACAATGTTTCTTAGAGAGCAAGCTCAGAGGCCAAGGCAGGCGGGGAACCTTGGCTTCCTCTGTCACTGGAGCAAGCAAGCCTCCTGTTCACTTCAGCTGCCTGGCAGCCTGCCGCCATCTTGGTTGGCAGTTAATTTGCATATCGCCCTGATTAGCCAATGGGAAGGGTAGCGAAGTTACAGTTAATTACCATGTTTCTCTTTTATTAGATAGGATAGATAACTGACAGAACAATGCCCTTTGGCAATAAGAAAAGTAAATTGGACAGGAGAAGGAATACAGGTTTTTTAAAAAAAGATTTGAAGGCCAAAGAGGAAAAGGGGGATGAGTGGGTAGGTGGAGGGATGGATGGATGCAGAGAAAAACATTTAAATAATGCCAACCCTCCAACAGCATGGTTGAAATTTCAGTCACCACAGTGTATTACCTGTGAGTAATTGCATAAAGTACAAACTTCCATGCTGTCTCTTCAGTCTAAAAATTTACTAGGTAAATAATGGAAGCACAGTGTGCTTAATAGCCAATCACATCACCTCTTTCTATGTCTGGTGGTGGTTGCAGGCTGTGCAGAAACAGTGTAGTTGTGTTGTCTTTTTGCCTCTTAGTAATAAACTCATGTAACATTTTACAAAAGTGGATAATTAAAACAGTGAGTTGGCCAAAAAGGTGAAAGTTCAGCAAAGAAACAAAAAGTGATGTTGCTAGAAAAGAAATTAGGCTCGAACAAATGAAGCTGCATTAAAAAAAATAGTTAACCATGGAAATTTTATCACTGTCACCCTTGGAAAGATTCTAGAGGTGCAACCGGAAGAATTTAGTGAGGGTAAATTATCAACATAATTGTGGTTATGAAAAGTTGTGAGGAAAAGGATGACAATGTCCCAGAGACAGTGATGCCTTAAAAAACTACACATTGAAGGAACTATTGGAGGTATTTCACGGCATTGAAAATGCAAAGGATGAAATATTGAATGCAGATCCAAAACTTAACAAGGTGTGTGACAATTTCTCAAGCCATAGAAAATATGCTCACTTGTATCTTAAATTATACAGGAAGAAAGCAAGCATATTAAAACTAACATTGATAAAATATTCTTTCCACTTACTTTTTGTCTGTGCATGTGGCGCTTTTTAAGTTATTAGTTTTTAAAATTAGTACTTTTTAATGGAAACAACTTGAACAAAAATTTGTCACATAATTTTAAGACCCATTAAAACAAAGTTTAATAAGCAAAAAAACTAATATTGACAAGATTTTTACAAGTAATACAATAATTCTCAATGTTTCTAATGTTTAAATGACAGTGTACTAAATAAATAATAATTTTATTTTTTTATTCCCCTGTATATTTAGAAGGAAATGAAAAGTAAAAGAACTTTCAGTTTTTGACAAAAATTTTAAAGCTCATAGAACAATCAATTTTTCCATTGATTTTTAAGTTTGCTTTGCCTGGTTTCAGCATTCATGGTCTTTTTTATGGTTCTGTACTACCTTGCTTGTATTATATTTTTCTTCATATAGCCTATCCATAAACACATTTCTTGCTTTCTTTTTTTTAATCCTCATCTGAGGATATTTTTCCATTGATTTTTAGAGAGAGTGAAAAAAGGGGGGAGAGACAGAGAGAAACATCGATGTGAAAGAGACACATCAATTGGTTGTCTCCTGCATGTGCCAGGAATCAAGCCACAACTGCCAGGAATCAAGCTGCAACTGGTACATGCCCTTGACCAGAATTGAACTAGGACCCTTCAGTCCCCAGGCCAATGCTCTATCCACTGAGGCAAACCAGCCAGGGCTCATACACACATCCTATCTAATAAAAGAGTAATATGCAAATTAACTGTCACTCCATGACAAAGATGGTGGAGCCCATATCGGCTGGTACAGGATGCTGGCGGTGTCACCCCAGCAACATGAGCCCAGCAGGCAAATGTGCCAGTGCAAGCAGGCTAGTGGGCCCCGCAGGCAGCACCTAGCAGGGCCTGCTGGGCAGCCACCGCAAATAATCTTATCTAATAAAAGAGTAATATGCAAATTAACTATCACTCCATGACAAAGATGGCAGTGCCCATAGTGGCCGGGGCGGGATGCTGGCGGCGTCGCCCCAGCAACGCGAGCCCAGCAGGCAAGAGTGGCCCGCAGGCAGCACCCAGCGACCCGGGAGCAGGCAAGTGGGCCCCAGAGGCAGCACCCAGCAGGGCCTGCTGGGCGGGCACTGCGGGGAGCAGGCAAGCAGGGCCCACAGGCAGAACCCAGCAGGGCCTGCTTGCCTATCCCTGTGGTGTGGAGCAAGCAGGCCCTTCAGAGAGCAGAGAACCATGGGGAGCGGCCCCAAGCCAACAGTAGGACATCCCCTGAGGGTTCCCGAATTGGAGAGGGTGCAGGTCGGGCTGAGGGACACCCCTCCCCCCCTGCACGAATTTTGTGCACCGGGCCTCTAGTTCCATAATAAGACTTTTCCAGTTGCTTTAAATGTGTTGTTGGTGCTGGGAATGGAGTTTATTTGTATTATTTTCTAACAGGATACTGCTGATAGATTAGGAAGCTCTTGCTTTTTATATATTTACTTAGTGCCTGAATACTTTGTTAAGCTCTTACTATTTCTAATAGGTTCTTGGTTGATTTGGTGCCTGGGAATTATGGTTCTAGGTTTTACATGGAACAGGTGTATGAAAAAAAAAAGCCCTGGGTAACTTAGAGAGAGGGTTGCTTGCATTCTGCTTTGAAGATTGTTCCTTGTTTCTGACATCATAACTCAGTGGGCTTGTTTCCAAAGCAATCTTGGTGGCATAGCTGATCGTGCTGAGTTCAAATTTCCAGTAGCACATACTAGCTGTGTGATCTAAACCCATGTGAACTAAGTTTCATTGAGTTTATTTTCTCACTGGGAAGTGAAAATAATTTTATCTACTATAGCAATTATTAGAAGGATTGAGATATTGCATGTAAAACACCTCCCTGGGAGTTTGCACAAAGAATAAGCTCAATAAATATTAAGTATTATTATTCCTAATATTTTTATTGATATATAAATGGCATATAGCATATTAGTTTCAGAAGTACAACATAATGATTCAATCTATGTATATATTGCAAAATGATCACCACAATAAGTCTAGTTAATATCCATCACCACACATAGCTACAATTTTTTCTTGTGATTACTTTTAAGATTTACTCTCTTAGCAACTTTCAAATGTACAATACAGTATTATCCTATCTAATAATAGAGAAACTTGGTAATTAGCTGTACCTCCACTACCCTTCCCATTGGCTAATCAGGGCAATATGCAAATTAACTGCCAACCAAGATGGCGGCTGGCAGCCAGGCAGCTTGAAGCGAACAGGAGGCTTGCTTGCTTCAGTGA
>NW_005370538.1:1913084-1914466 GCF_000412655.1 Myotis brandtii
ATCCAGGATGGCCAGGCACCCCAGTGGGGACCCCCACCCTGATCCAGGACATCCTTCAGGGCAAACCAGCCGGCCCCCACCTATGCACCAGGCCTCTATCCTATATAGTAAAAGGGTAATATGCCTCCCAGCACCGGGATCAGCGGAGCTTCGAGGCCTCCCGGCACCGGGATCAGTGTGACAGGGGGCAGCTCCCAAACCCCCTGATCGCCCTGCGGCTCTGTGTGTGACAGGGGGCGGGGCCACAACCTCCCTATCCGCCCTGCTCTGTTTCGTGACAGGGGAAGGCGCCCCAACCCCCTGATCAGCCCTGCTCTGTGCCTGATAGGGGGGAGCTCCCCAACGCCCTGATTGGCCCTGCTCTGTGCATGACAGGGGGTGGCGCTGCAACCTCCCTATCGACCCTGCCTTGAGTGTGACAGGGGGCGGTGCCCCAACCCCCCAATCGGCCCTACCCTGAGCGTGACTGAGGGTGGCATCGCAACCTCCTGATCCGCCCTGCTCTGTGCATGACAGGGGGCGGCGCCCCAACTCCCCAATTGGCCCTGCTCTGAGCCCGACCAGGGGCTGCACCTAGGGATTGGGCCTGCCTTCTGCCACCCTGGAGCAGGCCTAAGCCAGCAGGTCGTTATCTCCGGAGGTGTCCCAGACTGCGAGAGTGCACAGGCCGGGCTGAGGGATCCCCCTACCCCCCGAGTGCACAAATTTTTGTGCACCGGGCCTCTAGTTAACTATAATCACCATACTGTATATTCCATCCCCAGAACTTAATCATATTATTACTGGAAGTTTGTACCCTTTGACTGCCTTAACCCATTTCCTATACCCTATTCCACCCTTGGCAACCACCAATCTACTCTGTTTCTGAGTTCAATTTTTTTAGATTCCATATATATTTGAGATCAAATGTTATTTGTCTTTATCTGTCTGACTTATCTCAGGTACATCCATGCTGTTGCAAATGGCAAGATTTCCTTCTGTTATGGCTGAATAGTATTCCAATGTGTGTGCATTAAAAGATAAAGAAAAACAAATTTATATCATGTTTTATTTAGCTTTTATTATTTTAAAATTATTATTACTTCTTTTCTGACTTAACTAAAATGCTTCAGAATCCACTTGTGCTTTGCTTAAGGACCCTTTGTCAGCACTAGGGAAGTTAGTTAGGATATTTTTCTGGTTTTAAATCTCCTGCATCTCTTTATCTCTTTTCTCATGTATTTTAATACAAAGGTCAATAAGATGAAATTTTGATCTGGAAAGAAGGATGTGGCATAGATATGTCTTCTCTATATCCTCACATATTTATTTGATTGACAAGTCCTATGGGCCCAATCTCCATATCCACCATTCCCCTTCCCCTTCCATTCCCTTTGTCTTAC
>NW_005370538.1:1914558-1928304 GCF_000412655.1 Myotis brandtii
TGAAAAGAATATAAATTATGTATACTTCATTTCTTTTTATAATTTAAATTTTGTTTTTTAGTTACAGTTTACATTCAGTATTACTTATTTTGTATCTTTTATTTGAACCTCTGTACTAGTTTCTAAACACATCTTTCTGTCTCTCCTCTCTCACTACCATTACCCTTGCACCAGAGAGTTTCTTCTAAACCACAGAAAAATCATATTATTTCCTTCTTTTAAAAATCCCATTTGTATTCTTTTTGCTTAGAGGACCCTGACTGAACTCTGAAAACAGTAATGAATAGACTCTCTATCCTCTGGTCACAAATGACCCTTCCAGTTACATTTCTAGTTGTCATCAACACTGAACTCTCTCTCAGTTCCCCAACACACCTCTCATTATTGTTATATCATTAACAGTTTCACCTCAAACACACCCAGTTATTCCCCATTCCCCAAATATATCATGTGCTTTTCAGCCTCCAAGTGTACTTATGTTGTTTCTACAGTCTAAAATTCTCTCCCCATTCCACCTCCATCTTTTAAAACCATATTCATCATCACATGCCATGCCTTCATGAATGCCTTCTTGATTTTTTTCTCACCCTCTCCCTCAGAATTGTGATGAATCATTTCTTCTTCCATGTTCTGTTTGCATTTGTGTCCTTACATTGAGTTAATATTTCCTCTCAGAAGTAGAGTATATATCTATATACTGAAAGTTTCTCAAGCACAAGAGCCATGTCTTAAGCATCCAGATAAACTTTAGAGTATCTCCACATTATTGTATTTGCCTGCTTGTCTTTCACCCTTTTCCATATTAGCCTCATATGTTTGAAGAGGGTGAGAAACATATTTTGTTCAGCACTACATCCCTGGTGCCTGACAAAGGGTCTGGCACATAGTAGGTTCTCAATAAAAGCTTGTGGAAGCAAATAATAGCCATTTCATTTCATTGACCTCTTTAGCCCCATGATTTGGACCTCCTGTCTACTTCATCAACCACTACTATCACTTGCAGTGGCCTGTTTCACCACTTAGATCCTGAACTCTGAAATTCATTCCAGTTACCCAAACTTTCCATCTTTTGGTAGACTTTTTCAACCCCATTGCTATGACTGATGACCCCCAGACCTCTCTCTATTGTTCCAAGTCACTGCCCCTCTGACTTTCCTCACCTCTCTACCCAGTTCAACATTCTTTTCTGTTATTTCCAGAACCCTGGCTAGGATGGGGTCACTGGGGCACAGAAATTTAGAGGGTACCATATTTTTCTCCCACCACCTCTCTGGTCTCTGTTGGAAGCCTCACCCTGGCCCCAGACCAGCCCCCTTGGCAGTCTCGGAGATGGATGGAGCAAGAGGCCTGAGGTCAAGGGCTGGGAGTGTACCAGCCAGGGGACCTTTTGTATGTGGGTTGCCCCTCCCCCTGTCAAGAGCAGTTTCCATTGAAGAGAAGGCCAGTTTCATGCTGCTTGCCCTGAGCACCAAAAATGCTATTTAGAGCTCTGGTGCTCTGGTTCTGTCCTCCCTTCCCTCACCCCTTGACACTGTGCCAATCTCCACACTGCTTTCCCTGCATCAGAGCTATAGCAAGCTCTGTCTCTGGGCTTCCTGGGACCACCACTAGTTCTAGCTGCCTGCCCTTGATGATGCTTGATGAATGCTCTGCCATATTTTTAACTGCCAAATGTTGAGTCAAGGGGAATATTAGTATTGGGGGAATATTTCTTTGTAGGATGTAGCATACACATACACACACACTGAGAGGGAGAGGGAGAGAGGAGAGAGGGAGAGAGGAGAGAGAAAGAGAGAGAGAGAGAGAGAGAGAGAGAGAGAGAGAGAGAATAGGAACCTGAGGCTGAGATTTATAGGACTGATAGAATAGGCAACAAGTCCCTTCACCTCTCTAAGCCTCTGTTACTTCATCTGTAAAATGATAAAATGAGTATGATAATAGTATCTATCTTATAGTGTTTTTCTAAGGAATAAAATGCATAGCAGAGTGCCTGGTACATGCAATAAGTACTCAATAGATGTGGGTACCCCAAGTGTTGAATTATTCTCCTGTGTGTTCTCTTTCCAAGATTGTGGTGAGGCTTACATAAGAAAACTAGTAAATATGTCTGTTATAGGGGGGTTAATAACTGTTAGTTAAGACCAACTCCAGAGGCCAGGCAGTAACTCTTCTTCTTAGTATCCCCCACTAAACCTCTCCCATCAGTGTGATCTGAAAGGCTAAAGGGCTCTGAAGAGAATTCCCCATTCAGGATCTAGAAACTCAAAACTTTTGAGCTGGTGCCAAGAATGTTCACTGTAATCTACTTTGTCTATCATAAAGAGGCCAACCTAGGGTTTCAAATTCTGCCACTGAGTATTGGTCCCCTCCTTGAGTGCAGCGGGAGATTTAAGTACAGTTGAAATTAAAGCCAGTTATTTCTTCCTATCAGTGGGCTTTAAAGACTCAGGGACATTCTTATCCATGTTTTTGAAATTGCAACCAAGTATATAGTCAGAATTGCAAAAAGAGAGGCTGCTTGAAGTCCTTTACTTAACTTTTACCCAAATGTATTTCTTTTTCAAAGCATGTCATTCTATATGCATGTTCATTATATGTTGTTTCCAGCTGACTTACCCTTTAGAAAAGTCATAGCCACAGGAAATGCATGCCCTGGAAGTGACTCAGGCACTACAATAGCACACATCCTGCACACTTAGTCTCCAAGGAAAGTTGGTCAGTGGACTCACCATTCCACTGAAACTAAGCTAAGCAGTATCTATTTGCTGCATAAGGATACACCTGATCATGTTAACATTTTGTTTACTTTTTTTAAATAAAAGAGTGATGTTTTGAGCTACCTCACAGTATTTTCAGAGCAAAGTATTTTAATTTTGATGAGGTCCAAATTTTTCTTTTTTTTTCTTTTATGGTTTGTGCTTCTAGAGTCAAGTATAAATACCTCTGGTCCTAAAGATTTCTTCCTATTTTTTCCCCTGAAAGTCAATATATTTTACTTCTAAGTTTGTGACCCATTTTGAGTTCATTTTGTATAAGGTGTGAGACTTAGGTCAAGGTTCATTCTTTTGCCTATTGATGTCCAATTGCTCCCATATCACTTGTTAAAAAGACTATATGTTACCTCCATTGAATTGCCTTTGGAGTTTCATGAAACATCAGTTGGACACATTGGTATGACTCTATTCCTGAGTTCTCTATTCTATTCAATTGATCTGTGTGTCTATCTTTTTATTTTCACTCAAGGATATGTTTATTGATTTTTAGAGAGAGAGGAATGGATGGATAGATGATAGATGATAGATAGATAGATAGATAGATAGATAGATAGATAGATAGATAGATATAGATAGGTATGTGAGAGAGAAACATCAACGGGTTGCCTCCCAGACATGCCCTGACCAGGAATCAAACCTGAAACCTAGGTATGTGCCCTGACCAGGAATTGAATCTGCAACCTTTTGGTGTATGGGATGGAGCCACCAGGCCAGGGCCTGTGTGTCTATCTTTTAGCCAACATCACAGTCTTGATTACTATACTTATAGAGTAACCCTTAATATCAGGTGCAGTTATTCTTCCACTTTTTTTCATCTTTCCATTCAAGATTGTTTTAGCTAGTCTAGGGCCTACCTTTCCATATACATTTTAGAATAAGCTTGTCTATGTCTATCGAAATCTTTACTGGCATTTTTACATGAATTGCATTAAACATATATGGATCAGTTAGGGGGGAATTGATATATTTGCTATAGTGAGTCTTCCAATCCATCAACACAATATATCCCTCCATTTATTTAGGTGTTTTTTAAAATTTCTTTCATCAACACTTTGTAGCTCTGAGCATATAAATCCTTCATATGTTTTGTTAGATTTGTAACTATTTCATTTTTCTTAAAGTGACTGCAATTATATTGTTTTTCATTTTGGTTTCCAGATATTCATTGTTAGCATAAGGAATGCAATTGATATTTATGTGTCTATCTTGTATCGTATGGCCTTGGTGAATTGATTTATAAGTTCTAGGAGGTTTTGTGTCAATGCCTTGGGATTTTCTATGTACACAGTCATGTCATCTGCAAATAGGGACAGTTTTATTTTTTCCTTTCCAATCTACATGCATTTTGTTTCTCATTCTTAGCTGTTGCAAGGCAAGAACTTCTAGTACTGTTTAATAAAAGTAGTAAAAACTCATCATTGCTTTGTTTTGGATTTTAGGAGAAAAGCATTTAGACTTTCACCATTATAAATTATGTTAGCTCTAGGTTTTTGTAGAAGCTTTACCAAGTTGAAGTTATTCCCATTTATTCTTAATTTACTGAGAGGTTTTGTTTTGTTTTTAAAGCTATGAATGTTTCTTTTTATTTATCCACTTATTTCCTTTTTGGAAACTGATTTAGCCACTCTCACAACTAATTGATATTCTAACACCCACCCTGGGGTACATTATAACTGATGGTAATATATAAGGAGTAATGACTTATTTTATTCCTTGTAAAGAAAGAGTGCCAGATAATCTGTATGTACTTGGCGTGGGTTTGGAGGCTAGTCTATGGGGAGGAGGGAGAAAATGGTCACTGGTGAATGTGTTACCCTTTTTCCTAAGGCTTTATTGTACCTCAGATGGAATAACCTTAGGCATAAATCATATGAAGGGAAGTTAAGAAGTCTGTATGTTTGGTTCAATCCTTATTTATTTCATTAATGTTTTTCTAAGTGGTTGAAAAAATTTTGACTCTCTTGCCTCTTATTCTCTAGCTTCTGCTATTCAGGGGGTGATCTTGGAAGAATATTGTGGCCCTTGCACTCCTTGGGTATCTTATAATACAACCTGAATCTGCAATCAGAAGCCTTAGACTTGCATTGTGTATTTGTATTTATTAACCATGTGACCTTAGTTAGGCAGCAGACTGGCTAATAGAGCCAGAATTTCTTCAATTATGTACTGAAATTAATAACATTGTTACAGAAATGTAAATAAACATATAAAAATAAAATTATAAATGGTTGATAATTTTGTCAAATCCTTTTTTTCTGAATCAAATAACATGATCATATGATTTTCCTTCTTTAGCCTGCTGATATAGAGATTATATTGATTGATATTTTCATTAATTGATTTTTGAATATTGAATGAGCCTTATTTAAATAAATCCTGTATAATCATTGTTTGAATTATTCTTACATTACTGTATTTTAGTTGCTAATATTTTTTGAGAATTTTTGAGTCAAAGTTCATACTAGGTATTGGTCTGCAGTTAGTTTTCTCTCTCTCTTTTCTTTTTTTTTTTCTTTCTTTTTTTTCTGTGTGTGTGTGTGTGTGTGTGTGGTGTACTCTGTCCTGTTTTGGGTATCAAGGTAATACTTGCCTCAGAAAATGAGTTGGGAAGTGCTTCCTCTTCTATTTTCTGAAATAATTTGTGTAAGATTGATATTAATTCTTTAAATATTTGGTAGAATTCTCCAGCGAAACCATTTGATTCTGGTTATTTTCTTTTTAGGGGAGTTTTTAATTACAAATGCAATTTCTTTCATGGTCATAGGATATTCAGGATGCCTATTTCAACGTGGTTGAGTTTGGGCACTTTGTGGTTTTCAAAGAATTATTTATATTTTTTCTAAGTTGTCAAATTTATGAGCCTAGATTTGTTCGTAGTGTTCTCTTATTTTTCCTTTAATAGATACATGTTCTGTAGTGAAATCCCTGTGTTCATGCATGATGATGTTTATTTGTATTTTCTTTGTTTTTATCTTTGTCAGCCTTTCATTGACTTTTTCAAAGAACCAACCCTTCGTTTCAATCATTTTTCTATTTTCAGTTTTAATGATTTCTGCTAACATCTTTATCATTTCTTTTCTTCCTTCTGATTGCTTTGTGTTTATTTTGCTTTTCTTTTTATAATTTCTTGAGGTAGGAACTTAGATTAATGATTCGTGATCCAACTTTTCTAATGTTAGCATTTTAGTGCTATAAATTTGCCTTTTCGCACTGCTATAGCTGAATCCTAAATATTTTAATACGTTGTATTTTTATTTTCATTCATTTCTCTATATTTTATAATTTTATTTGATTCCTCTTTGGTCCATTGATTATTTATAAGTATGAAGTTTACTTTCTAGATGTTTGGATATCTTTTGTTATCTTTTTGTTATTGATTTATAGTTTGATTCTATTTTGGTCAGTGTGCATACTCTGAATTATTTAAATTCTTTTAAATAGCTCATAGTATTTATAAACAATGAGAAACAGCATTTTCTCATATTTGAAGCATTTGGCGCACAGAGTGCTGCATGAAGAAATGCACAGTTCTTTCTGTTGGGGAACAGGAGGTTATCACTTCTTGAGCACATACTGCTCACTCCCTCATTGAGTATTTTATATGCATAATTTCTAATTTCTAATCTAATCCTCTCAACAATGCTTTGAGTTCTCTACTATTATTGATCCCATTTAATATATTGGAAACTTGAGGCCAGAGAGTTTAAGTGACTTGCATGATTTCACCTGGCTTAGATGGATTTTGAATTTGGGTCCTTCCAAAGTTCTTTCTAGAGAATTACAAATGAGAAAATTGGTAAGGGCATGAGGAATGAAGGGTAGTATGGGACTATTTACTAGAAAAACAACCAGATAACCAATTATTCAATGTCTCTCTTGTCACTGCTGCTCTATGATGGTATTTATATTCTCATATCAATTTGATGTGATTTAATTTTTAAAATCTTAATTCAGGTGGTATGGATTTTCTTGGCCACAAAATGTCAAATATTTTTTTATTAAAATTTCACTCTTTAACCTAAGCTTATGGAATAATATGTTTTAATGAAAAAGTCACTTAATATGGGTCTATACCATTGATATATCTGTACAAGGGGACCAAAATGCCTAACTCAAGGGGATGTTGTAGCACTGAGATAGGGACTGAAAGTATTTTCACCATCAAACACTGTACCAATATATAGGATTAGTATTGTGATAATGGAGATGATGCTAGTGTTTCTCCAGGAGCCAAGGCTGCTGTCCATCATGTAGAACACATAGTTTCAGCCTTGAGGCCACAGACCTCATGGGTACAATTCAGGGTTCTCTGAAATTGTATTTAAATCATATGGGAAGGTGATTATGCAGGAGGGAGACTTATATCATCCTTTTCCCAAAAATATTTGGAACTGACTACCTAAATGAATGAATAAGTAAAATGGGAATGTCTGACTATATGATGTAGGAAATTGCACACAGCCCTGACTTATACATACAGAGGTGGCTTTGTCAGGTGTAGCCAAATTGGAGTGTATTTCATTTCTTATCCCCAGATTTGAATGGTCTACTATATGCTACTTTCCTTCTGCACAGAGCTTAGCAAGAAGAATGTGCACAAGAGGGAGAGACGTGTATATACCTGGATAAGAGGCTTCACACATTTCATAGATGGAACAGTCCTCTTTAAGTTTTAGTTTTGACCAGATCTATAAACTAGCCAATGAGTATCTGGGATAGCTAGCTTTGTAGAACTAAGATGATTTTGCACTTGAAGAGTTACCATGGAACACCTGAAGATATAGACTATAAAGTATCTGCAATTAGTGTGAAAGCACCCAAACAATGAACTGGCCTTTATATTGCAAATTGGTTATAGGTCCTTGCTTTTTATCACTTTAAATATTTCTTGCCAATCCCTTCTGGCCTGCAAAGTTTCTGTTGAGAAATCAGCTGACAATTCTATGGGAGCTGCCTGGTCACCTTAATGTGGCACATCTGAGCTGCCTGCCTGCCTAGTCACCTTGATGCGGTGTGCCTGGCCTGCCAGCCTGCCTGCCTGGCCCTCCTCCTTGATGTGCATGCCCAGCTTGCCTGCTTCCCCCACTGCCTTGACTTAGTGCACCTGGCCCTGCCATCATAACCCAGTGCCCCCCAGATGCATGGGCCTGCCATTGCAACCTGACTGCCTAACCAGGTGCCCTTGATGACCAGCCATGCCACCTTGCACCCACCCTGCAGCCTTGACCCACCACCCCAGGATGACCAACCCATTAAAATGGGGGGAATGAGAAACAACCCACAAATTAAAGAAAAGGAGGAATCACCAGAAAAAGAACTAAATGAAATGGAGGCAAGTAATTTATTAGATATAGAGTTCACCATGGAATACTAAGCAGCAGTGAAAAAAGAAGGATCTCTTACTCTTTAAGACATCATGGAGGGGCCTGGAGAGTATTATGCTAACCAAAATACGTCAGTCAGAGAAAGACAAGTATTACATGATCTTACTCATATGTGGAAGTTAATGAACAAAATTAATTGTTGAACAAAATAGATCCAGAGGCATAGAAGCATGGAATACACTGACAGATCTCAGAGGGAAGGCGGGCAGTGGGTGGATGGGTGGGAAGTTTAACCAGGGAACTTATAGATATATATGCACATCCCATGGACACAGACAATTGTTCAGGGAAGCCCTGGGTGCATGCAGGGTGGAGTGGGTCAATGGGGACAAAAGGGGGGACATCTGAATACTTTCAACAATAAAGATAAATTAAAAACAAATAAAAATAAAAAACTTTGTAACTCTGAGCATTCAAACCCATTTTGTGCCATTTACATGAAACACTTTAGACTTTGATGTAATTTTTTTTGAGTTATAGACATGGAACAACTTTTTGTAACTATTAACATCAGGCTTGTAAACAATAATATAAATCGAGCCACTGTGATGAAGCTGGAGCTGCAATGCCAAAGGAACTGCCTTGCAGATTTTATGACTTTGTAATATTGAAACAGGACAAAAACACCTGTGAATTAGCCCTTGGGCAGCATTGTGTTCCAAAGAACAGTTTGCAAAGATAACAAGAAAGTGTTATTATGACTATTGGACTGAGAATTAAAAACACTGTTTAGAATTAGCACCACTATGTTTTGTTATCTGCAGTGATAGTAATGCCTTCCTTCTATTGATGTAATTATTCCCTTTTCCTTTTTCATACATACCCATTGCCTTGGTCTCTTATTGGAACACTATCTGGGCTTCTGCCCAAGCAGTGCATCCTGAGTAGCTATCCTTATTGATCTCAAATATATTTGGGTTAACAGGCTTTTGGTGAGGCCTCTTCTAAGATAGTTTCTGCAAAGAAGGCAGTGTACACAAAAGAAATTTGTAGCTAGAATAAACTTTAGAGCTCTCACTTTATGATCTAAGAATCTGACACTTAAAGCCATCAGTTATTTGAAGATGAAATTCTTAATCATGCCCTGTTCTAGGAGTATGTAACCCATATTCTGAAATTTCTCTAAAACTTAATTTTCATTAAGTGTATTCTTTAATTTTGAGCCACATATTTGACTTTTGTGCTGCTCAAAATTGTGACACTGAGCCTTGCAAGCCACCATCAGGCTGAGGGACATTGTGCTTCACGCTTTCCTTTCTTGATAATGGGACATGCCCATCAGCTAATAGCAGTGATGAGCCTTAGAATGTAATTGCTACAAATCCCTCTATAATAGCGTGATTAACAGTGTTTGTTATAACTGTAAACATTCAATGTTAGCTTTATGAACCAAGTCTTGAACCCTGAATTCTAGGATGGTAACAGCAGAGTCGTATATGAGTGGGGATATGGCTCTTACCCTTGGCACATGGTCCTCAGGATTGTAATTTTGAAATCCTTTCCTCCCATCCTAGAGGCACATTTTTGGGAACTCCTTTTATCATCAGTGGGAGGGGATGGGTTGAAAGTCACATCTCCAAGATTGTTGTTTGCTTCTCCAGAATGAGTAAACCATTGAGGGAGCATTTTAAAGATGGAACCCTATCAGAACAGAGCCAAAAGATAATTTTGAATTGACATTATTTCAAAATGGAAATGGAGAACACAAAATTCATTTTTGTGTTCTCCCACTCATAAGGGTAGTTTCAAGAATCTTTTCAATATTAATTAGTAGACTGTGAATTCAGTTCCATGCAACTATGATGAACCAGTTTTTGGCATATGAAAGAAATAACATCATATTTTTGAATTACTCATCTAGAAGCCTGAATATTTTTGTATTTCCATATTTCTCAAGTAGCACTTAATTTAATCTTAGCCCCATTTCTTTCAATAAACCATTGTTGCATCTCATAAGCAGCACAGCTTCTTCCTCTAACTCATCTCCCCGTGAAATTGGTTTAATGAAGCAGAAAGGTATGAAGTATTAGCAACAGTGGAATCCATGTGGTAGCACTTCATTTTTCACAGGCACTCACATTTCCACCCTAATTTATAAAATCAGCACACAAATGATTTTTATCACGGCCATTACATCAGTATAAATTACTGCCTTTTCTATAGCTCGGCAGTTAGTCAAAGTGTTGAAATGATATCTATTAGTCAAAGGATGGGGGGAGAGGTAGAAAAGAGTTAGTGAAAATGAGGGCTGATGGTTGTCTTACAGGAACACTAATATTAATTTACAATAATGAACACCGATGGGGTGTTTGAAAACGTACAGTTGAAAATTAAATGCACAAAGTGAAGCAAATGGGTCAATTTGTTCAGGACAAAGAAGGGGACCTTCAATAAACAAGCAGTGCTATACAGAGACAGGCGGCAATGCAATTAGTCAGGCACTCCTCCTGTCCAGTGGGCAGAAGCCATTGTTGTTCTCTCCCGCGTGGGTGTCTTCATTTATCTCATTGTAGAAACTGTCATCCTGGTTTTGTGCCCTGCAACCTCACAATGTCAAATCCATCCTGCCAAAGTCTCATTGGGGAGCACTATCCACTGGCATCTCTTCTTTTCGCCATTGCCACCTAAGTGGCTTACCATAACCTAGTTGCCCCCCTTTCAAGTTAGGCAAACCTTAGTCATCTGACCACATTATTATGTGCCATGCGATTGTTTAGGTGAGATTGGGTTGATGGTTCCCTTTGCACTATCTGAGGGCAACAATGTACTAAGCAGTTACTAGTTTGACACTTTCTTTTGGAGAAAAGGTATGGATGGATGGCTATAGGATGAGTTTAACCCTAAAAGAATAAATTGTTCATGTACATTAGAAGCAAAATTTTAAACATAAACAATTTGTATATAAATTGGAAGTCATTCTTGTCTATTTAATAGCTGCTCCTAAGGGCATACCAACCTAGGGTAGATTTCTGTGCTATAAATTCTATGTGACAATAATTAAATAATATTGAAAGTGTATTTCCTTTTTCATACTGGTTTCACTACCATCTACCAATCTAATTTAGTAAGGATATATAAAATCTTTATGGGAAATTCTGAGTTCTATATTTATTCAATAATTCATTCAGTTAAATATTTATTGGACATGTGCTATTGCCAGGGTCTAGGTTTGGTGCTTAGGATCTAATTGCAAATGACCTTCTAGTGGAGAAAGCAATCATTGAATAATAATTCCAAGAAAGTTTTATGGGGTTCCTGAGGTTGGTTGTAATTCCACACTGGTTCCTATTATCCCTCATTACCCTCAGCCAAGGTGTATTCAGGGTGTACAAATTCATTGATCATAGGCAATGACCATGTCTATTTAGATCTTTAAAATTTCTGAAAATCAGGAGTATACTGGTTTTTTACCAAATTTGGCATACTATTGAATGGCATTGTTAACAGAGGGGAGAGGGTGTCATCTCCACCAGTTGTTAGTGGGAGTAGAATTGTTGCGATATCACACAAAAAGGAATTTTCTGAGACTCACACAGGAGGATGAGATATGGTAGAAAGCTTTATTTCCATGGAAGTACATCCCTGGGTTTCCAAAGTCCCATTTCCTTTAGTCCAGTCATAGAAGAAGTGCAACTAGGGCTTCAGTAGAGCTAAAATCAGAGCCAGTGCCCAGAGTTTCCTTTCCATGTTAGAGCCGAGTCCAGTACATCATCAGGCTAGCTTAGCTTGTGTTTCTCTCTGCAGTCCATAAGTCCATTGCATGTGGGGTTTGCATGGCTGTGGGCCATATGGGAGAATGCAAGAGAGCCAAGAGTCACAAGATACATGGGCCAAGAAGGCCAAGAGGGATAAATCCTTTGTTTAGGAGATTATGTATTCTCAAATTTTCATGCACTTGCATTGGCCCATGATCTTTTTCCCCAGGTCTGACTGACAGGCAGGTATCTTTCCTCTGTCACCCCAACTTTACTGGGCATTCATCTATCTTCCCTTTGTTGGATTCCTTCCCAGAAGTGGTCTGTGGGGAATAGACTGCTGGGTATCAGGGAGTGCAAAATTGCAACTTCCTGGTAAATCTGGCCAAATGACATTCTTATAATGTCTGACCTTCCCTTTGCTCTTTTTCTATCTATACTAATAATATAGGAATATGCAAATTGTCTGAGATGCCATCACAGTAACAGTAATGACCGAGCAGCAGGCTGTGTGGGGCGACAAGGCTGGCAGGTGGGTTAGTGAGGGATGACCAAATGACTAAACAGCAGGCTGCGTGGGGCAACAAGGCTGGCAGAGGGGGGCAGTTGGGGGTGAACAGGCCAGCATGGGGGGAAGTAAGGGACAACCAGGCTGGGGGGGCAGTTAGGGGCAACCAGGCTGGCGGGGGGGGAAATTAGGGGCGATCAGGCCAGTAGGCAGAGGCAGTTAGGGGTGATCAGGCAGGCAGGTGAGCAGTTATGAGCCAGCGACAGTTTATCAGAATGTGTAAGCACACACCCTTAAGCAAACGGGCCACTTTCCATTCAGAGATCACAATCTTCTGAATTCGGGTTTAACATTCCCAGGGAACAGCAAAGATTGAAAGGGTGATAAGCTTGGAATCAGATACTTTGTTGAATTCTGAAAGTGCCATCACTGATATTGGTAGCTTATTGGTAATGTGTAAGCTTGCTGCTGTATGTGTTTCATTCATCTTGGAAATATTTTACTGAGTCTTATTTGTTCACTAATAGGCCACCTTTTGTGTATTGTTTTGTAAACCTTACTGAATGGCTAGAATATAGGATTACTAAATTAGGAGTTCAAGACCACTTAGTCTACCCTTCCCGTGAGTGAGTTGTCTCTACCATGCCATCCATGACTAGCGGTCATGCAGACACCATGGCCATTTAAATTATAAAGTGAAGAATAACCCGTATCTCTTGGAGAAGCCCATTCCTGAGATAGAGGGCCTGGGGAATTTTTTGCTTAATATGTTTTTTTTCTTTATTGATTTGAGAGAGAGAAAAGGAGAGAGAGAGAGAGAGAGAGAGAGAGAGAGAGAGAGAGAGATTAATTCTCCCAAATTAGGGTCTATAGGTTGCATGAAATTCCTATCAAAATCCCATCAAGGATTGATTGTAGACATATGCATGCTTAATGTAAAACTATATAGAAAATAACTAAAATATCTAAAACAATTTTGGAAAAGATGAATAAAGTAGGAGGAAACTCTCTAGATATTAGGGCTCACAATATAGCTAGCATAGTCATGAGAGTGTAATTGTTGGAAGAATGATAGACATATAGATCAATGGAACAGAATAAATCATTCAGAAAAAGACCTACACAAATATATTCAATTCAATAAATGGTGTTGGAATAGTTGGATATTGATAGTCAGTCAATTCAATCAATCAATCAATAAACTTTTACCTAAGCCTCATACATTATACAAAAATTACCAAGTTTGAAACTGTATAAATCTGGTGATCACCACTCACCCCTACCTGGTGACCCACTGAGAACTTACCTCAGGCAACTCACATACCTCTGGAAGTTGTTTCAGTGACTAAGCCTAAAAAGCAGCTGGCAGGAAGTGGTGTAGCTGG
>NW_005370538.1:1928418-1941133 GCF_000412655.1 Myotis brandtii
GGCTCAGTGCTGGTGGAAACTGGCCTTGGTGCACAGCTTGACCTTTTCAATATGCACTGAGGCCCAGAAGAGGCAGCCACAAACTGTGGATTGTTTTGTAGTTCCAAACATGTAGCTCATGACCAGTCACAAGCAGGATCTGACATTGACCTGCACCAGAATTTCTCCCAAGAGACCCTAAAAACGACACACCAACTGGTGACCTTCAGATCACATCAGAGCAGGACCTAATTAGCTCCAAAAGCTGCACACCCAAAGAGAGATATCATCAGGTACCAGACCCTTCTGAGGCAAATTCTGCTTTGTGTGGTAAGCACCCATATAGCAGCTTGTACACTGTGGTCGGTGTCAAACCTCACAGTCAGCAGCCTGAGTGTTGACTCCACTCATGGAGTAAGCTGACAGCAATCAATACTCAACTACAAGACCCACTTATGATAAAAACTATTAGCAAAGTGAAAATAGAGGGAACATACCTCAACATAATAAAGGCCATATATGACAAACTCTCAGTTAACATCATACTCAATAGGGAAAAACTGAATGTGATTCTCTTAAGATCAGGAAAATGATAAGGATATCCACTTCCCTCACTTTTATTCAACATAGTACTGGAAGTCCTAGTCATAGAAATCAGACATGAAGAAGAAATAAAAAGAATTCAAATTGGAAAGGAATAAGTAAAACTGTCATTATTTGCACATGGTATGATAGCGTATGTAGAGAAGTCTAAAGATTCCTCAAAAGAACTACTAGAACTGATAAATAAATTCAGTAAAATAGCAGGATACAAAATTACTATTTAGAAATTAGTTTCATTTTTATACACCAATAATGAACTATCAGAAAAGAAGACTAAGAAAACAATCCCATTCACAATTGCATAAAAAAATAAAAACACACAGTAATAAATTTAACCAAAGAGGTAAAAGACTTTTACTCAGAAAATTATAAGACACTGAAGAAACAAATTGAAGTTACAAATAAATGGAAGTATATACTGTGCTCTTCAATAGGAAGAATTAACAATGTTAAAATGTCCATACTATCCAACGCAATTCTTATCAAAATACCAATTGCATATTTCACAGAAGTAGAACAAATAGTTAAAATATTTATATGAAACCAAAAAAGACCCAGGTTAACCACAGTAATCTTGAAGGAATAAAAAGAACAAAGTTGGAGGTATTACACTACCTGATATTGAACTATAATACAAGGCTATATCTAGCAATCAAAATAGTATGGTATTTTTTATTCCAAAAAGGCCCTACTAATCCTGAGGATCTGGTGAATTTAATGGCATCATATTGGTTGTTTGCCTATCTCGAAGTCTCCATGTTGAGGAGAAAGATAGAACTTAAGAAGATAGAGGCTGAAACAGAGAGCTTTCTCCATGTAACTCACCAGTATAAGAATTTTCCAGTGTCTCCAACATAATACATTGTTAGAAGAAAAACTGTTGAGTATTCCACAACCATTTTCTTTTCTACAATCACATTACTCTAATATCTTCAAATGAAAAGCTATTGAGGTGAAAAAAATTATATCTATAATGATGTTCCATAACACCACTTTGATCATTAGGTGGAATAATACTATGAGGATGGATGCGACCGGAAGATGGCGGTTGGCAGGATGGAGGTGAGAGAGAGGGTGTGAGTGAGTGAGGGGGTGAAAGGAGAGTGTGTGGATGTGTATGGTGTGTGTATGACTGAGTGAGCGACAGTTAAATCCAGTAGCAGTAGCAAGGTCTGGTAGACCAGACTCTCTTGGACAGGGAGCACCTACCGCCACTGCTAGAACTCCCCAGGCTGTGGGGCTCAGGCACAAAGCCCACACCATATTGAAGGGGAGATTGGCCTCTTCTAGGAACTCATCAGGAATACCACCCAGACAGGTCTTGGACACTGCCCATGACCCAGCAGCCACTCCAGCCAAAATCCTGCTGTCCCACCCACAGACCCACGGACCCTGGGACCTCCAACCTCCAAAAGTGCACCGCTCCCACAGCAGTAAGTGTGACTTTCCCCCTCCCCAGCTGCCAACCTCTGGATGCCACAGTTGTGCTTTTCCAGTGTGCAGGCCTCCTGAGCCCACCGCTCCACAGGCCGCTCTTAGGTGCCGCTGTGATCCCTCGCTGGGCACGCCCTTATCTAAACAAGGGAGCACTGCCCCAGCAATAGAAATTTTGAATTCCCCCTTCCCATATACCTACCCACAGACACCTTGGTTTCATGGCTTCAGTGCCAGGGCCCCTCTGAGTGCATGAGTATGCGCCTCCTGGCAAAAGGACCGTGGGTGCCTCTGTGAGCCACCACTGGGCACGAGTGAATCCAACCAAGGACTCAAGACCCCGGCAGCAAAAACTGAGTCTTCCCACTCTATAGCTGCTGACCTGTGGACACCATAGTCACACTTTTCCAGTGTGCATGCATCCTGAGCCCAAGGCCGCACGGCAGCTCTTGGGTGCCTTGTCAGCCCCCACTGGGCACACTCATATCCAAACAAGGACACACAGCCCGGGAGTAGAAATTCGGACTTCCCCCACTCCTGGCTGCCTGCCCACAGACACCTTGGCCATGCAGCTTCAGCACAAGAGCCCCTCTGAGTGTGTGAGTGCGCAACCCTGGCAAATGGACCATGGGTGCCTCTGTGAGCCGCCACTGGGCACGCATGAATCCAACCAAGGCACAAGGCAGGGGAACAAAAATTGAGTCTTCTCTCTCCACAGCTGCTGACATCCAGACACCACAGGTGTGCTTTTCCAGTGCCGAGGCCTCCTGAGCCCACTGCTCCAAAGGTGGCTCTTGGGTGCCTCTGTGAGCCCCTGCTGGACACGCTTGTATCAAACAAGGGCACACGGGCCCAGTAGTAGAAATTCAGACTCCCCCCCACCTACTAGCTGCCTGCCCATAGACACCTCAGTCACACAGCTTCAGCATGAGGGCCCCTCTGAGTGTGCCACCCTGGCATACGGGTCCTGGGTGCCTCTGTGAGCCACCACTGGGTGCATGCAAATCCAACCAAGGGAGCAAGGCCCCAGCAGCAAAAACTGAGTCTTCCCACTCCACAGCTGCCAACCTCTGGACATCACAGTCACGGCTTTCCAGTGTGCAGGCCTCCTGAGCCCCACCACCCTGACAGATGACTACTGGGTGCCTCTGTGGGCCCCTGCTTGGCAAGAGCTATTTCAACCAAGGGTGCAAGGCAGCAAAAATTGGGACTTTACTCTCGCCGGCTGCTGACCTACAGACACTGCAGTTATGCCTTTCCAGAATGCAAGCCTACTGAACCTGCTGCCCCATAGGTGGCTCCTAGGTGCCTCCTTGAGCCCTGGCTGGGCACACTTGTATCCAAACAAGGGCTCACATTCCCCGAAGAAGACTGGGACTTCTGCCTCCATGGGGCATTTGGCACAACACAATAGATCCGATCCAATATGTGGGCCTCACGAGCACACACCCATTGCAGATGGCTCCTAGGCCCCTCTGTGTGCTACCACTGGGCGTGTGCCTCTCCAACCAAGGGTGCACGGCTCCCTCAGTAAGATTAATGACATCCCCCTCCCGGCTATCTACCTCTAAACAGCGTGGTGAGTTGCTGAGGACTTGCCTCCCTGGACAAGGTCATATTGTTTCAGTCACAGAACCCGAGATTCCCATATCCCAAGCTGCTGTATCCTGAACCCACTTGTGATTCAGAGAGGGAAATCACTTTAGTCAGAGTCCCACTGCCTCAACCACAGACTATGAGACACCCACCCGCCACTGTCAGACTCCAGACCGCTTGTAGTGAGTTGCAGTGACACAAATCCAGCAAGAGTCACACCACACTGGCCAAAGTTACAGTACATGAGCCTCAGACCCCGAGCCTCCTTCCTTCCAGGCCGTGAACTCTGGGAACCCACAGTGAGCGCATACCAGTGAGACCTCAGACAACCTTTTCCCAAAGAGCCAGGACCACGATCACATCCAAAACAACTTGCACAACAAAGCCAGGGGTGAGTCACATTGTCAATCTGTGACAAGACTTCATCCACGAATAAGAAACTAAAATTCAAGATCCAACTACATGAAGAGCACCCAAATAGCTCAAGTAGGGAGCTTTGCTAGATCACCAAGCCCTGGAGACCTGAGAGACCACACCTCTAGCACCACCCCCAAAAGAACCTGGGTAGCAAAGCAGTTGGATCTAAGACACAGAAACAATTAAAACAATACAGCAAAAAACGGGGAGACAAAAAAAACAACCCCCAAAGGAAAAAAAGAGGAATCACCAGAAAGGGAATTAAATGAAATGGAGGCAAGTAACATGTCAGAGAAAGAATTGAGAGTAATGGTTATAAGGATGCTCAAACAGCTGAATGACAAATACACACAACTCAATGAGAATTATAAGGAGCTGGATGAGAATGTCACCAATATGAAAATGAACCAAGAGGAAATGAAGAATGACATAGCTGCAATAAAGGACAAAATGGAAGGCTTAAATAGTAGACTAGAGGAGGCTAAGGACCGCATCAGCGAATTAGAAGACAAGGTAGGAAAAAACACACAAACACAGCAGCAATGGGGAACAAAATTTAGTAAGAAAGAGGAGAGCCTAAGCAAGCTTTGGGACAACACAAAACGAAACAACTTCCGCATAATTGGGGTACCACATGGAGAGGAAGCGGAGCAAGAAATAGAAAACCTGTTTGAAGAAATAAAGATGGAAAACTTCCCTGTCACTGGCAAGAAAAAAAAACCGCCAAGTTTAAGAAGCACATAGAGTCCCAAACAAGATGAACCCCAAAAGACCAACACCAAGACACATCATAATTAAATTGGCAAACACCAACGACAAAGTAAGAATCTTAAGGCTGCCAGAGAGAGACAGAAAGTTATCTACAAGGGATCTCATATTAGCACATCAACTTATTTCTCAAAAGAAACACACAAGGTCAGAAGGGAATGGAATGAAATATACAAAGAGATGCAAAGCAAGGGACTGAATCCAAGAATACTATACCCAGCAAGGCTATCATTCAAAATTGAAGGTAGAATCAGGAGCTTCACAAATAAAAAATGGCTAAGAGAGTTTATTAGCACCAAGCCAGCAATGCCAGAAATGCTCAAGGGACTGATGTAAAAAGAAGAAACTAAAAGGCAAGAAGAAACACAAACATTAAGAATAAAAATGACGACAAACAAGTACTTATCAATAATAACATTAAATGTAAATGAATTAAAAGCTCCAATCAAAAGACATAACGTAGCTGAATGGATAGGAAAACATGACCCATATATTTGCTGTCTGCAAGACACACACCATAGAACAAAGGATTCACACAGACTGAGAGTGAAGAGATGGAAAAAAATTTTTCAGGTAAATGGAAATGAGAAAAAAGCTGGGGTTGCCATACTTATATCTGACAAAATAGACCTCAAAGTAAAGGCAATAACAACAGATAAGGAAGGCCACTTCATAATACTAAAGGGAGCAATTCAACAAGATGATATAACTCTGGTAAACATATATGCATCCAATGCAGGAGCACCCAAATACATGAAACAACTTCTGGCCCTAACCGGTTTGGCTCAGTGGATAGAGCGTCGGCCTGTGGACTGAAGGGTCCCGGGTTCGATTCCGGTCAAGGGCATTCTTGGTTGCGGGCACATCCCCAGTAGGGGGTGTGCAGGAGGCAGCTGATCGATGTTTCTCTCTCATCAATGTTTCTAACTCTCTATCCCTCTCCCTTCCTCTCTGTAAAAAATCAATAAAATATATTTTTTAAAAAAGAAAGAAAAACTTCTGGAAGATGTAAGGGCAGAGATCGATAGCAATACAATCATAGTAGGGGACTTTAATACCCCACTGAGACCACTGGATAAATCCTCTAAACAAAACATCAGCAAATCTTCAGAACATTTTCCCCCAAAGCCACAGAATATACATTCTTCTCAAGAGCACATGGGACATTTTCAAAGATAGACCACATCTTAGGACACAGGCAAAGTCTCTTTAAATTCAAGCAGATAGGATTCATAAAAAGCATCTCCTCAGATCACAATGGCATAAAACTAGAAATCAACTACAATAAAAACAATGAAAAAAATTAAACACATGGAGGCTAAATAGCATGCTATTAAACAATTATTGGTTTACCAAAGAGATCAAAGAAGAAATTAAAAACATCATGAAAACAAATGACAATGAAAACAAAACAATCCAAAATCTATGGGACACAATGAAAACAGTCCTGAGATGGAAGTTCATACCTCTACAGGCCTACCTCAAAAAACAAAAACAAAAACAAGAAAAAATGATAATAAATGATCTAACCTTGCAATTTAAAGAATTAGAAAGAGATCAACAAGAAAAGTCCACGGTAACCAGAATGAAGGAGAAAATAAAGATCAGAACAGAAATAAATGACTTAGAGAGAAAAAAAATACAAAAGATCAATGAAACTAAGAGCTGATTCTTTGAAGGGATAAACAAGATTGATAAACCACTAGCCAGGCTCACCAAGAAACAAAGAGAGAGGACCCAAATAAACAAAATCAGAAATGAAAGAGGTGAAGTAACAACTGACCCCACAGGTACACAAAAGAATGTAAAAAAAAATTAGTATGAACAACTCTACTCCCACAAACTGGACAACCTCGATGAAATGGACACATTCCTAGAAAAATACAAGCTTCCAAAACTCAATCAGGAAGAATAAAAAAAAACACCTGAATAGGCCAATAACTACTGATGAAATTGAAACAGTAATCAAAAAGCTTCCAGCAAACAAAAGCCCTGGACCCGTTGGCTTCACAGGGGAGTTTTACCAAACATTCAAAGGAGAACTAAAACATATCCTTCTCAGACTATTCCAAAAAAATTGAAGAGGAAGGCACACTTCCAAGCTTTTTCTATGAAACCAGCATTACCTAATCCTAAAACCAGTTAAAGATACTACAAAGAAAGAGAATCACAGGCCAATATCCCTAATGAACATAGATGCTAAAATCCTCAACAAAATTCTAGCAAACGAGATCCAGCATTACATTAGAAAGATCATACACCATGACCAAGTGGGATTTATTCCAGGGATGCAAGGCTGGTACAATATCCGCAAATCAATAAACGTGATACAACATATAAACAAATTGAGAGACAAAAATCACATAATCATATTAATTATATCAATTGATGCAGAAAAGGCATTTGACAAAGTCCAACACCTTTTTCTGATAAAAACGCTCAGCAAAGTGAGAATAGAGGGATGATACCTCAACATAATATCAATAACTTGTGAGGAAACCTGTCTCTGTCTCTGCCTGAGCAAACATCATGCTCAATGGACAAACCTACAGCGAACATCATACTCAATGGACAAACCTACAGCAAACATCATACTCAATGGACAAAAACTAAAACCATTTCCACTAAGAACATGAACAAGACAGGGATGCCCACTTTCACCACTCCTGTTCGACATAGTACTTAAGTGCTAGCCATAGCGATCAGACAAGAAGAACTAAATGGCATCCAAATTGGAAAAGAAGAAGTGAAATTGTCATTATTCACAGATGACATGATACTGTACACAGAAAACCCTAAAGACTTCATCAAAAAAATATTAGATTTAATAAATGAATTTGGCAATGTAGCAGGATACAACATTAATGCCCAGAAATCTATGACATTTTTATAGACCAATAGTGAATGTACAGAAAGAGAGACTTAAAAAAAACAATTCCATTTACCATTGCACCAAAAAAATTAAGATACTTAGGAATAAACTTAACTAAGGAAGTAAAAGACCTGTACTCAGAAAACTACAGGACTTGAAAAAAGGGGTAGAGGAAGACATAAACAGATGGAAGAACATACCGTGTTCATGGATTAGTAGAATCAACATCATTAAAATGTTCATACTACCCAAAGCAATGCATACATTCAATGCACTTCCCATTAAAATACCAATGGCATATTTCACAGACCTAGAATGAACTCTCCAAAAATTCATCTGGAATAAAAAAAGACCCCAAATAGCTGCAGCGATCCTAGAAAGAAGAACAAAGTAGGAGGAATCTCAATACCAGATATCAAGCCGTATTACAAAGCCGCTGTTCTCAAAACTGCCTGGTACTGGCACAAGAATAGACATATTGACCAACGAAATAAAATGGAGAACCCAGAAATCGACCCAAACCACTATGCTCAATTAATATTTGACAAAGGAGGCAAGAACATACAATGGAGTCAAGATAGTATCCTCAACAAATGGTGTAGGGAAAATTGGACAGATACCTGCAAAAAAATGAAACTAGACCACCATACACAAAAATAAACACAAAATGGATAAAGGATTTAAACATAAGATGAGAAACCATGAAAATATTACAGGAATCCACAGGCAGCAAAATCTCAGACATATGCGGAAGCAATATCTTCACTGATACAGCTCCTAGGGCAATGAAAACTAAGGAGAAAATAAACAAATGGACTACATCACAATAAAAACTTCTGCATAGCAAAATAAACCATCCACAAAACAACAAGGAAGCCCACTGCATGGGAGAACATATTTGCCAATGCTATCTCCTATAAGGATTTAAGCTTCAAAACTTACAGGGAAGGCATACAATTTAACAAAAGGAAGATAAACAACCCAGTCAAACAATGGGCAATAGATACTTTTCGAAAGAGCACATAAGGAAGACCAAGAGACATATGAAAACATGCTCAAAGTCACTAATCATCCAAGAATGCAAATCAAAACGACAATGAGGTACCATCTCACACCTGTCAGAATGGCTATCATCAGCAAATCAATAAATGACAAGTGCTGATGAGGATGTGGAGAAAAAGGAACCCTTGTGCACTGCTTGTGGGAATTCAGAATCATGCAGCCACTGTGGAGAACAGTATGGAGTTTCCTCAAAAAACTAAAAACGGAACTCCCATTTGACCCAGTGATCCCACTTCTAGGAATATATCCCAAGAAACTAGAAACACCAGTCAGAAAGGATATATATTCACTTCTGTGTTCTAGCAGCACAATTTACCATAGCTAAGATCTGGAAATAGACTAAGTGCCCATCAGCAGATGAGTGGATTAAAAAACAGTGGTACATCTACACAATGGAATACTATGCTGCTGTAAAAAGGAAGGAACTCCTACCATTTGCAACAGCATGGGTGGAGCTGGAGAGCCTTATGCTAAGTGAAATAAGCCAGTCTGAGACAGATAAATATCACATGATCTCACTCATTTGTGGATTATAATGAACAACATAAACTGATGAACAAAAGCAGATCCAGAGACAGAGAAGCATGGTTCAGATGCTCAAACCTCAGAGGGAAGGTAGGGGAGGGTGGGGGTAAAGGAGGAGAGATCAACCAAAGGACCTGTATGCATGCATATAAGCCTAACCAATGGACACAGACACTGGTATGGGGGAGAGGGCATAAATAAGAGTGGGCAGGGGGCAATGCGGGGATAAGGACACATATGTAATACCTTAATAAGTAAAGAAAAAAAATACTATGAGGATGAAATCATAATATGAAAACTGTATTTTGTAAATAAGAAAGTGACATCATAAAATTTCAAATATAATTGATGGGACCTCTGTTTCAAAATAATTGAAAATCATTCATACCAGGCCAAAAAATAAGACAAACAGTATTGTATTTGCATAAAGTCAGACATATAGATGAATGAAAAAGAATAGAGATCCCAGAAATAAACTCATGTCTATATGTCAATTTATATTTGACAAAGGAGGCAAGAACATATAGTGCCATAGAGTCTATTTCATAAATCGTGTTGCAAAAGTTGGAAATATATATGCAAAAATGAAATTAGACCACCTTCTTACACCATATCCTATCTAATGAAAGAATAATATGCAAATTGACCATCACACCAACACACAAGATGGCCGCCCCCATGTTGACACAGTATGGGCACCACAAGATATCTGGCCGGGGAGGGCCATTGTGGGCAACCAGGCCTGCAGGTGAGGACAGCTGGGGGGGACCCAAGCCTGCAGGGGATGGCAGTTAGTGGCGGGGGGGAGGTCCAGGCCTGTAAAGGAGGGCAGTTGGGGGGATCCAGGCCTGCAGGGGAGGGCAGTTAGGGGTGACTGGGCCAGCACAGGAGGGCAGTTAGGGGCAACCAGGCCTGCAGGGGAGGGCAGTTGGAGTTGACCAGGTCTGCAGGGGAGGGCAGTTGGGGGCTGTCGTAAATGTTTCCCTCCACGTCCCACGTGGTTCAGGGTTCATGATCTGGAAGAGAAGCCGAACACAAATGAAAGAGAAAAGACAAGAGATAATTTGGAAATAATGGGGGCCAGGCGGG
This sequence comes from Myotis brandtii, assembly GCF_000412655.1. Lineage (NCBI taxonomy): Eukaryota > Metazoa > Chordata > Mammalia > Chiroptera > Vespertilionidae > Myotis > Myotis brandtii. The sequence goes on from NW_005370538.1 coordinate 1,938,764, forward strand.
TAAGTCCAACTCAAGAGGAAAGACTTCCACTGGTGCTCAGGCCTCACCAAGCTTTTATTTGGTTCAGGATCCACCCATAGTATAGCCCTTAGGCAGGGAGGTTCCAGTGACACACAGACTATTCTTATCAATAAGGATTTACATGATTAAAAGTGGGGAGGTTGCTTCAGCTACCATTATCTGGATTAACAGAGGTGGTTCACAGCTCTGACCTTTGCTAGGGCTTCAAAGGTCACCAGCCTTCTGGGTTCTCTGTCTACACCTCTCTGCTAGTGAAGACAATAGGTGGTTTCCCACAGGGGCGACCGGGCTAGCAGGGGAGGGAATTTGTGGGTGACCAGGCCTGCAGGAGAGGGCAGTTAGGGGCGTCCAGGCTGGCAGGGGAGGGCAGTTAGGGACAATCGGGCCGGCAGGGGAGCAGTTAGGCGTAGATCAGGCTGGCAGGGGAGTGGTTAAGGGGTGATCAGGCTGGCAGGCAGAAGCAGTTAGGGGCAATCAGGCAGGCAGGCAGGCGGGCGGTTGGGAGCAAGCAGTCCTGGATTGTGAGAGGGATGTCTGACTGCCCTCAAGAGGTCCCAGATTGGAAAGGTTGCAGGCTGGCCTGAGGGACACACACACACACACACACACACACACCTGTGCATGAATTTCGTGCACTGGGCCTCTAGTTAAAGAATAAACTCAAAATGAGTGAAAGACTTAAATGTAAGACTTGAAATCATGAAACTCCTTATAGAAAACATAGGCAGTAAAATCTTGGGCATTCCTCTTAGCAATATTTTTTCAGGAAGAGAAACAAAAGAAAACATAAACAAATGAGAGTATATCAAAGTAAAAAGTTTTTGCACAGCAAAGAAAACCATCAACAAAATGAAAAGTCAACCCACTGAATGGGAGAACATATTTGCCAATGATACATCTGATGAGGGATTTTTATCCAAACTTTATAAAGAACTCATACAACTCAACACCAAAATAACAAACATTCCAATTAAAAAATGGACAAAGGACCTGAGTGGACACTTTTCCAAAGAGGACATACAGATGGCCAATATACATATGAAAAATGCTCAACATCACTTGTTGTCAGAGAGATGCAAACTAACACCATAATGCGATATCTCTTCAAACCTGTCAGAATGGCTGGCATCAATAAATCAACAAACAATAATTGTTAATGTGGATGTGGAGAAAAAGGAACCCTCATGCACTGTTTGTGGGATTTCAGATTGGTGCGGCCACTATGCAAAACAGTGTGGAGGTTCCTAAAAAAATTAAAAATGAAACTACCTTATGACCCAGTGATTCCATTTTTGGTAATATATCAGAAGAAACAGAAAGCACTAATTTGAAAGATTATATGTACTCTAGGTGCCAGGAGGAGAATTAATTTGAAAACAGCATGGTTAGCCTGTGTGGCTAAGTGGTTGAGGGTCAACTTATTAACCAGGAGGTCACAGATCGATTCCCTGTCAGGGCACATGCCCAGGTTGCCAGCTCAATCTTCAGAAACGGGTGTGCAGGAGGTAACCAATCAGTGATTCTCTCTCATCATTGATGTTCTCTCTCTCTCTCTCTCTCTCTCTCTCTCTCTCTCTCCCTGAAATCAATAAAAATATATTTATTTTTTAAAAGAAAACAGCATGACTGAAAATGAGACTAGTTAGAAGCCTATCTCAGTGGTCCAGATGAGAGATGATGGTGGCCTGAATTAAGGTGCTGGCAGTAAAAATGAAGAGGGACAAGTTAATTTAAGTTAATTAGAAAACAGTGTGTGTAAGACTTCATGACCAACAAGATGAAGAGATCATGACAGGCATTGAGGCCATTTCCACGGTTTTGAAACTGGACAACTAGGCAATAGCAACACCATTGGGATTAAGACCTATTTTACACATGCAAAACTGGAGAGCCCATTGACTTTTTCACTGAATGTTTGGTAAAACTGCCCTGTGAAACCTTCTGGCTTTTGTTTGCTGGAAGCTTTTTGATGACTGCTTCAATTTCCTCCATAGTTATCAGCCTATTGAGATTTTTATATTCTTCCTTATTGAGTTTTGTAAGGTTGTATTTTTCTAAGAATATGTCCATTTCCTCTAAGTTGTCTAGTTTGTTGGAATAGAGTTGTTCATAGTATTTTTAAACAATCTTTGTATTTCTGTCGGGTCTGTTGTTATTTCGCCTCTTTCATTTCTGATTTTGCTTATTTGGGTCCTCTCTCTTTGCTTCTTGGTGAGCCAGGCTAGAGGTTCATCAATCTTGATTATCCTTTCAAAGAACCAGCTCTTGGTTTCATTGATCTTTTGTTGTTGTTTTTTTTGTCTCTATGACATTTATTTCTGCTCTGATCTTTATTATCTCCTTCCTTCT
>NW_005370538.1:1942217-1956336 GCF_000412655.1 Myotis brandtii
AATTTTGAATGATAGCCTTGCTGGGTATAGTATTCTTGGATTCAGTCCCTTGCTTTGCATCACTTTGTAAATTTCCTTCCATTCTTTTCTAGGCTGATATGTTTCTGTTGAGAAATCATTTGATAATCTAATGGGAGATCACTTGTATGTAACTTTCTGTCTCTCTCTTGCAGCCTTTGAGAGTCTCTCTTTGTCCTGAACATTTGCCATCATAATTATGATTTGTCTTGGTGTGGGTCTTTTCGGGTTCATCTTGTTTGGGACTCTCTGTGCTTGTGTGACTTTTTTCTTCCCCACATCAGGCAAGTTTTCTCATATTATTTCTTCAAATAGGTTTTCTAACCCTCTTCCTGTTGTTCTGGCACCCCTATTAGTCGTATGTTGCTTCATTTCATGTTGTCCTAAAGCTCCCTTAGACTCTCCTCCTGTCTTTTAATTTTTTTCTCCAATTGTAGTTAGGTTTGAGTGTGTTTTGCTTCCCTGTCTTCTAATTCGCTAATTCGGTCCTCTGCTACTCCTAATCTACTGGTGAAACTTTCCATGGTGTTTTTTTATTGCAGCTATATCGCTCTTTATTTCTTCTTGACTCTTACATAAGTTGTTGATTTTTTTCATCCATCTGGTTTATGAACTGTATGACCCTTATTCTGATTCTTTTTCTGACATATTGCATGACTCCATTTCACTTAGCTGCTTTTCTGGAGATTCCTCCTTTTCTTTCCTTTGGGGGTTTCTTTTTCTACCCATTTTTGTTCTCACCAAAAGATTTGGTGTCAAGTCGTGCAGGGGCTGCTCCTTGGGTGGCAGTGGCTCCTCAGGCTGCATCTGCTCCACAGGAGGTCACGGCAGTGGCTGAGCCTCAGTTGGTAGCAGCTCCTCTGGTGAGTGTTATTCACAGCAATGGTGGCTCCTCTGGCTGGTAGGGGGAGGCTGCTTGTGCAGCTGCTGCTACTCGATGGGGGCAGGCTTCTTATGAGGCTGCTGCTCCTCAGACGTGGGCGGGTTGCCCGTGTGGCTGCTGCTCCTCAGACTGGGGCCAGCTGCTCATGGGGTTGCTGCTCTTCAGATGAGAGCGGGCTGCTCATGTGGCTGCTGCTCCTCAGACAGGGGCAGGCTGCCCGTGTGGCTGCTGTTCCAAGGACAGAGGTGGGCTGCTCTCGGGGCTGCTGCTCCTCCTACGCAGGTGGGCTTCTGGTGGAAACTGCTGTTCCTTGGACAGGGGCAGGTTGCTCGCAGGGCTGCTGATCATCATACAGAGGCGGGTTGCTTGCATGGCTGCTGCTCCTCAAACACTGGTGGGCTGCTCGCAGGTCTGCTGTTCCTTGGATGTGGGCGGGCTGCTTGTGCATCTGCTGTTCCTTGGATAGGGGCAGGCTGCTCATGAGACTGTATCCTGCTCTCTTGACTTCTGGTTCAAAATGCTTTGCATATAATACAACAAATATTAGTGGTGACTTTAAAAAATCACCTGAATATTTTCAAATAACTGAAATTGGCATCCTATTTGCCTTCATTTTAATATCTATGTTTGGAATTATAAAGTTTTATTCATGACCATATTCCGAGGTAGCTACATTTTCCCTTTTTTAGCCTCCAGTGTCTGTCACCTCCCTTTATAATAATTTCTATCCAGCCATGACAACCCTGAAAGGCCCTCCTCTTATTGAACTTCCCCTTTCCAATAATACAACCTAGGGAACATACTGTAGCCCTCCTCTCTATAAAGCAATATAGTTGCATGGAGCTGAATTTCTGCAGCCTAAGCCTAATTCCTTTTGGTGTGAAATAGAGCTGAGCCACTCAGAGTACCCCAAGTAAAGGGATAAGTGAAAGAGGCCTTGGGCTTTGGATTTGGGGCTGGACAGAATGAAGGAGACAAAGCACTATGGTGGGGACCTTAGTCCTAGACTGCAGGCGGCAGTGGGGGTGGGGGCAAAGCAGAACCTCAGCTGCTGGAGAGGAAGAAGCAGGATCTTTTGTCTCATAATGTATGGAAGAGTGTGTGTATGTATGTGATGACGATGATTAAATGGTACATGGTATCAGCAAAAATTGTCAGCACAGGTGCTGATTAGGGATGCTGAAAAACTAATAGTATGGAAGGAAACTGGAAAAATTGGTCTGAGTGTGGAAAAGTAATACTAATTACAATCATTTATGCGAACTGCCTACCATTTATGACTAATTACCACCCAACACAATAACCATTAGATATATCATTAAATATGTGTCAGATTAACTTTGTTGTCAGTTTTATTTGTGTTTAGAACAGTAAGCTCTGCATGTATGCTTGTGCTTAATAGTTTGTTGCTCATGCAAGCACGGCTGTCAGCTCACAATTTAAAAAACCACAACATTATGTTAGGGCTGGAGCCTGGCAGGCTTTGAATTCCAGGCTAAATAGTTTATAGTTAATTTAGGAGGCAATGGGGAGTCCTTACAGAATAATTAGCAGTGAAGATACATGATCAGTGCTGTATTTTAGGAATCACAGACTGACAGGGCTGGAAGATTCCTCAGAAATTGCTCACTCAATCAATGGTTATCAGCCAGGGAGCACTGGCAACCACACTGGAGGTCCTGGAGGGATTTTCAAAGTTTCAGAAAGACTTAAGGGAACCATGAATTTCTCCATAATAAAGTTGTACAGATCAACTACAGTGTCAATATTATTTGCTTGGGGATGGAATTAATCAAACTGGGACAGTGATTGGAAGCATTGATTGACAATTATGAAAGCCTAATGATTTTTTTAAAAATGGGGAAACAAGTTAATTGTTTTTAAACAAAAGAATATTTTAACATTAGAAAACTTTTTTCTAATCATGGACTCCATGGGTTAAAAACAAAACAAAAGGGGTCTTAAGTGAAATAAGTCAATCTGAGAAAGACAAATATCACATGATCTCACCTATTTGTGGAATCTAATGAACAAAATGAATTGAACAACAAAATAAGACCCGAAGCATGGATTCATGGAACAGACTAACATATCTCCATGTGGGCGTGGGTAGAGGAAGAGAGATAAACCAAAGAACTTATATACTTATATGAATAGCCCATGGACATGGGCAATATGGTGGTGAAGACCTGTGGGGGGTATGGGCTTAGTGGAGGGGGGGAGGGGGTAAATGAGCGACATCTGTAACACTGTCAACAATAAAAGTAATAAATAAATAAAAACAAGAAAGGGTCTTGGGCGGTGAAAAAGTTGAGAGCTTTCATTGTACTCCAACCAATTCTTTCATTCACAGATAGGGAAACAGAGTCCAGAGATAGATGGAACTTGCCTTTAAAAAAGATGGGTGAAAGGATTGGACAGTGCAAATGGAAGATAGGTGAGACTGGAGACCATGATACCAGTTCAGTAGCAAATCAAGATACCTAGATTTTGGTGGCAAAAATGATCTACAAATGAGAATGGCAGATGGCAGAAAATGAAAATGCAGTACCACATAGGACCACTGGTTATATGTAGGTATAGAAGAGAAAGAAGTTGAGGATGACTCAAATCCCCTGTGTAACTGAGTGGGGTGATAATGGCATTATTGGCAGAAATATAAAACATTGGTGGAATAATTGGTTTGGGGGTAGAGGAGAGTCATGAATTTGTTTTTATAAATATTGACCATAGCCCTGACCGGTTTGGCTCAGTGGATAGAACATCGGCTTGCTGACTGAAGGGTTGATTCCAGTCAAGGGCATGTACCTTGGTTGCGGGCACATCCCCAGTAGGGGGTGTGCAGGAGGCAGCTGATCGATGTTTCTCTCTCATCGATGTTTCTAACTCTCTATCCCTCTCCCTTCCTCTCTGTAAAAAAATCAATAAAATATATTTAAAAAAATAAATATTGACCATAGCTTGCAGGGTTACACGTTGAAAGATATGAGTATGGCAATACAAATTACAAACACTTGGATTTAAATCCCAACTTGTTTACACTGTGTGACTTGAAAAGAAATTTTTCCTTTGAGTCTCAGTGTTTATATTTGTAGACCTTGGGCAATGATGTCTGCTTTATAGAGTTAGTGAGAAGATTAAATTGGATAATTATATAAAGTGGCAAGTATTCATTACTCTTCTCTGGAGGAAGCATCAAGAATATGGAGATAGAACCAACCCTTTACTGCATTGCCTTTAACATTTATTTTATTCTAGTGCATATTATGGAATAAGATTATTTTTTCCCCCAAACTGCTGACTAATTTTCTAATCAAAATGTATTGAGTAAGCCATTTCCCCCCTAGTGGTTATCATATTGCAACTCTTTTTATGCGTTTAATTTTGTTTCAGAAAAATAAATTCTTTTTCATTGTTTTGCCATATCACATTTTTTGTAATTTCTAATTTTATAGTATTTTAATAAATCCCAGGGAATGTTAAAAAAAAGAATATGGAGATAGAAATGGTTAAGAGAAATAAGGTAGAGTTCAGGAGCGATGACAAATCCCAAGCTATATTGTTAGGATCTAACTGCAAAACTGATAGTACTGTCCCAGGGTTTCTGGAGGATGGAGTCACCAGGGCAGAATATGGGAGAAGCCACACTTACTGAGAATTTGGGAAGGAATCCAGCAAAGGAACCCGAAGGAATGAGCAGAGGAGGATAGAAAGCACCCTGTCAATGAAGCCAAGGGAGGCAAAATTACTTGAAAGTGGGAGGTGTGGTCCATGGGGTCAAATGCAGCAAAAAGATCTAGACAATAAAAACAGAGATGAGGTCATTAGGAGGACACTTTTAGAGACAGCAGAGAATTAGGGATGAATTAAATAAGAGGCTAAGTAAGCCAGTGAAGGTGGGGTAGCAGAGACATTAAAGAAAAAGCAATTTTTCAACATGGACCATGAGAAAAGAGGGGCAGAGATGATAGTAACTTAAAAGAGTAGCAGCTATAAGGGAAGGTTATTTCAGGATACTTAAAACCTGAGCATGTTATATGCCAAGCAAATAATGCCAGTGGAGAGGAATAGACTGATAAGGCAGAAGAGAGAGAGAGGTCATATTTGTAAAGCAGGCTCTCTTAAACTATGCATAGTCAGCCCCAGGCTTTGGTTACTTTGAAGATGTGCTTAGCAGAGGGCCTAACTTTTATGCCAGGAGAAGTAATCTGAGGTCAAACAAGAAGCAAGCAATCCCATTGGAGCTGTTCGCTTATACTTGTGAACAAAACACACCAAATAAGGAGCTACTCTTCTCCTTATTTGTGCAAGGTGCATGACATAATTTAGGGACTCTGAACTTTAATATGGTATCCCAAAGCAGAGGGCTCAAAATTCTGTCCCTTGGGGCTTACTGCTCCAATTAGGCTTCAATGACTTATAGTCATTAAAATTAAACTTTCTACTTTCTTTCAAGTATGGAAAAAGACCCAGATGTCCAATATTCCTATTTTATTCTGGACAAACTGGCTGATAAAATTAGACAAGAGAAAAAATAAGAGGTTTTAAAAAATTAAAAGAGAACATCTTGAATGGTGGTGTGAAATGCTTGGCAGACATTCTCCCCAGGAAAACCTACATTTAATGGGTGAAAAATATTTTTTTAAAAAAATATACACAAATATTAATGTCTCTGGAAATTCTCAAGGCATAAAGGAAGTGGAGATACATTTATTCAAGAAAGAATACTAAATCTTGGTATGAACACTGAGAGTCTTTGATATTTAAGTCAAGCCTGCTCCCATACCCCACCTTACCCCAGGGAAGTGATGGAAGCTCTATTCCAGCCAGGTGTGGCTAAGAAAAGGAGTCCGTCTGTCCCAGCTCCTTGTCTAGGGCTACTGTTTCATAAATGGAAGGGAAGGCTAATAGCATCTCTAATTCCCCCCAACCCTATGCTGCAGACCCACTATTCAGGAAGGGGCAATTGAGAGGACTGGTGCCTCCTTTCCCTATTCAGCTCCCACTTGTAGGGCAAGGGCTCTGCCCCAGGCATGACAGGCTGAGAATACTGGGGCTCTAATTGTCCCTGCCCCAGCTCACTCAAAGGCAAACAAACAAAAGAGATCAGGGGTTATCACCTCCTCCACAGTGCCTGTAGGGATTCACTCAGAGAGAAACAAATCACTGTTTCACACCCTCAGCTCCAGTGCCGCCGTAGTGTGGAGATTCTGCCCACACTATCAATATAGAAGTACCTACTCTCGATATAGCATATACATGGGATAATATGTAGCTTTTGTGTCTGGCTTTTTTCACTTTGCATGTTTTTAAGGTCCATCCATGCTGTAGCATGTATGAATACTTCGTTCCTATTTTTTAATGGGGTGAAATATGCATAACTTAAAATTGACCAATTTAATCACTTTAAGCACATTTTAGTGTAATTAAGTACATTCACATTGTGTGCAACCATCACCAGTATCCATCTCCAGAATTTTTTTTATCATCTTTACCCATTAAGCAATAATGCCTTATTCCCCTTTCCCTCCAGTCCCTAGTAACCACTATTTTACTTCCTGTCACTATGAATTGGACTTCTGTAATCACCTCATAGAAGTGCAATCATGCAATATTTGTCTTTTTGTGTGTGGCTCATTTGGTTGAATCATATACTAGTGTATGGATATACTACATTTTGTTTATCCACCAGTTGATGTATATTTGGGTTGTTTCTACCCTTTGGCTATTATGAATAATACTACTATAAACGTGTGTACAAGTTTTGTGTGGACATATATTTTCATTCCTCTTGGGCATATATATAGTAGTGGAATTGTTGGGTCACATGATAACTCCATGTTAATTTTTTTGAGGAACTGCCAAACTGTTTTTCAAAATGGCTGTATCACTTTACATTTCCACCTACAATGTCAGAGGCTTCCAATTTCTCTCATTCTTGCCAATACTTGTTATTGACTTTTAAAAAAATTACATAGTCATCCTAGTGGGTGTACAGTAGTATCTCATTGTGATTTTGATTTGCATTTCCCTAATGACCAATGTTGTTGAGCATCTTTTCATGTGTTTTTTGGCCATCTGTATTTCGTTTGAGAAATGTATATTCAAATGCTTTGTCCATTTTTTAATTGAGTTGTTTTTTTTATTACTGGTTTGTAAGAGTTTTTAATGCGTTGTGGATATAGGTCCCTTGTCAGATATATGACTTGCAAATGTTTTCTCCCATATTGTGGGTTGTCTTTTCACTTTCTTGATGGTGTTATTTGAATCACAGAAGTTTAACATTTTGATGGAGTTAAATTTATCTATTTTTTCTGGTTATTTGCACTTTTGGTGTCATGTCTTAGAAACTATTGCCTAATTTAAGGTCACAGAGGTTTATTACTATATTTTCCTTTTTTAAAAAATATTTTTATTGATTTCAGAGAAGAAGGGAGAGAGAGATAGAAACATCAACGATGAAAGAGAATCACTGATTGGCTGCCTCCTACACGCCCCCTCTACTGGGGATCGAGCCCACAACTCAGGCATATGTCCTGACCAGGAATCAAACATGACCTCCTGCTTCATAGGTCAATGCTCAACCATTGAGCCACACTGGCTAGGCTATTACGACATTTTCTTATAAACGTTTTATAGTTTTAGCACTACAAATAAAAAACATAGGATCACCAAAGGGAATAATCACTTGAGAAAAGCTATCTAACTATTTGAAAATTGGTAATATCTTTTTACACAGATAGATATAGATATAGCCATATCTTTATAAACTTAGTAAATAACAAGATCTAGTGATGGGTTTAATAATATTATAATTCTGAAGTAGTGATGAGCATGATGATATTTTGCAATAACTACAATGGTATTATGATAATATCTATAATGTCTATTGCTTACCAAGTCATAGGTGCTGCTGATGTTACTTTGTCCCATTGCTTACACCATAACAAACATAACTATTACTTCACTTAGAGGCTATTAGAAGTGGATATGTAATTTTTTCCTACCCAAGTTAATATTCTTTGAATTCTACCTGTAGATCCTAGGTTAAGAATCCTTACTGTAGATAAAGCCAAAGTACCAAATGAATAAGAATATCTAAAATTTGATTCTAAGGTACCATTAACAAAACAAGATTTATCCATGAAATTCAAATGTTTAGCAATCAATAAAATGCTAAAAGAATAATGTTGAAATGATGACAGCATACTTAATTTAACTACTATCCACCTTGTTTTGGGAAGAGTAATTCAATAGAAAAATATTTTGGTAGTCCCTTCCTATTTAAATGTGATAAACAAACATATAATATTACTATCCATTTAATAACTGGGCTAATTGGATTCAAATTTTATCTAAATACTCTAATTCCAACTACAGGTTGAAAACATGCATCATTTACTTCCTGTTTAGAGTTATTAAAATAGTTCTCAGAAGAGAGAAGCTTGTCAAGGCTACCAGTTGGAAACTACCAGCTGCTCTGTTTCTTCACAGGTGAATAACTGTGTTCAATCGTAAAGGAAAAAAATACCAAATGCTAGAAATAGATCACAGAGAGTGTGTCTTAAAAAAGTGTTATAAGGGGTTATAGTTCCTAGGTTATTGGAAACAGGTCTCTTCCCTTAATAATGTGTAGATATATTTGCTATTATTATGGTTTTGAATAGTTAGCACATTTAAGTGGTTTAAAAGTCAAAGTGATATAATAAGGAATCCACAAGAAATTTAACCCTCACCTATAATACCATTTATCTTCTTCCCTCAGCCCTTCTAGACAGTGATTCTATATAAAAATGAAAGCAAATATCTCCATCTTTATCCCCTTTTTTTGCACTACTGGCAATGTACTATATATGTTGTTTTGCACCATGCATTTTTCACTTAATGGTATACCCTGCAGATCTTTCTATATCAGTGTAGTGAGAACGTCCTCACTTTCTTTTATAGCTGATGAACATCCTACAGTGGGAATGCACATGCCATTATTTATTTCACATTTCTATTTGATAGGCCCTAGAATTGTTTCTAGTCTTTCCTATTGGTCTATTTTTTAACTATCACATATTTTATTTGGAAACTGGAGGCCCGGTGCACAAAATTCATGCATGGGAGGGGTCCCCTCAGCCCAGGCTGCACCCTCTCCAATCTGGGACCCCTCGGGGGATGTCTGACTGCTGGTTTAGGACCAATTCCGGGGATCGGGCCTAAACCAGCAGTCCGACACCCCTCTCACAATCCAGGACTGCTGGCTCATAACTGCTCACCTGCCTGCCAGCCTGATCACCCTTAACTGCCTCTGCCTCCTGGCCTGATTGACCCTAACTTCCCTCCCTGCCAGCCTGGTCACCCCTTACTGGCCCCCTGCTGGCCTGGTCACCCCTAACTTCCCCCCCGCTGGCCTGGTCGCCCCCAACTGCCCCCCTGCCATCCTGGTTGCCCCTAACTTTCCCCCCGCTGGCCTTGTCACCCCATGCAGCGTGCTGTTCAGTCATTTGGTCGTCCCTCACTAACCCCCCTGCTGGCCTGGTTGCCCCACACAGCCTGCTGTTCAGTTGTTACTGTGAAGGAGTCCCAGACAATTTGCATATTCTTCTATTATTAGTATAGATTGCTTTAATCTATTCTCTTTTGGTTGTAAGTGGAAATAATTAAATTTAAATTATCTTAAATAAAAATGGGAGAGTTATATTACTAAATGGTGACTTTGTCTTCCCTCCTTTCCCCCCCATTCAAACTAATATGAAACCTTTGCTTTTGCAACACAATTCTGGCCTTTACTTCTCTTCTTTACCTCTTAGCTCAATACAATTCAAGTATTAGTTCTTGAAACCTCCTTGATCTTAAAAGCAGAGTTAAGCCCAGGAACCATATGCCAATGATCTGCTATAAGGTGATCATCCAGAGAATTCATAGCATGCCTACATAAAGGTCTTTTTTAGACAAGCATCAAAATAAGAACTCAAAATTAAAATATTGTCATAGAGACCTTGTATTATTCTCCCAAAATCAATTATGGGATCTTAAGTGAGGCAATTACTGGGCTTTAGTATGGTTTCTAGGAATATTTTAGGTATAAAACTAGAAGTCTGCTAACACAGAATAAGAGAGAACTTGCCCTGGCTGGTGTGGCTCAATAGGTTGCACATCCTCTTTTGCACTGAAACATTGCAGGTTTGATTCTAGGTTGGGTCATATACCCAGGTTGTAAGCTTGATCCCTGAGGGGGGGGGGACGTGTGGGAGGCAGCCAATTGTAGTTTCGCTCTCTCTTTCCCTCTCCATTCCCCCCTCTCTAAAAGTCAATAAACAATCTTTAAAAAATAAGTAAATAAAGAGAGAACTTGATCCAAGACAAAAATAGGCATTCCTGAAGAATGAACATTAAGACTAGACTGACCATTAGGAAGTTGTTCAGGAAGTGAGGATAATCTGCACTTCAGATACTGTTAGGTAGGAAAAGGGTCTCAAGATCTGGGTGGTTCTTACTAAATGTTATTCTTGCTAAATGCTAAAATGTAGCACATTTGCAGATGTAGATGAAGATGCAACAGGATGAGCTTGTCTGGAAATATATGAATCAAGATAAAGATGAGTTAGTTGCTCTAGGAGGGAGATAAAGTAAGTGACCTTCACTTGCAGGTAGATTATGAATGAAGAAATACTCCCTGATAATTAGAACATTAAGCAATGGAAGATTAGGTATCCCTTCTCCTTAAGGTAAAAAAACAACAACAGCCATCTGTTTATATATGGAAACAGGGTGATGATTAAAGACTCATGGAGCACTCCTATCCTATATAATAAAGAGGTGATATGCAAATTAACCCTCACACCCTCACAAGATGGCTGCCTGCGACCAGGCCTGCAGGGGGGTTAGTGAGGGACGACCAAACAACTGAACAGCAGGCTGCATGGGGTGACCAGGCCAGTGGGGGGGCATGAGGGGTAACCAGGCCAGCAGGGGGGGCAGTTGGGGATGACCAGGCTGGCAAGGGGGGCAATAAAGGATGACCAGGCCGGTGGGGGGGCAGTTAGGAGCAACCAGGCTGGTAGGGAGGGGACAGTTGGGGGCGACCTGGCTAGCAGCAGGGGGCAGTTAGGGGCAACCAGGCAGGCAGGCAGGTGAGTGGTTAGGATCCAGCAGTCCAGGATTGTGAGAGGGATGTCTGACTGCCGGTTTAGGCCTGATCCCCAGACATCCCCCGAGGGGTCCCAGATTGGAGAGGGTGCAGGCTGGGCTGAGGGGACCCCCCCCCATGCACAATTTTTCTGCACTGGGCCTCTAGTACAGCATAATGGTATGTCTTTGACCCGCACTAAGGGTTGAAGTAAACTGGAAGGTAATTATGAATACCTTTGGGCAGGGGTCCTCAAACTTTTTAAACAGGGGGCCAGTTCACTGTCCCTCAGACCGTTGGAGGGCTGGACTATAGTTTAAAAAAAAACTATGAACAAATTCCTATGCACACTGCACATATCTTATTTTGAAGTAAAAAAACAAAACGGGAACAAATACAATATTTGTATTTGCATGTGGCCCACGGGCCGTAGTTTGAGGACCCCTGCCTTTGGGGATTTGAATCAGTAGACAAAGTTTATGAAATGACTCACATCACTTTCCCAAATCTGTTTTAACTGGTAAAATATTTAAATGACAGGTGTGTTTATTCTGGAAATGGGGAGGACCTCTTAGAAGAGAGAGAATGACAACTTCTGCTGTTTTGTCTACTCTTAAAAGCAACTGTAGCAAGTTTTATGTTTTTACCTAGTTGAATGAATTACCTGGGATTAACCTTATCTGCAAGTCATACAACTTGACATTTTGTCTGTTTGTTGTTTTTTCCTCCAAATCAACCCTTCTGACATATACCTAGGGTGACCTTGTTTTTGGAAAAATAATTGTAACACATAGTTTGAGAAGAACATGCTTGGGACTGCTGGTATGAATTCTTCCATTATTCATTAAATAATTATTCATTCTGCACCTACTATATGACAAACACTATTCTGGCAGCTTGGAACACAGCAGTAAATCAAACATCCAAACTCCCTCACTTTCATGGAACTTATATTAATGTGAGGATAGAGAGAGATGATAAACAATTCATATTTTAAAATAAGTGAATTATATAGTATGTTAGTTAAGTGCTGTTGGCAAAAGAAAAGAAAGGGCCAGACAAGGTAGATAGGCATGCTGGGGTGGGAGCAGGAAGTAGGTTGCAGAATTAAGGAGGGTGGTCAGCATAGGCCTCTATGAGAAAGTTTTGTTCAAAGACTTAAAATAGTGGTTCTCAACCTTCCTAATGCCGCGACCCTTTAATACAGTTCCTCATGTTGTGGTGACCCCCAACCATAAAATTATTTTCGTTACTACTTCATAACTGTAATTTTGCTACTGTTATGAATCGTAATGTAAATATCTGATTTGCAGGATGTATTTAGGCGACCACTGTGAAAGGGTCGTTCAACCCCCAGAGCGGTCGCGACCCACAGGTTGAGAACCACTGACTTAAAAGAAGTGAGGAAATTAACCTAGTGGGCATCTGAGAGGAGAGAACCTTGGGTCAAAGGGACAGCCAATAGAAAGGCCTTGAGAAAGGAAAATGTTGGTGTGTCAAGTGTTCAAAAAACAGCAAGAAAGCCAGTGTGGTTGGAGAGGAGGGAGAGAGATCAAGAGTAGAAGAGGAGGAGGGACTGATCACAAAGGCCTTATATATCACAAGAAGAGCTCTGGCTTTTACTCTGAAGTAAATGGGAGTCATTGGTGTGTTTTGAGTAGAATGCCAGATTTGATTTCTGCTTTTAAAATATTGCTCTGGCTGCTGTGTTCAGAATAAACTGAAAGCAAGTGGGGAGCATGATTCTGATATCCATGAATTTGATTACCACAGTTTAATTAAATAACAGCATTCCCCAACAACACACTTCAAATTTCAGTTATCATTGCAAATTAACTGAGTGAATACATAAAGTATAGATTGTGCTGATTGCTCTTTTCAGTACACAAATCATTACATAAATAACAGATGCACAAAGTCTGTTGGTGATTGGTATTGGTGATTCATTTTATTCAGTTTATGCACAGACATCAAAGCATGTACTTGTGTCACTTTAATTTGCAGTGATAAACCCACAAGACATTTTACAAAAATGTATACTCAAAAAATGAGGAACTAGCCAACAAAGATGAAAGTGCAGCAAATAAATGAAAAATTAATATCTCGAAAGTGAAATTCAAATCAAAGCTCTATGTGGGGTGGTGAACACACAATACAATATATAGATGATGTATTATAGAATTTTACACCTGAAACCTATATAATTTTATTCACCAATGTCACCCCAATAAATTCAATGAAATACTAAAAAAAATAGCTACATAAAGTTATAGAAGAAATGTTGACTATGGGACCATGGCAATGTTGACACTGTCACCATTTGAGAGGCCCTAGATATGCAACCATTTTAAACATCTCACACTGCCTAGCATTCCATGAGGACTGCCAGTATTTAGTGATAATGACTGGATCTGGGGTTTGACCTTGAAAGTGAGTGGCTGCAGTGTAGTAGAGGTGGTCTTGTAGTTGAAGCCTTTTTGGTCCTCTTTTTCAGTAGAAATTCTTGAGCCTTCAACAGCTGTGAGAGATTTCTATCAGTGACTTGTTAATATAACCAACCCAACAGCCAAAACTTAGTAATGTGAAGAGAGGTGCCAGGGAGGTCCCACAGACAAAGCCCTTCTCTCCTGTGTTGCTATTGTACCATAAAATGCTACTACTGATTTAAAACTCCCTTACTGTCCATTTCATTATAAGTGTACAGGAGAATTTTTTAAAATGTAAAACTAATACCTATTTAGTTCTTCAGGTTTAGCAATGCTCCTCTAGAATCATTAAAAAAATACTCCCTCTGTCCCATAATAATAGTAGCAGTTGATGAATGTAATTTGTCCCATAATAATAGTAGCAAAAGAAAATAAATACAGAACTCAACATTTATTATCAAAAACTAGATTAAATTAAACAATAAATTAAAAGTAGTACTCCTAATTTTTATTTTGAGTGTTCAGATAGTTTCTGGATTTTTCAATAATTTCGTTACTGCATTTTAAACTTGTAGGTAAGATCCTTTGGCTGCGAAGCTTTGCTTTCCCTATATGTGTGAGCTTAAAATTATTGGAGCCATCGTTCTTCATTGCTTCCAGCATAACTTGTTGAAG
>NW_005370538.1:1956409-1971986 GCF_000412655.1 Myotis brandtii
AGTTTTTCAAGTTTTTCTCCATAATCTTTGCATTTACGTCCACAGATTTGTTTTTTCAAAGAATCAACATTAGCATAAGATTTTCCTTGACAATTATTTTCCGAAGCACGTTTCCAAATTCTTGATATGGTCATTCTGTTGCACTTAAATTGTTTTGCAGCTAACGTAATTGCACCTTTCTGCAACTTTTCCTTTTTCTTTTGATGCATCAAGAACTGGACAATCGCAACTCGATCTTTGCTTGAAAACTCTCTTTTTTCCATCTTACTTTTACAATGGGTTTATATTCAACTAAAATAAAACAATTGATTTCGATCAGCAGATGAGATTAGAAAAATAGTTATAATTCATAATAATTAGATTAACCTAAAAATTGAAAGATGTGTCAAAACAAATGACAGATGTCATGAAACATTGATTTTGATTGAAGGCTTCGCAATTTTGCGCTACAACATAACTTACAGCTGCATTCGCCAATAATTCCCATTTAAATATTCACTTGCTACTATTATTATGGGACAGAGGGAGTAATTTTAACTAATCACAACTATCTTAGAGAAGAATGCAGTTTAGTTAAAATTTTACTTTCTGGACTTAGAATAACTATCTTGGGCCTGCCTCCACCCAGGTCTGGAGTTGTAGGGAGGAGAGGCATGCCAGTGGAGGGGGCCCAGTGGAGGGGGCCCAACAACAGCGGGCTGCGGGCCCCAGGTACCTCAGGGGCACTGATGGGTGGTCGCTGGTGTGCTATTGTTGTGGGTGCCCCTGGCAGGGGTGGCAGGGGAAGAGATTTGGAGTCAAAGGTGCAGGCTGCAGCTACCCCTGAGGCTGGGTCGGGGCTAGGGTAGGGTGCCCGTGCAGGGGGGTTGGAAGAGCTCCCCAGGGCCGCTTCCTCCTTCATCTTTGCAGTCTGGGCTCCTGTCAGGCACTGTCCTTAGAACCCCAGGAACTTGGCTCCAGCTGCCTGCCCCCTGCTGCGTGCACATCAATATGCAAATAGCTCGTTAGGGGGACGCCATAATGGCAATTAGCATATTACATCTTTATATGTATAGATGTTGGGAATAACAGGGGGGATGTACAATACATGTAAATGATGCAACATTTTTCATCCTTAAAATATAAAAAATTGGAAATTTTTTGTGTTATCATGAAAATATGGGAAGAGTTTGTAAAATAATATAAATTGAGAAAATAAGAATACAAATTGTATGCATTATGTGATCTCATTAAAAGTGTATAGGAAAAAAAACTGGAAGAGAATAAGCCAAAATGTTATTATGGGAACTTCTGGGAATAGAGATTGCATGAGATTAAAATGTAGAAAAGAAGTGCATGTAACTTGTTTAAAAAAAACAATAATCCACAACAATACAGGCTCTGGAGCCAGACTACAGACTAGCTGTATTGACCTTGGGTAAGTTCTCTAGCCTCTTTGTGGATAACAATAGTATTAACCTACTAGGGGTGCTATGGAGATTAAATTAATTAATACCTATCAAACATTTACAAGAGTCTCTAGTATATAGCAAGTGCTCAATAAATGTTATTATTAATATTATGATTGATACTAGAGGCCCGGTGCACAAAATTCGTGCATGGGGAGGTGGTGCCCCTCAGTCCAGCCTACACCCTCTCCAACCTGGGACCCCTCTGGGGATAACCAGCAGTCAGACATCCCTCTCACAATCCAGGACTGCTGGCTCCCAACCGCTCGCCTGCCTGCCTGCCTGCCTGCCTGATTGCCCCTTACCACTTCTGCCTACTGGCCTGATCACCCCCTAACCACTCCCATACCAGCCTGATTGATGCCTAACTGCTCCCCTGTCGGCCTGATTTCCCCCAACTGCCCTCCCCTGTTGGCCTGATTGCCCCCAACTGCCCTCGCCTGCAGGCCTGGTTGCCCCAAACTGCCTTCCCTTGCCAGCTCGATTGCCCCCAACTGCCCTCCCCTACTGGCCTGTTTGCCCCCAACTGCCCTCCCCTTGCCCTCCTCTGCTGGCCTGATCACCCACAACTGCCCTCCCCTGCCGGCCATCTTGTGGCGGCCATCTTGTGTCTACATGGGGGGGGCGGCCATGTGTGTTGGAGTGATGGTCAATTTGCATATTACCACTTTATTAGATAGGATGTATACAGTTACAAAATGAAAGTTAATTTTTTATTCATTTTCTATATTTCCACTCCTCAAGAATAATTACTGTTAACAGTTTGATGGGAATCCATTCAGTCCTTTTTTATGCAAACACACACACACCAGTCACTGTTTCTAGTTGCATAAATATACACACATGTACATATACATGAATATAAATATATGTTCAGGCATATATACACATGTATATACTTGTGTATATGTTTGTTTATATATGTATATATATGCACATATATTTAAAACAGAAGTAGGATCATACAATTAATATTATTAAACAACTTGCTGTATTCATTAAGCAATATATCATTATATTGTGGACATTCTTGTATACAAGTAATGAAAATCTCACTTTTTGTAATGGCAGAAGTAGTGTTCCAGTGTATGTACTATAATTTATTTAACCATTTCCTTACTAATGAATATTTATCTTATTCTCAAATAATGATGCAATGATTCTGACCATCTGGTATTTTTACACACGTATCTGGATATTTTTGTAGGACAGATTTCTAGAAGT
The DNA here is from genome assembly GCF_000412655.1 of Myotis brandtii. Taxonomy (NCBI): domain Eukaryota; kingdom Metazoa; phylum Chordata; class Mammalia; order Chiroptera; family Vespertilionidae; genus Myotis; species Myotis brandtii. The sequence continues at coordinate 1,959,082 of NW_005370538.1, forward strand.
GGAATTTTTGAATTAAAGGATATATGCATTGATACATTGACAGATATGTCCAATTTCCTCTCTAAAGAAGTTGTAATAATTTATCAATGTATAAGAATGCCATTTTCCCCAGAGCTTCAACCACTCTGGATATTATCAATCTTTAAAAAGTTTCCTGCCTATTAGGCAATAGATATCACATTAGGATTATAATTTGCGTTTCCCTGATCACTCTTGCAGTTGAGCATATTTTCATATGTATGTAGGTCATTTGCATTTCTTTGTCTATGAATTGCTTGCTCAAGTCTTTGTGAGTTATTTACTTTTTTATTTATATTTTGTTGTATTTAAGAAAAGATACATGTTTGGTATTCTTTAACTAAGTTTGCAACCTATTCTTTATCATACTAGCAGAGGAAGCATTTACTCTATCCAAAATAAGGGAACAAATATATATATATATTCAGCTTAGCATCATGTATAATCTTGGGTCCACCAGTGAGCCAGTATTTACTTTAACCATAATTAGTATCAAGGGAATGTTATTTCAGAAAACAAGTTTAGACTATTAGGACCCCATGACTTAAAGATCATCTAATCTAATCCTCTGCCAACCTTCAACATCCCTTCCAGGTTTCCCTTTGTTCCTTAGGTTCCACCAAGTGGAATATATATATTTCAAATTCACCATGAACCTCTAACACATTTGTCTAAGTTACTCAAGTCTAAACTCTTAAAATTTTACTCAGTAGTTCCATAGTTTTTCTTTGTAAGCCATCTTTGAGGTGTATCCAGAAGGAAGTGGAGGGCTGCAGAATTATTTGATATATTTAGGCCCATTCTAACAATCCATCCTAACGGGTCAGTCAGAGGCAGATGCGGTTTTTTTGTTTTGTTTTGTTTTGTTTTTGTTTTGAGAATTTTTTCAGAATGACCTCATAATTGAGCTGCCTGACAGGCTCAGTGTTGAACAATAATGAGTTTTTGAACAGTGAGGAGGATATGTTTTGAAACAGAGGTAAATAGTGCCAATTATTTACAATGCTGCACATCAAGGACGTCTAAACTAGAATAGCTAGAAATGCTCCTGTGATTAGAGCTCGGGATGGCCATGCAAAGAGTCCAGAGTGGCATATCTAGTGTTTCCTAATTGTACTTGTTTCCATTTTCCTTTACATGAGTAACATGTTAATTGTTAGGTACCAGAGAAGCTAGCAGAAGCTGATTAAAAGCTGGCTTAGTGACCATTTAGTTCAGTTACATTTCTCCTAAATGATACTTCAGTTGTTTAAGGCCAAAAAAGGCATGCAGATACTTTCTGACATTTTCGTTCAGTGTCTTGAATATTAAATTCAGCTTAGCATCGTGTATAATCATGGGTTCACCAGTGAGCAAGTATTTACTTTGACCATAATTAGTATCAAGGGAATGTTATTTCAGAAAACAAGTTTAGACTATTAGGACCCCATGACTTAAAGATCATCTAATCTAATCCTCTGCCAGCCTCCAATATCCCTTCCAGGTTTCCCTCTGTTCCTTAGCTTCCACCAAGTAGAGAGGTAGCCTCAGCTATGCTTGAATCTCTACAGTGACATAGAGATCATTGTTATATGAGTCAGCCCAATCCATCTTCAATAGCTCTGATAGAAAGTTCTTTTTATTGAACTGAATTTTTTTCTCCAGTATATTCAACCCATTAATCCAATGAGAGTCCAGAAGCACCTTCTAGAACAGGTTTAATCTCTTTTACACATCATAGATCTGTAAATATTTGAAGATATTCCCATCTTCCTCTTTCCATAGCTCCACTACACTCCACCTTTCCCACCATTAAATCTAAATGTTCCCAACTTCTGTGATTTTCTCATAAGGAACTCTTGGCTTCCTTTCTAACCTAATCTCCTCCTCCCTGCCTGTGCCAAATTGCCTCCTTCTATTCTTCAAACATGCATAGCATATTCCTGTCTCAGGTCTTTATACCTTCTCTTCCCACTACCAGAAATGCTCTTCCCTCAGATAGCGCAATGTTTCCTTACTCCATTTAGCTCAAATATCAGCTCCTCAGAGAGGTCTTCCCTGACCATTGTATCTAAAAGGACCACCCCAATCTTCATCACTACCTTTTGGCCCTGATATATTTTTCTTCATAGTACACATAACTTCTTAAAAGATGACCGTGTCTGTTTATAAGCTTGTCTGTCTTTCCAGCTAAATGTGAGTGTCATGAAGGCAAGGACTGTACATGTTTTGTCTAGCAGATAGTAGGTTCTCAGTAAACATTTGTTGCTCAACTCAATAGGATGTAGTTTTTATTCCTTTTACTATTTGGGTCACTCTCTTGACTTTATAGATATCCCTCTCAAAGTGCAGTGTCCAGAATTGATCATGAAAATCTAGCTATGAGCTGATCAGGGCAGAAAAAAGCATAATAACCACATTATTTAGTCAATGAGTAGATATCATGCAGCGGGCATCATGCAAGATCATGGATATATGACAGTGAATAAGATCAACATGGTTCCTGCCTCCAAAAAACTCACAGTCTAGTTTAGATGTCCTTCTAGTATGATGAAGTCTTAAGGCTACAGTTATTTTTTATATGTTTTATTGATTTTTTTTAGAAAGAGAGGAAGGGAGAGGTATAGAGAGATAGAAATATCCATGAGAGAGAAACATCATCTATCGGCTACCTCCTGCACACTTCCTACTGGGAATTGAGCCCACTACCTGGGCATGTGCCCTGACCAGGAATTGAACAAGCAACCTCTTGGCTTATGGGTTGACACTCAACCACTGGGCTACACTGGCTGATCCACAGCTACTTTTTTAGTGGCCATCTCACACATCACACTGGAGAATTTAACAATCAATAAAAACTCACAGATCCTTATCATGAGTGCTTTTATTTATTTATTTTTAAATATATTTTATTGATTTTTTACAGAGAGGAAGTGAGAGGGATAGAGAGTTAGAAATATCGATGAGTGAGAAACATCGATCAGCTGCCTCCTGCACACTCCCTACTGGGGATGTGCCCATAACCAAAGTACATGCTCTTGACTGGAATCGAACCTGGGACCCTTGAGTCAGCAGGCTGACGCTATATCCACTGAGCCAAACCAGTTAGGGCAATCATGAGTGCTTTTAGTGGTCAAATCAAAATCACGTAGTTGCTCTATTAAATTTCATTGGGTAAAATTCTATCCATAATTTTATTAAGTCAAATTATTTTGGGATCCAAATTCAGTCAACCAATAGATGTATTAGCCTTCTCAGCTTTGTGTCATATCCAAATCTAATAAGTGGGACTTTTGTATATGCAAGTCTTCAATAAAATCATTGCACAAGACAGACCCTTGTGGCACAGCACCAGAAGACTACTTCCAGCACAATACCAAAGTGACAGTATCTTCAAATGCCTTGATGCTGTCCAGATTTTCTGCCTACCATGATTCCATATTTAGCAATCTGGAAACCCTATCAAAGAAGGAATTAAGGTTAGTCAGATATGTCTTGTTCCTAGTGAACTCAGGTTGGAAACCAGTACAAATCCTATTAGGTGTACCTAAACAATTCCTTTAATATTCCATTTGATAACCTTATTTGATATTAACATAAAACTCACAAATTTGTACTGTTTAGAATCTAACATCTTGCTATTTTTGCAGATCAAAGTAACTATATATTTTCTTGATTACAGATCCTCTCCTATTTGCTGAGATTCCTCAAACTCTGTCATGATAGCATTCTCTCTCTCTCTCTCTCTCTCTCTCTCTCTCTCTCTCCTTTTTCCCCAGCTCTCTCAATTGAGGACACAGTCGCCTGGGTAAGGAAATTCAGACTCATTTATATAGCACCTCACTTGTGTGTTCTCTTAACACTCTCATCTTAATTTTGGGCTTCTGCTGCCTCTCCCTAAAATTCTTTCTAACCTTTTCATTCCGAAGCTCATTGTCTTTTTCAGAGAAGACAACAAATTTGATTTGGAGTTCTGCTGTTCCTGTCTTCCATCAACATTACTTCTTCAGTCCCAAGCAGCATACCTCTCAGATGACTTTGTTCTTGCTTAGAACGTAACTAATGAAGCCTTATGCTTTCATCTTAGACATTTCCTCCTAGCCTTAGCTCATTGGAGACTTTCCCCTTCCTGACATTATTCATATCAGCCAGTGATTCTTTTAGGTTCATCCTTAATCTCATTTCCTACCACTCTCCCCACACTCAAATCCAACTACAAGGGCCCCCTTGTAGTTCCTTAAATATGCAAAGCATACCCTCAAATTAGGGCCTTTGCATTTCCTGAACCCTCCTAGATTAATCTTTATCCAGATATTTTCATGACTTGTCCTCACTTCATTTAGGCCTCTACCTAGTTGTCTTCTCATTAGAGAGGCCATCCTAGTACAATTGCTGAAACAACACACACATATACCCAACCCTGTGGTCACTTTCTGCCCTTTACCCTGATTTATTTTTCTTCTTGGCAATTATTTCCATCTGAAATATTTGTTTGGTTACTGTCTGTCTTGTCCCACTAGAAAATAAGTTGCATGGGGACAAAATTCTTTGTTTTTGTTTAGTGCTACAACAGTGCTTAGACCATAGCAGCTGCTCAATAAAATTTAATGATGCCTAAGTACTTCTCTTAGAACATTATTCCATAAGACATACATAGACTTTTTCTACCTGCAAGATGATTCTGAAGGCCCTATCAACAAATAATACAGCAATGAGAATAACAATTGAAAAATGTCTATAAATAAATAAAACTAAGATCCTGCAATTTCTATGATTTGATCCATGTAATATGCAAAGCCAACCTGAGGGTCTAATGCAGGGCAATACATGTGGAGTCACAATGCTCACTAATATTTATACAAACCTAAAGCCTGGAGGCTGCTCTATCTAAAAAGAGCATATATGCTAAGAGAGGAGGTCAAGTCATACTGTATGTTAAATTGACATTCACTTAAATGTATAGGTGTTAACATGAAAAGAAATCCATGACATTCTGTTCAGTAAAACAGGGAGGAAATGGAACAGCAGGTACAGAATGGTTTCCCTTATATGCTAAGAGAGAGGAGATAAGAGGGAGAGAGAGAGGGAGAGAGAGAGAGAGAGAGATAGAGAGAGAGAGAGATGTTTAGAGTCTAGAAGAATATATCAACATGGATATCTTTGGAAGGTAATATTTTATTTTAGATTTTTAAAAAAATTTCTTTTGTTAGTCACAGGGGTGTAAAGTATAGCATATGTAATATAGTCAATAGTATTGCAATAATTATGTATGGTGTCAGTTGGGTACTAGAAACATCAGGGGAAACACATTGTAAAATATATGATGGTCTAACCACTATGATATACACCTGAAATCAATACAAAAGAATATTGAAAAAAAGTAATTCCTTTAGTTTGTTTCTGAATTGTTTGGTCTTCTTTTAAAACAATGACTGTATAGTATCTCCCAAAAGTAATGGAGTTTACTTTTTAAAAGTGTCCACAAAGAGCTAGGAAAGTGTTTATCTCTGGAGAGTAACGGAAGAACTGGTAAAAAATGAAGAATATTCTGTTTTCACTCAATTTGCATTTAAACTAGTTGACTTTATACAATGTGCATGGGCTTGTAAGTCCTTGAATCTGAGAGTAGATATATAGGTACTCTGTGTGGGATATTATAGGTCACCTGACTGGAGAACAGTTGAAAGTTATTAAAATTGTGCTGACAATTTCCAAGCCTAGAGAAAACAACCAGAGGGACTATGGCTTTACACCTAATTCTGACTAACAGGGGGAATTGTTTGGGAAGAAAAAGTGATAAAAACCTAAAGAGAGATTGAGTAAAGGACCATACAAGTCTTTGACCTTCAGAAAGAGAATGGCTGAAAAAAGTCAGGTCCAAGTTCATAGCATGAGACTCTACAAGAGAAGACAATTCAAGAGTATTGAGAATCTCTCTGAAATGTCACTCTGGTTATAACTACAGATGATCTAGATAGAGGAAAATGTGGGAAGTTTCTTAAGGAAGCCAGAGATTTTGTATCAGGAAGTCTCAGAGAAACTCTGATTCTTAAACCTGAATTTTTAAGTGAAAAGAAGCTTTTTTTTTGAGGGGGGCAGGGGAGTAGTGAAACTAACCATAACCAAAGAAATATGCCATATAGTGATAATTGATAAGAAGACTGAATCAGGGTAAGGGAGCAGAGTGTAACCAACAAGAGTGGGTATATATATGGGTGTGCTCTTTCTTCTGTGGTGTCAAGGAGACAATTGGGAAGAAACCTAAATGGAGTGGGAGGGCAAGCTCTGAAAATGTCTGGGCATTCCAGGCAGTGGGTTCAGAAAATACAAAGGCTCTGATGTGGAGATATGCCTGGCATCTTTAAGGAATAATAAGGAGGTGAGTAGAGCTAGTTCAGAATGCCAGGATAATGGTGGGAGATCAGCTCATAAAGGTAGGGGGAGCCAGGTCATATAGGGCCTAATAGGCGATGAAAGAACTTTGAATTTTATTATTGATCATTATTGAGAGGTCTTGAGAAGAGGAGTGGCATGAACTAATTTATCACTTATCAAGATCACTCTGTTGCTGCGTTGAATAGAAAATATGAGAGCCAGAATGCAAGCAATGGGGGACTATTTATGAGGTTGCTCCAGTAATAAAGGTAAGAGATGTTGGTGGCTTAGACTGAAGTATCAGAGACAGGGCTGGGAGACAGTGGTACATTCCAGATATATATTGAAGGCCAAGTCAATAAGATTTCTGATGGGGTAGATGAAGGAAGCTAGAAAAAAGAGAGAAGTCAAGGATAATTCTAAGATATTTGTTCTAGGCAAACAGGTGAATGATTATTCCATTAATTGAGATGGGAATAATTCAGGGAGGATCATGTCTTGGATGGTGGGGCTCAGAGATTGAGTTTTGTACATACTGAGTTTAAGATATTGATTAGATATTCCAGTGGAGATGTTGATTTGTAGGTATATACCTGAGTGTGGAATTTAGGGAAGTAGATATTGTTAGGGATTAGATTTACATGTTCTCAGCATAAAGATAGTATTTAAAGCCAGGGGATTAGAGAAACAAGTGGACATTTCTGCCAATTAGGCTTTTCATAAAACTACCATTCCCCTTCCCTTTCCCCTGTCTCCCTCCCATCTGCTTCCCCTGTGCCTGGACCTAAGGATACCTGATCACTTGGGCATATCTCATGCACCTTTTCAGTATGCTCTGCTTAGAGACCTCTGGCCCAGAGAACAGAGTATCTCTACTGTTTGTCCTTAATATGACCAAAAAATAAATAAATAAAGAGGGTTCGGTAGGCAGGAGAACAGTTATTAAATACAAGCAAAATAAGCAGCACTTCCAAGAGATGAATTCCGAGGTTCTCTGAAAATCTGTTATCCCTGAAACTCACAATAGCTCCCTTTGCTGCTGGCAGAATCCCCCAATCATTCCCTTACTTAAGCTGGAAGTGGGGAAATTTTTGTTATTGTTGAGAACTTATGACCTCTAGAGGGGAAAACTTTGCAGGCCACTTCACAAATAAGCACCTTGCAGGGAAAAAAAACACAGCAAACTGTTCAACTAATCTGCTTTTTAAATTGAGGGAACCTCGCTGAATAACCACAGAAAATATTAAAATTATGTTTCACTATTTTATAATGGTTAGTTTTAGAAGGGTAGAAGAAGTGACACCTTCCACACACAAAGCAGAAGAAAAGGTGGGGGAGTCATACTACATTTCTATTATACACCAAGCACTGTGCTAGGCCCTGTACTTGTGTTAGCTCAGTAATTAATCCTCTCAACAATTCTGTGAGGTATCAAGTCTTGGGCCCAGTTTACAGATGAGGAAAGTGAGGCTCAGTTTGTCACTTGTCCAGATTCATATAGCTGGTTAGCAAGTGATATAGGCAGTGATCCAGCCTTGAGTCCCTCTAGATTCCAAAGCTCATGTGTAGAGAAGTGCAGGAAGTGAGTGCTACTCAGAGGTCACATCCTGGGGCTCTGGGATTCACAGTATTTATTACCTGTTACCCACATCTTTGATATGTTGATTAGCTGTTGTTTCCAGCTTGTCAAGGGCTTTCATCCTTAAACCTTTAAAGATTTTTTTCTAAATGGGGCTACCACCATTTCACACTAAGCTACAAATTATTTTCTACCTCAGGCCAAATTAGCAGTCACCCAAGGTTTAGGTAAAGCCCAGTCCATAGCGCACCCCTATTCTCCAAGTGGTAAAAGTTTGAATTCCTGTTAAAATGAAGATGCCCCTGATGAATTTTTGACCTTTTCCAAGGTCAGGTACATATGAGGGTGAAATCATATTCGTACCAGAGACCACAAGTACCTTGGAAGCACATTGTCCCCATTCAGGAGAGCATACTCATTCATTTGTGCACATCCTTGCCATCATGTGGATGTAAGGCAGTTTTAAAAGGAGGAGATGACTTCAATTTAGCAACAGGGGACCAGTGCCACATCTTACAGATTGTTGGCTATTTGGCTGGTGGTTTGACATCAGGGAGATGGAGCTGGATCTTTGTTCTAATGGGTAAAGCAGAACTGCTCATTCTGGGCTTTGTTGGGCCCTAAGGAATTGTCTTATACATTCCTCACCTGGGACCAATTAACTGTATTAAAGTGGAACTTGAGTGTCCAGGACAACCCAGAGGCACAATCTGAATACAGGCAGAATAGTTTAAAGTTTTGATGTCATTCTTTTCTTCTGAAGTTGTTAGAGTAAAACAGTGTTTTATATTTATCCCCCCACCCCCAAGAAAGCTCTTCTTATGTTTGCAGTTGGAGTTAATTTCCCCTCCCCATACTCCCAAAGCCCTGTGTTCTATTCCCGTGTTTCCCAGCGTCATCCTTATTAGTGTTATTTATGTGCATGTCTGTTTCCTCTTCCAGATCATGAGCTCCTAGAGGGCAGAAACTGCAGTTTATTCATCTCTATCCCCCATGGACTGCATGCGAGGCCCCGCACAGCGTAACTACTCAATAACCGCTTGTTGAATTAAATTACTACTCTCTGCCACTGTTGTTGTGATTGGCATTCATTCATTTAGTCCATTTGCCCCTTAAGAATGTCCTGCCAAGATTCAAAAGTAAAGACTCACAAATACAAAGAAACATGTTTTTAACAGTTGATGGGTTTTTTGGATGTTTTATTTTAAACAGGCCCAAATGAAAAGAAACATTTCCTTACGTCTTGCCAGCCAGACAGAAAAGGTTATCAGCAGATTAAGAGGAGTGTTCTCAAACAGCATCAAGTGTCTTTCAGTGTGTCCAATGGGTGAAGAGCTTTGTGTGGCCGTGAAAGCTGGCTGGAAGGCTACTTGGATTCATTCTGACATATGTCATATTTTCAAGAGAGGTGTTGAAAGCAGAATCAAGCAAACAGCCAGTCAAAGTGCCGCTCAGCACACTGGAATTGGCATTACATGAAAGTGTTAGTGAGCACCTCAGTGAACAAGGTTGCCCCCAGGTCTTCCCGGGGAGCTACTTGAAAAGTTGAGAAGTGTACAGGAGTTCTCATCACATAGCCACATTCCCTCCATTCCATGCCATGTAGCTGGCCTCCCAAACACTTTGTACTGACTACATTCTAGCTGTCAGGTTGAGTTTATCTTCAACCTGTTGATGGTATCAGTTGAAAACAGCACACCTTTATAGATTGACACATTTAGGAAACTCCATGGCTTATAAAGTACAGATTCCTCTTGCTGTGCTGAGAGAATTGGACTTGGAGAGAGACGATTTAGTATATGTAGCACCAAAAAGTGAATTATTTATTATGCACCCACTATATGCCTAATGCTGGGCTAGCAGCAACCTAAATAAACACAGTGCCAGCCCTTGTAGTATTTACAGCTGTTGGGTAGAAGTGGAGAAGGGGTGGGGAAGGGGCTAGAATGGATATTAAAGAAGTAAATAAGTATGTCATGAGCTAATTACATCTATACTAATAAAAGGGTAATATGCTAATTAGACCCGGAGACCTTCCGACATCCTTCTGGACAAAGCCATGGTGGCTGGGCCGAGGCAGAGGTGGTTAGGGGCGATCAGGCCAGCAGGGGGGCAGTTGGGGGCAAGCAGGCCGGCAGGCAGAGTGGTTAGGGGCAATCAGGCAGACAGGCAGGTGAGCTGTTAGGAGCCAGCAGTCAGGCAGGCAGGTGAGCGGTTAGGAGCCAGCAGTCCCGGATTGTGAGAGGGATGTCCAACTGCCGGTTTAGGCCCGGTCCCAGATTCCCAGATTGGAGAGAGTGCAGGCCGGGCTGAGGGACAGCCCCCACCCCGTGCACAAATTTCATGCACTGGGCCACAGCTCTGGTGGAGATGCTAAGAAAGCATCTAGGAGAAAATTAGGACCAAGTCCAAAAGGTCAGGGAAAGCTTTAATGACGGAATATATTTTAAACAGATCTGAAGGATGAGTAGGAATTAACCAAGTGAAATGCACATGTTCCTGTTGGAGAGGGTAGTGTTTAAGAAAAGGGGACATCATTTTCAATAGCTCTGCAGCTGACTAGATACTGACACTTTTGAGGATCCAAAAGAAGGCCAATATGCTTGTAGCATGAGGAATGAGAGGATTTCAGGAGTTTTAGAGATGAGTTCAGAGAAGGTAGCAGCAGCTGGATCATGCAGGGCCTCACATCTGGTACTTTTTTATTCTTAGGGGTTGGGGGAGGAGGAACTAAGAAATAGCTTTCAAAGACTATTCAGCTATTAAAAGAAATAGATTACTGATATATATGCTACAGCCATAATATATTATATTAAGTGAAGAAAACCAGTCAGAAAAGACCATATGTTATATGATTCCATTTATATTAAATGTTTAGAAACAGCAAATCCACAGAGAAAGAAAAGCATATTAGTGGTTGCCTGGGCATGGGACTGGGGAATGACAGTAAATGGACATAAGTGGTATTTTAGGGGTGACAGGAAGATTCTAAAATTGAATCGTGGTGATAATTGTACAACTCTGTCACTGTATTAAAAATCATTGAAATGTACACTTAAAAATTAATTGAAAGTTACAAAAATAAAAATGAGCCTTCTACTCGCCTATGAGAGAAATATAAGACATGTTAAATAGAAAAATCCTTCCTCCCATACAGCCTAAACTACCCCAAGGGCTATGCAGGTCTCAGCCCCTAATCCTAGTCTCTATGGGCAAAGATGTGTATCTGTTTATTTACTTGGTACACTTAGCTCCATGTGGACAGTGGGTACAAACATAATATCTGCAGAATTGTGAATTAGTCACACAGTGGGAGTGGTTAGTTATGCAAGAGATGGCTGTCATTCTTGTAGCTAAGAGAACAGAAGTGTCCATGACCAGCCATTGAAAGAGAGTTATTAGAGCCCACTGAACAGTTCTGCTTTCCAGAAGGCACACTCTTATGTTGGTTCCTGGCCAGAGAGACAAGGGAAGCTGGGACTCATAAGAATTAGGAGCCAACTGCCCATCCAGATGTTGGGGGGGGGCGCAGTGCTATCATTTACGAACCTCCGTGGTCCCTTGGCCTCTTCCAAGGGCAGCCTCCATCTGTTAAGTCTCAGCAGCTTAAATGGCAATAGTCACCTAATTGAGGAATTGAGAGTGAAATCAGGAGGAAATCTGTGGCTCATTCACTAGAATAGCGATTTTTATGTACCTAAATTGAGAGACAAAAGATTATAACTGATTACCTGCTCTTCCCAAGGGAACAGTTTGTAATAGTCTAAAGAAATCATGCAACAGAATGAATTGACTTCCCAACCCAAAATCCTTGGGGAAAGTCCTATGAAAGGCCACCAAGTAGTTATATTTGTATAACAAATATTTGTCATATTTGTGTAAATCCAACACTTTAATCAATTTGATAAAGACAGTGTTGTCTGCTGCCTTTGAGATCTATAAACCACCTCTCTTCTCTGGCTGTGTTGACTGTCTAGCCAATGTTCATGAATAAGACAATAGGTTTGTCCATATCTGGCTTTCTAACCAATATAATTTTTCATGAAAATCATGGAAGGACAAGAATGGAGTTGAAGGAAGTGATAGAAATGCCAAGGGGAATCACCTCAAATGAGTGAGTTTCTGAATTGCAGGCACTGTCTGTAACCAGACTGCTACTTGAGGAAAGACATTCCTCATGCCTTTTGTTGGAATTCATGTTGATTTGAAGAAACAGACCCTGTTCTCCTCTAACTTTTACTAAAGGTAACAATGAAGGCGACAAAAAAGAGTATGGTTGGACAAGACCACCATCTGTTGCTGGTAAAAGGTCACACAAAGAGTCTCTGTTCTGCTACTGAGGCACTCTTTGTGAAACTTTGGTTTGACTGACTTTTGGGTACTGTGCTGGCTCTGGCTCTGCCAGTCTATCGCATCCCCATTTTGTTAATAGCAGAACTACACCTTTTGTATTTACTGACTTCTCTTCCTTCTTGTCTTCTTTCTGGCTATTGGAAGAATGCAAAGGAGGAGAGATTCCTTTTCAGGTTTTGCATAGAATACTAAAATTTAAGAGCCAGAACCTGGCAGAAGATAAAGCACTTTCCAGTAGTATGACCTTGGGGAAGTTACTCAACCTCTGTAAGCCTTCCTTTCTTTTTTTTTTAAATAAAATTTTTATTGATTTCAGAGAGGAAGGGCGAGGGAGACAGAGATAGAAAAATCAATGATGAGAGGGAACCATTGATCGGCTGCCTTCTGAAAGCCCCCTACTGGGGATAGAGTCTGAAACCCAGGCATGTGCCCCTGACTGAAATCAAACCTGGGACCCTTCAGTCCACAGGCCCACACTCTATCCACTGAGCCAAACCGGCTAGGGCAGCTGTTCTCAACCTGTGGGTCGCGACCCCTTTGGCGGTCTAATGACCCTTTCACAGGGGTCGCCTAAGACCATCCTGCATATCAGATATTTACA
>NW_005370538.1:1972017-1972472 GCF_000412655.1 Myotis brandtii
GAAGTAGCAACAAAAATAATTTTATGGTTGGGTCACAACATGAGGAACTGTATTTAAAGGGCCAGAAGGTTGAGAACCACTGGGCTAGGGCAAGCCTTCCTTTCTTTATTTGTGAAGTTAAAATAATAGAATCAACCTCACAGCACTGTTGTGAGACTAAAAGTAGTTTGAAACCTGTAAAGTACTTAAAATACCAACTACATCATACAGTAATTGTTCATTCTCTAGTCAAGCAGCCACTGAATTCAGTATCTAGTGTGCACAGGCAGTGCTGTGGGGCATATGGTAGATTATGTAGAGTAACATCCTATCTAATAAAAAAGAAACATGGTAATTAGCCATACCTCCGCTACCCTTCCCATTGGCTAATCAGGGCGATATGCAAATTAACTGCCAGCCAAGATAGCGGCCAGCAGCCAGGCAGCTTGAAGTGAACATGAGGCTTGCTTGCTTCA
>NW_005370538.1:1973612-1977671 GCF_000412655.1 Myotis brandtii
GTGACTGAGGGTGGCATCGCAACCTCCCGATCCGCCTTGCTCTGTGCATGACAGGGGGCGGCGCCCCAACTCCCCAATCAGCCCTGCTCTGAGCCCGACCAGGGGCTGCACCTAGGGATTGGGCCTGCCCTCTGCCACCTGGGAGCAGGCCTAAGCCAGCAGGTCGTTATCTCCTGAGGTGTCCCAGACTGCGAGAGGGCACAGGCCGGGATGAGGGACCCCCCCTCCCCGCCGAGTGCACAAATTTTTGTGCACCGGGCCTCTAGTCCTATATAATAATAGCCCAGCGACTGAATGGTGGAAGGACCACAGCGACCGGTTGACCAGTCGCTAAGATGTGTACTGACTACCAGAGGGTGGGCACTCAACACAGGAGCTGCCCCCTGGTGGTCAGTGTGCTACCACAGTGGGAATGCTGCTTAGCTGACCGGGATACGCGGCTGCTCCTACTGTGAATCCCTGGCCGATGGGCAGGAACCCAGGCTGTGATCACTGCCTCCTCGCCCCAGGCTCCTCTGCCTCACTCCCTGCTGCCTCCTCTGGACACCCGCAGGCCACACAGCGCCGCAGCTGGGCTCACAGAGCTGACCCTGGAGGCTGGGAGGCGGGTTCGTAGCCACAGTGGGACTTAGGCCTACGCCGCTGCCTCTCAGTGCTATTGTCCCTGGGCCCGGCCTGGAGAGGTGAGGGAGCAGCTGCGCAGAGGGCGGGTCCACAGCCGCTCAGCTGACCAGGATGAGCAGAGCTCCCACAGTAGACAATCCTCACAGTCCACGCCCCCCACCAGTGCACAAATCCCATGCACCAGGCCTCTAGTGAGTGTATGGAAGGCAACATGGTATCGTGGAAAGAACATGAACTTGAAGTCAGACATCAAATCACCACTTTGCTTCTTACTTGCTGTATGACCTTCGGCAAGTTACATGAACTCTGATCCTGTTTCTTCATCTGCCAGATGTGAATGATGACATCTTTTATGGTTCTTCTGGTAATTAAGTGAGAGAACACACAGGAGAGCCTCACAAATTTACACTAGGTATTCCTGTAGTCTAGTACATAAGGAATGAAACATGTGACACTCATTTTTACTTCTTCATTAGGCATAAGCCCTGAACCTCAACCAAACTTCATGTACTTTGGGATATAACTCTAACATTCTAGATATCTTGAAGATTGCTGAACTAATATTCTGTGTTAGTGCATTATTAATATGTCATATTTTAGAGATATCAAAAAATCTTATGATGAATCCAGAAAAACAAATTGTAAATTTTGAAAAAAGTTAGGCCAATTCTGCCACTCAGAAGATATGTGTGGCTTGTGCAAATCACTTCACCTCTCACCGCTAAACTTTCCTCCTGTTTAATTTTAGAATTTAACCCATAGTTGGCTGGTTGGCTGGGGGTGGGGGAGAGAAGATTTACTGAAATAAAATAGAGTGTACTTCACCCAATGTCTTCCACTTATAGGAGCTCAATAAATGGCAGCTAGTGTTAATATTCAGAGAAGGAAATCAGAATAAAATAGCAAGTGTGTGTTTTTTCTAATTGGCTGTCATTATCTAAGATTAAGGTCCCTTTATGTTAGGAAGGAAAAATGGGCTAATTTGAAGCATATTACTAATCTTTGGAACTTGACATCTGAAAAAAAAAAACAGCCATGTCCTCTCACAAAATGCAACATCATATCCAGGGCAAAGACAGACTCAAAGTTGCCTATGCTTGTAATTATGATGTCCTTGTACCTAAATTACAAAGTCCCTTACGCCTTATTTTACAGGTGGAGATACTAGAGGCACAAGAATGCTACTGAGAAGTAATGGCAGACAAGGATTTGAAATGATCAATTCCTGTCCCCTGTAATTCTGCCTCTTTGTACCCAATGAATCAAGGTAAAAAGTGAATTATCACTTACTTTGCAAAAAAAATGCATGACAATTATTTTCTGTCCCTGCAATGTGTCTGAAACAGCAATTCATTTAAGTGTTTTTCATTTTTATAATTATCTTCTCTCTGCTCATAGTTTATTGGAGCACTCTGGTTTCTCCCTTTGATGAGGGGCTTGCATAATGAGACCCTCCAAGGTTCCTTTTAGCTTTGACCTTATGCATTTTTAGGGATGTCCCTGGGATTTTCAAGAATGCGTGCAATGGTTTTCCTTAGTAAAGGTCCTGGTAAAAGAAGGTTATGTCCACCTTTTCTTGTATAATCCTATTGGAAACTTTGGGAAATCACCAGGAATAATTAATGCATTCTGAGTGACACGTGCTTAGCTAATTGGGCTGAAACATAGGGTTGGTTAGCAAGTTGGCTGAGTGCCAGGTAGCAGGTGTTTGCATAGAGTCAGTACTGATTCTTTTTGCAAAGAATGGAAGAAGGCTTATACATGTTTTGTTTTAGAGAAAGTTTGCCTAGGTTTTGTCCTACTCTCACCCTCATCTGAAAATCCTGAGAGCAAAATAAAACCAAGTTTATTAGCATTAAAATGAAGATTATTTCTTTTTAATGTGGTTTTGTTTCTTTTCACCATTTTTAGTGTGGTTGTTAAAAGGTCACTGCATCTTTCTAGGTGTCTTTATTTACCTCTTATTTTGATCAGAGGCACACAACCAGAATCACTTTACAAGATTTTGCTTTGAGGCCAATTGTACTGGAGCTTTTTATATGGAGATCACTTTTCTCAATATATTCCCAATTGTTTAATGTTTTACATTTCTAAGTCCATATGTAATTTCCACCATTGGAAGAGAGAGAGAAAAACATCAATCTGCTGCTCTTCAAACAACAAACTTACATTATAGTCACTTTCCTCCATCCAAATATTATAACATTTCTATTCATCATAAACCCTCCAAGAGAAGGTTAAGGCCGTTCAGTGATGACCACATGGATATTTAAGCAGGATTTCTGTATCTTGTAAGTGGGGAACAACATTCTCTACATGCCACTGATAAATAAACATCTCTGAATATGTATCTGAATCCCTGTCCCCAGGGGTCATTTGGATAAACAGATACTTGAGTTTAAGGAGGGAAAGCTTTCTTCAGCCTGAGCAATTTGGGCTAGAGGAACTTTCCCATGAATTTCTGGCATCTTGCTGCAAATAATAGAAACTCACTTGAGCTAGCATTATAAGGATTCCAGGAGTCTCAGAGACTGCTGGTGAAGGAAGTGGAAAGCCATCAGGAAGCAAGGCAACCATTCTTTTTCTCTCTGTTCTCTTGCCTCTGCATTTCCCAGCACATCTACATCCATCTCTACTTGCAGTAGGGCTTTATAGGCATTCTCCTTGGTCTATTTAAAATTTCTCCCACTGTTCAGAAGGCCCCAGGCTATTGTGTAAAGAGAAATGATGTAATTTTATAAAAACAGTTGGTGGCATTGATTACTTTTAGAAAGAAAACAAAAGGGGGAATCAGCTGATCTCTTCCAATCCTTCCAGTTGTGACTTCTTAGGGTCCTGCTGCACACCTCTGGACATCTGTTAAAAGATATCCTAACTATTAACTACCATATTTCCTCAAATGTACCATTTTATCAGTTTGTCAAACTTCTTGAATCACACTGAGCATTTGGCAGTAATTGCAAATAAACAAATCCTCTAGAAGCAGGATGAAAAATTTGTGGCACATGGTAAACACCACAGTTCTCTCACCAAGTACCTTGGCAGACATCCACAGCCACCGCTCTCTTCCCTGCTGCTCTCAGATTTGGCCTCAAAATCCTTCTCAGAATTGATGAATCACTAAACAAAATGTGGTATACCTATGTAATAGAATATTATCCAGCCATAAAGAGGAGTGAAGAAAAAAAGAAATGAAGTACCAATACATGTTGCATCATGGGTGAATCTTGACAACATTATGCTAAGGGAAAGAAGCCAAACACAAAAAGACCACATATTGTATGAGTCTATGTAAAATGTCAAGAATAGGCAAATCCATAGAGACAAAGAGGGCACTGGTGATTTCCAAAGACTGGGAGGAGGGGAGAATGGGGAGTGACTGCATAATAAGGGGGTTATTGGGAGGGTAATGAAATTGTTTTGAAATTAGATTGT
>NW_005370538.1:1977785-1979219 GCF_000412655.1 Myotis brandtii
AATGAGGTCAGGACTCTGTAACAGTCACGACCAGCTCAGGAGGAGGGGTCAGGTGTGGCCCCGAGCCTGAGAGAACAAAATGCAAGTGCAGCCCAGAGCCTGAGAGATCAACACAAAGGAGCACTTGCTCCAAGCCTTTGTGGTGCGGCTGGGGGCAGGCCCCCCGCAGACACACACACACACACACACACACACACACACACACAGGGCGCCTGCTTCGAGCCTCTGTGGCGTGGCTGGGGGCAGGCCCCCAGTAGACACACACACACATACACACGGGGCGCCTGCTCTAAGCCTCCGACGTGGTTGGGGGCAGGCCTCCAGCGGACACACACACACATGGGGCGCCTGCTCTGAGCCTCCGCTACTGCAGCTTAGGTCCGCTCCCCATGGGCCTAAGCCATCAGTAAGACATCCCCTGAGGGCTCCTGGACTGTGAGAGGGTGCAGGCTGGGCTGAGGAACCCCCACACCCCAGTGCACGACTGCTGGTTTAGGCCCGATCCCTGCAGACATCCCTCTCATAATCCGGGACTGCTGGTTCCTAACCACTCACCTGCCTGCCAGCCTGATCCTCCTAACTGCTCTCCCCTGCTGGCCTGATTCCCCCTAACTGCTCTCGCCTATCTGCCTCTGCCTTGGCCCCACCACCATGGCTTTGTCTGGAAGGACGTCCAGAAGGTCATCCAGAAGATGTCCAGTCTAATTAGCATATTACCCTTTTATTAATATAGATATATTATGTCTCAATTAAAAAAAAATGTTCCTAGTACAGCCCTCCAGGAAATGACCACTAGTGGAATTAGCATGTTATAAATTTTGAAGTTTTGCTATTTATCTTTTTAATTTCATTTGTGCTTGGGTTGAGAGCCCATCTAGCTACATGCTATATGTTTACAGACCTCTGGGCCTTTGTTTCTACAAGAATGTTATCGATATTTTTCATTCCTACTTCCAGTAGAAATGCCTCTAGTACAAATGGAACACCCTCTGTGAAGAAGTCTTTCCTAAGTCCTTCTATCTCTACTCTCACCCCCGAACAATTAAATGTTCTCTTAGCTATATTTAATAGCACTTTTCACATACCTCTATCCCACTCAGTATCACACTGTATTGTTTTCAGAGGTTTTCTTCTTTTTTTATTGAGTAAGGTATTACATATGTGTCCATATTCCCCCATTGCCCCCACCCCCTGATGTCTCTGTCCATTGGTTATGCTTATATGCATGCATACAAGTCTTTTGGTTGATTTGTCCCTTTTACCCCCACTATCCCTTACCTTCCCTCTAAGGTTTGAGCATCTGATCAATGCGTCTCTGTATCTGGATCTGTTTTTGTTCATCAGTTTATGTTGTTCATTATACTCCATAAATGAGTGAGATCATGTGATATTTATCTTTCTCTGACTGGCTTATTTCAGGTAGCATAATGCTCT
>NW_005370538.1:1980133-2008501 GCF_000412655.1 Myotis brandtii
CCATTTGTTTATTTTCTCTTTAGTTTCTATTGCCCTAGGAGCTGTATAGGTGAAGATATTGCTTTGGCATATGTACGAGATTTTGCTGCCAGTGGATTCCTCTAATATTTTTAGGTTTCCCATCTTATGTTTAAGTCCTTTGTCCATTTTGAGTTTATTTTTGTGTATGGTGTAAGTTGGTGGTGTAGTTTCATTTTTTTGCATGTATCTGTCCAATTTTCCTAACACCATTTATTGAAGAGACTTTCTTAACTCCATTGTATGCTCCTGCCTCCTTTGTCAAATATTAATTGAGCATAGTGATTGTGGTCTATTTCTGGGTTCCCTATTCTATTCCATTGGTCTATATGTCTGTTCTTATGCCAGTACCAGGCAGTTTTCAGAACATTGGCTTTGTAATACAGCTTGATGTTTGGTATTGAGATCCCTCCTATGTTGCTCTTCTTTCTCAGGATTGCTGCAGGTATTTGAGGTCTTTTTTATTCCAGATGAATTTTTGTAGAGTCCATTCTAGGTCTGTGAAATATGTCATTGGTATTTTAATGGGGGACTGCATTGAATCTATAGATTGCTTTGGGTACTATGGATATTTTAATGATGTTGATTCTACCAACCCATGAACACAGTATGCTCTTCCATCTATTTATGTCTTCCTTTATCTCTTTTTTCAACGTCCTGTAATTTTCTGAGTAGAGTTCTTTTACCTCCTTAGTTAAGTTTATTCTTAGGTATCTTAATTTTTTTGGTGCAATGGTAAATGGGATTTTTTTTAGTCTCTCTTTCTGTAAGTTCACTACTGGTGTATAGAAATGCCTCAGATTTCTTGGGGTTAATTTTGTATCCTGCTACATTGCCAAATTCATTTATTAAGTCTAATACTTTTTTTACGGAGTCTTCAGGGTTTTCTATGTACAGTATCATGTCATCTGCGAATAATGACAATTTTACTTCTTTTCCAATTTGGATGCCCTTTATTTCTTCTTGTCTGATTGCTGTGGCTAGTACTTCCAGTACTATGTTGAATAGGAGTGGTGAAAGCGGGAATCCCTGTCTTGTTCCTGTTCTCAGTGGAAATGGTTTTTGCTTTTTCCCATTGAGTATGATGTTGGCTGTAGCTTTTTCATATAAGGCTTTTATTATTTTGCAGTATGATCCCTCTATTCCCACTTTGCTGAGTGTTTTTATCAGAAAAGAGTGTTGAATTTTGTCAAATGCCTTTTCTCTATCAATTGATATGATTATGTGATTTTTGTCTCTCACTTTGTTTCTGTAATGTATCACTTTTATTGATTTGTGGATATTGTACCAGCCTTGCATTCCTGGAATAAATCCCACTTGGTTATGGTGTATGATCTTTCTAATGTAATGCTGGATCCAGTCTGCTAGAATTTTGTTGAGGATTTTAGCATCTATGTTCATCAGGGATAATGACCTGTAATTTCTTTTTTTGTAGTGTCTTTATCTGGTTTTGGGATTTGGGTAATGCTGGCTTCATAGAAAGAGTTTGGGTGTGCATTCCTCTTGAATTTTTTGGAAAAGTCTGAGAAGGATTGGTTTTAGTTCTTTGAATGTTCAGTAAAACTCCCCTGTAAAACCATCTGGTCCAGGGATTTTGTTTGCTGGAAGCTTTTTAATCTCTATCTCATTTATTTCTGCTCTGATCTTTATTATCTACTTCCTTCTGGTTACTGTGGGCTTTTTTTGTTGCTCTCTTTCTAATCCTTTAAGTTGCAAAGTTAGGTAATTTATTACAATTTTTTCTTTTTTTTTGAGGTAGGCCTGTAGAGCTATAATCTTCCCCCTCAGGACTGCTTTCATTGTGTCCCATAGATTTTGGATTGTTGGGTTTTCATTGTCATTTGTTTCCATGATGCTTTTAATTTCTTCTTTGATATCTTTGGTAACCCAATTATTGTTTAAAAGCATGCTATTTAGCCTCCAAGTGTTTGATTTATTTCATTGCTTTTATTGTAGTTGATTTCTAGTTTTGTCATTATGATCTGAGAATATGCTTGTTATGATTCCTATCTTTTTGAATTTGAAGAGACTTTGCCTGTGTCCTAATATGTGGTCTATCTTTGAAAATGTTCCGTGTGCACTGGAGAAGAATGTGTATTCTGTAGCTTTGGGGTGAAATGTTCTGAAGATGTCAATTAAGTCCATCTGATCTAGTGAGTCATTTAGGATTGCTGTTTCTTTGCTGATTTTTTGTTTAGAGGATTTGTCCAGTGGTGTCAGTGTGGTATTAAAGTCCCCTACTATGATTGTATTGCTATCGATCTCTCCCTTGATATCTTCCAGAAGTTGTTTTATGTATTTGGGTGCTCCTGTATTGGGTGCATATATGTTTACCAGAGTTATATCCTCTTGTTGAATTGCTCCCTTTAGTATTATGAAGTGGCCTTCCTTATCTGTTGTTATGGCCTTGACTTTGAGGTCTATTTTGTCAGATATAAGTATGGAAACCCCAGCTTTTTTCTCATTTCATTTGCCTGAAAATTTTTTTCCATCCCTTCACTCTCAGTCTGTGTTAATCCTTTGTTCTGAGGTGTATCTCTTGCAGAGAGCAAAAATATGGGTCATGTTTTCTTATCCATTCAGCTACGCTGTGTCTTTTGATTGGAGCATTTAGTCCATTTACATTTAATGTTATTATTGATAAGTACTTGTTGTCATGTTTTTTATCCATTCAGCTACGCTGTGTCTTTTGATTGGAGCATTTAGTCCATTTACATTTAATGTTATTATTGATAAGTACTTGTTTGTCGTCATTTTTATTCTTAATGTTTGTGTTCCTTCTGACCTGTCTGTTTCTTCTTTTTACAACAGTCCCATTAGCATTTCTTGCATTGCTGACTTGATGGTAATAAACTCTCTTAGCCCTTTTTCTGTCTGTGAAGCTCCTGATTCCACCTTCAATTTTGAATTATCACTGTGCTGGGTATAGTATTCTTGGATTCAGTCCCTTGCTTTGCATCACTTTGTATATTTCATTCCATTCCCTTCTGGCCTGGTGTGTTTCTGTTGAGAAATCAGTTGATATTTAAATGGGAGATCCCTTGTAGGTAACTTTCTGTCTCTCTCTGGCAGCCTTTAAGATTCTTACTTTGTCATTGATGTTTGCCAATTTAATTATGATGTGCCTTGGTATTGGTCTTTTGGGATTCATCTTGTTTGGGATGCTGTGTGCTTCTTGTGGACTTGCGTGGTTCTTTCTTGCCAATATCAGGAAAGTTTTCTGTCATTATTTCTTCAAACAGGTTTTCTATTCCTTGCTCAGTTTCTTCTCCTTGTGGTACCCCAATTATGTGGATGTTGTTTCGTTTTGTGTTGTCCCAAAGCTCCCTTAGGCTCTCCTCTTGCTTTTTAAATTTTCTGTCCAGTTGTTGCTGTGTTTGTGTGGTTTTTCTACCTTATCTTCTAATTCACTGATGTGGTCCTCAGCCTCTTCTAGTCTACTGTTTAAGCCTTCCATTGTGTTCTTTATTACTGCTATGTCATTTTTCATTTCCTCTTGGTTCCTTTTCATGTTGGTGACATTCTCATTCAGCTCCTTATAATTCTCATTGAGTTGTATGTATTTGTCATCCAGCCAATTGAGCATCCTTATAACTGTTACTCTGAATTCTTTCTGCCTCCATTTCATTTAATTCCCTTTCTGGTGATTTCTCTTTTTCTTTCCTTTGGAGTTTGTTTTTTTGTCTCCTCATTTTTTGCTGTTACTTTTTTTTGGTTTTTTTATATTTTATTGATTTTTTACAGAGAAGAAGGGAGAGGGATAGAGAGTTAGAAACATCAATGAGAGAGATCAATCAGCTGCCTCCTGCACACCCCCCAGTATGGATGTGCCCACAACCAAGGTACATGCCCTTGACCGGAATCGAACCTGGGACCCTTCAGTCCATAGGCCGACGCTCTATCCACTGAGCCAAACTGGTTTGGCCAAAATCTCTATTTTCTGTTTCTTAGATCCAACTTCTTTGCTACCCAGGTTCTTTTGGGGGTGGTGCTAGAGGTGTGATCTCTCATGTCTCCTGGGCTTGGTGATCTAGCGTAGCTCCCTACTTGAGCTATTTGGCTTCTCTTGATGTAGTTGGATCTTAAATGTTAGTTTCTTATTCATGGATGAATTCTGGTCTTGGATTGGCAATGTGACTCATCCCCGGCTTTGTTGTTCACGCTGTTTTGGATGTGATTGTGGTTCTGGCTCTTGTGGATAAGGTTGTCTGAGGTCTCACTGTTATGGTCTCACTGTGGGTTCCCAGAGTCCATGGTCTGGGAGGAAGGAGTCTTGGGGCCTGAGGCTCATGTACTGTGACTTTGGCCAGTGTGGTGTGACTCTTGCTTGATTAGTGTCACTCTGAAACTCACTACAAGCGGCCCAGAGTCTATGACAGTGGCGGGTGGGTGTCTCATAGTCTGTGGTTGAGGCAATGGGACTCTGGCCAAAGTGATTTCCCTCTCTGAATCACAAGTAGGTTCAGGATACAGCAGCTGGGGATGTGGGAATCTCGGGTTCTGTGGCTGAAACAATATGACCTTGTCCAGAGAGGCAAGTCCTCAGTAATTCACTGAGCTGTCCAGAGGTATGCAGCCAGGAGAGGGATGTCATGGATACTACTGAGGAAGCCATGTACCCCTGGTTGGAGAGGCACACGCCCAGTGGCAGCACACAGAGGGGCCCAGGAGCCTTCTGCTGGGGGTGTGAGCTCATGGGGCCCACACACTGAATCGGGGCTATTGTGGTGTGCCACCTGCCCCGTAGAGGGAGAAGTCCTGGTTTCTGCTTCAGGGGATGTGTACCCTTGGTTGGATATGCACGCCCAATGGCTTCTTACAGAGGCACCCAGGAGCTGTCTGCTGGGGCAGTGGGCTCAGGAGGCCCTTGTGCCAGAGTGGCACTACCATGGGAACTGGATGCCAGTGGCCGGGGTTGTGCCTTGCGGAAGTTCAGAGAAGCACCTGGGGGCCACCTACCAGGGCAGTGGGCTCAGGGGGCTTGCACACTGGATCGGTGCGACTGTAGTGACTGGAGGTCGGCAGTTGAGGAGTGGGAAGTCCGAGTTTCTGCTGCGAGGCCTTGAGCCCTTGGTTGGATACAAGTGTGCCTAGTGGCAGCTGACAGAGGCACCCAGGAGTTGCCTGCTGGGGCAGTGTCCTCAGGGGGCTGAAACCATGCGACACGGTGTCTGATGTCTGTGGGTAGGCAGCCAGGAAGGGGGAAGTGCAAATTTCTACTGCTGGGACCACGCGTCCTTGTTTAGATATGAGCGCACCCAGCCGGGGCTCAAGGAGGCACCCAGGAGCCGCCTATGGGGCAGTGGGCTCAGTAGGCCTGCGTGCTGGAAAGGCGCAACTTCAGTGTCCAGAGATCAGCAGCCATGGAGGGCAATATCCCAATTTTTGCTGTTTTGTGCCCTTGGTTGAAATCACACATGCCCAGTGGGGGCTCACAGAGGCACCCAGGAACCGTCTGTCAGGGTGGTGGGGCTCAGGAGGCCTACACTCTGGAAAGGCATGACTACGGTGTTCTGAGGTTGGCAGCTGTGGAATGTGAAGACTCAGTTTTTGCTGCTGAGGCCTTGTGCCCTTGGTTGGATTTGCACACACCCAGGGCTCACAGAGGCACCCAGGGGCTGTTTGCCAGGGTGGCACACTCAGCGTGGCCCTTGCGAAGCCGCACGACAAAGGTGTCTATGGGCAGGCATCCAGGTGGGCGGCGGGGGAGTCCAAATTTCTATTGCCAGAGCTGTCCACTCTTGTTTGGATACAAGTGCGCCCTGTGAGGGCTCACAGAGGCACCCAAGAGCTGCCTTTAGGGCGGTGGGCTCAGGAGGCCTGCGCATTGAAAAAGCATGACTATGGTGTCCGGAGGTCAGCAGCTGTGAATTGGGTAGACTCAGTTTTTGCTGCTGTGTCCTTGGTTGACTGCCTGCGCCCAGTGGTGGCCCACAGAGGTACACCGGGGCTGTTTGCCAGGGCGGTGCACTCAGATAGGCCCTTGTGCTGAAGCAAGTGACTGAGGTGTCTCTGGGCAGGCAGCCAGGAGTGGGGGAAGTCCGTATTTCTACTGCCAGGGGCCTTATGCCCTTGGTTGGGTTTGCACGTGCCCAGTGGTGGAGCACTCAGGCACCCAGAGGAGCCCTGGTGTTGAATCTGCATGACTGAGATGGCTGCGGGGAGGTATCCAGGGAAGAAGAATCCAGAATTTCTACTGCCAGGGCAGTGGGCCCTTGTTTGGGTAAGAGTGTGCCCCATGGCGGCACCCACTAGCAGCCTGTGGAGTGGTGGGCTCAGGCAGCCTGTGCACTTGAAAAGCATGACTATGGCTCTGGAGAAGCGTGACTGTGGCGTCAGGAGTTTGGCCACTGGGGAGGAGGAAGTTGCACTTACTTCTGAGGGAGCGTGTACCCTTGGAGGTTCTGTGGCTGATCAGGTCTCAGGGTGGGGCAGCAGGATTTTGGCTGGAGTGGCTGCCGGGTGTGGGCAGTGTCCAAGACCTGTCTGGGTGATGGTGTTGATGCGTTCCTAGAAGAGGCCGCTCTTCCCTTCAAGATGGCGTGGGCTTCATGCCTGAGTCCTGCAGTCTGAGGAGTGCCCACAGTGGTGGTAGGTTCTCCCTGTCCAAGAGAGCCTGGTCTGCCAGCCCCTGCTGCTCTTGCCAGATCTAACTGTCCCTCACTCACTCACACACATACCACACACATCCACACACTCTCCTTTCACCCTCTCATTCACTCGCACCCTCTCCCTCACCTCCGTCCTGCCTGCTGCCATCTTCAGGAACCTCAGGGTTTTTTTTTCTTTATTGATTTTAGAGAGAGGGGAAGGGAGAAGGAAAGAGAGAGAAACTTCAATCAGCTGCTTCCTGCACGCCCCCTACTGGGGATTGAGCCCGAAACCCAGGCATGTGCCTGACCGGGAATCAACCCAGTGACCTTTTGGTACATGGGACTATACTCAACCAACTGAGCAACATCAGCCCAGGCAGAGAAACTGGTTTAATTCTAAATAACAGATGACATTTTAAAATACAATACTGGTATATACATTTTTTATTTTGACTAAATTTTGCATTGAAATCACCCCAATATATTACCACCAAAGTGAGAATGATGCTGCTGCCAAACAGTCAGAAAAGTGGTAGTAACTTCATGCAGAATCAATGCCATAAGTTTAAGGTTAGAAAAATTCATATATTTAGTGGAATAATAAAATTATAAACTGTATTAATCACACTAGGATGTGAACACTGGCCTTCCTTCCAGGTATATGGAATCCAAAAGGGATACTTACTATTACAGAGGAAGACAACCTTAACAATAAGCTCTGTGAGGGTTCGGAAGTATGACTCGATGAACTGCAAATATTATAGCTGAATATTAAGACTGAAGTTTCTTGGGATATTGTACAGTACCTGGAACCTTCTAAAATTCTCTATGAATTGCTCAACTGGTGTATCTCAGTGGTTGAACATCAACCTATGAACCAGGAGGTCATGGTTCGATTCCCGGTCAGGGCACAGGCCCAGGTTGTGGGCTTGATCCCCACTGGGGGGCATGCAGGAGGCAGCCAATCAATGATTATTTCTCATCTTGATGTTTCTATCTCTCTCATTCTCCTTTTATTTCTGAAATCAATAAAAATATTTTAAATAAATAATGCTGTGAGAGGGTAGCTTTTCAATGGCTCAATAATGGCAAGTCTCAATGCCAGAGGTGCTGGTCAATGAGAGATTGCAGTGGACTTCAGGATATCTACCTGGAATCCATTCACTCTACAATCATTTATTGGAAGCCACTATGTATCAGGTGCTTCAGGCATTGAGGAATACATTAATGAACAGAACATAAATATCTTTGTCCTTTTGGGGCTTGCATTCCAGTGGAGGGAGAGAGACAATAAACAAATAAGTTAAATGTATAGTATGTTAGATGGTGATACATGCTATAGAGAAAAATAAAACAGAGAAGGGAGATGGTTAGGCTGATAAGGGGAATTTTCACTGAATAAGTGACATTTCAATATAGACCTATAAAGAGGTTATGGAACAAACCACATGATATTTGGGAGAAAAGTGTTCCATATAGGAGAAACAAGTATAAAGATCTTAAGACAGGAGTGTTTCTGGTAGTTCTGCAAAACAATAAGGAGGCTGATGTGGCTGGAGCTGAGTGAGTTCAATGAAGAGTAGTATGAAAGACCAGAGAGGTAATAATAAAGGGTAAGGACTTTGGCTGTAACTCTGAATGGGATGAGAAGTCATTGGAGAGGTTTGGACAGTGCAGTAGCATAATCTAGCTTATGTTTTAGTAGGATCATTCTGGCTTTGGGGTAGAATAGATTGAGGTGGGTGGCAAGATTAGAAGTTGAGAGACCAGTTAAGAAGTTACCAGTGCGCCGAAACCGGTTTGGCTCAGTGGATAGAGCGTCGGCCTGCGGACTGAAAGGTCCCAGGTTCGATTCCGGTCAAGGGCATGTACCTGGGTTGCCAGCACATTCCCGGTGGGAGATGTGCAGGAGGCAGCTGATCAATGTTTCTCTCTCATCGATGTTTCTAACTCTCTATCTCTCTCCTTTCCTCTCTGTAGAAAATCAATAAAATATATTTTTAAAAAAAGAAGTTACCAGTGCACCCAGCTGGCATGATTCAGTGGATTGAGGGTCATTCCATGCACCAGGAGGTCACTCATTCGATTCTGGTCAGGGCACATGCCTGGGTTGTGAGGTCAATCCCCAGTAGGGGGCATGCAGGAGGCAACCTATCAATGTTTTTGTATCATTGTAGTTTCTCTCTCTCTCTCTCTCTCTCTCTCTCTCAAAAAAAAATAATCAATAAAAACATTTTTTTAAAATAAAAGAGAGAAGCTACCAGTGCAATCAAAAAGTTGGTAGCAGTGTAGGTTGAATGGTTTGATAACACTGGAGGTGGTAGAAAATAGTTATATTATGGGTATATTTTGAGGATTGTATCAAGAAGTTTTTAAAAAATATATATTATTGATTTTTTTACAGAGTGCACACCTCCTACTGGGGATGTGCCCACAACCAAGGTACATGCCCTTGACCGGAATCAAACCTGGGACCTTTCAGTTAGCAGGCTGAAGCTCTTTCCACTGAGCCAAACCAGTTAGGGCTACCAAGAAGTTTTTTTATGGAATGAATAGAGATGTGTTCAAAATCAAGGCGTCAACATAGATACAGAGAACAAACTGATCATTGCCAGAGGGGAAGGGGGTGGAGGGGCTGGAGGGCTGGGGGAAAGGTGAAGGGATTGAGAAGTACATATTAGTAGTTACAAAATATTCATGGGGATGGAAATATAGTCAATAATAATGTAATTACTATGTATGGTGCCAGGTGGGTACTGGAAATATCAGGGGGAATACTTTGTAAAGTATATGATTGTCTAATCACTATGCTGTATACGTGAGATTGATGCAAACTGTTATTGAAAAAATAAATATTTTTAAAAGTAAGGAGTTAAGGGAGACTCCAAGTATTTGTTGGCCTAAACAATTAAGATGGAGTTGTCATTGTTGAAAATGGAGAAAACAGTAGAAAATTAGGTTGAGGTGGTGGTAATGAGAAATACAGTTGGGACCAATTTAGCCAATCAAGTAATTGGATTTGAGAATGTGGAAATCAGGGGAGAGGTCAAGGCCTGAACTAAAAGTTGGGAGTCATTTGCTTTCTAGTATATCTGGTATTTACAGCCAGTAGATAAATTCATCTGAGGAGTAGGTGGAGATAGAGAAGTGAAGAAGTACAAGGACAGAGCTCTGAGGTACTCGAAATGCTTTGTATATACATCTTCAAAGAAGATATATGATCTTGAGAGTAAGAATATTTGGGATCAGGTTCTATCTCTGCTATTGACTGACTATATTATATATCTGGGCAAATCACTAGTTCACTTGGGTCACCAGTTTCCTTATGTGTCAAACATCTATAATAATAAAAGCATAATATGCTAATTAGACCAGACATCCTTCCGGACGTCCTTCCTTCTGGACAAAGCTGAGGCAGGCGGGGCTGAGGCAGAGGCGGCAGCTGCCGTGGCGGGGGCCAAGGCCCTTGCATGAATTTCATGCATCAGGCCTCTAGTACTTTAATAATAATCCTTTTAAAAGTTGAAAGAGATGGACTCCTGGCTCTTGGCCTAGGCCTGGAGCTGGCATCCTTGGAATGATACTCGGAGGGCCTCACCCCCTGTGGAATCGCCCCGCCACCCACCAGAGGCCGAGGCAGAGGCCGAGTCCGCCCCCAGGCAGAGTCTGTGCGTCTACTCAGACCTGCACACCTTCTGCTATTCATGGTACAGGAGTCAGCGGTGGGAGGGCCACTACTAGTACATTCATTGGGACCACATCATGGTGCCTCACTGGGACCCCATAATCTCGGCCAGCTACGCCTGTGGCCGCCATAGTCCCCCCCATCCCCACGACTTGGGCTCCAGCTTCTACCTGGAGTTGGGGCCCTATGGCTCCTGGGACCCCGATATACTGCGGGAGCACATGACTCAGCTTAAGGAAGCCGCCATCAGCACCCTAGTCCTGTTCTGGTATCCACCTGGCATCGCTGATGATAATAGGGACCCCTCTGATGACCTGGTGCCTGCCATTCTGGACACTGCCCATCAGTACAACATCCAGGCCATCGTTGGAGCATCAGCCTTATAGGTTGTGACCCCTGGACAGATACTCACATGACCAGTATCTTCTATCTGTGGTAGGTGGCCTTCCACATCCAACCTTACAATGGCTGGGATGACATCATTCAGCATGACAACATCAAGTACATCATTGACACGTATGGCTCCCTGGCACATTTTACTGCTATAAGAACAACATAGGGAAGAGCCTCCTACTCTTTTATATATCTACAACTCATACCTGACAACCCTGAGGCCTGGGCCCATCTCCTGACACCAAATGGGCTGCACTCAATCAGCAACACCTCCTATAATGGGGTTTTCATAGCGCTGCTGGTAGAGGAGGGACACACTCATAATATCCTGGCCACTGGATTTCATGGCATGTACACCTACTTTGCTACAATGGTTTTTCCTTTGGACTCCTCCCATCAGAACTGGAAAGCTGTGAAGAACTTTTGTGATTCCAACAACCTCAAGTTCATTCCCAGTGTGGGGCCTGGGTACATTGACACCAGCATCCAGCCCTGGAATAACCACAACACACAGAACAGGGTCAATGGCAAGTACTATGAGACAGCCCTGCAGGCAGCCCTGGGGTTACATTGGGTAATAACATTATATAAATATCAGGTGTACAATTCAATATCTGTTGGTCACTTACCACCCTAAGTCCCCCTTTTCCCACTTTGCCCTGACCCCACCCCTTTTTTCTCTGGTAACCACTATTCTATCGTCTATATCTATGAGTTTATTCTTTTTTGTTAGTTCATTTGTTACTTTTTGTTTTATATTTCATATATGAGAAATCATACTGTTTTTGCCCTTTTCCATCTGACTTATTTCACTTAGCATAAATATATCAAAATCCATCTATGTTGTTGCAAATGGCAATATTTCATCTTTTCATGGCTGAGTAGTATTCCATTGTATATACGTACCACATCTTCTTTATCCAATTATCCACTTAGGTTGTTTCCAAGTCTTGGATGTTGTAAATAATGCTGCAATGAACATAGGGACACACATATATTTTCAAATAAATGTTTTCATATTTTTCAGGTAAATAGCCAGAAGAGGAATTGCTGAATTACATGGTAGTTCTTAAGTATTTGAAGAACCTCCATACTGTTTTCCATAGTTGCTATATTAATTTATATTCTCACAAACAGTGTACAAGGGTTCCTTTTTCTCCACATCTTCTCCAACACATTTCTTTTTAAATTTTTTTCAATTACAGTTTATATTCAATATTATTTTGTATTAATTTCAGGTGTACAGCATAGTGGTCAGACAATTATATAATTTACATAGTGATCCCCCTGATATTTCAAGTACCCACCTGGCAGTATACTTACTTAGTTATTATAATGTTATTGACTATATCCCCATGACTATTATGATTTTGGTTTGCATGTCCCTGATAATTAGTGATGTTGTACATCGTTTCATATATCTGTTGGCCATCTGCATATCTTCCTTGGAAACATGTTCTCTGCCCATTTTTTAATTGAATTGTCTGGTTTTTTGTTTTTATTGGGTTATATGAGTTCTTCATATATATTGGATATTAGCCTTTTATCAGAAGTATCATTTGCAAATATTTTCCCCCATTTGATTTACAAATGCCTGATTCATTGCTAACATTCCTGGAACTCTTCCATTTCAAAACAAATCTTTTATAAGTATATTCACCTCTTTTATTGATGTGAAAATGATGTTTTATGCGTGTATCAAGGTTGGAAGGCTTTCTTTGTTTTAATGACTTTCAAAGAAGGCAGTGTTCTATAACGCAAAGAGCACTCATTGGCTTTGCAGACAAATAGAAGAAGTGGCCATTGATCTCAGCTCTCCCACTGACAAGCTGTGTTGCCTAAAAGAAGTTACTTGACTTTTCTGATCCCATTTTCTATTTAAGAGTAATAATACCTACCTCGAGAAAAATATTTTAAAGATGAAATGAGATTAGGGTCATATAAAGATATCTGGCACATAGTGGGAGCTCAATAAAAGTTAATTCTTTTCCTTTCAGGGTTATCCACTGAAAAAACATTACTTCTTCATTAATTTATTTTTAAATGGCATTTCCTGGGCTACCTACCTAGTTTTGTCTTCAGGTAACTTATAGCTTCTATCTAAACATCAAATTCACCCTTCAAGTATGTAGTTTTGTCACCATTACAAATATTCTCAAGAATACGGTTTGAACTCTGGAGCTGGTCCCCTAGAAGGGGTTTTAAAAATGTTTTTGATAGTGGCAGCATCACTGAGATAATTGACTAGACCCCCATGGGCTGGCTAGGTTCATGTACATTTGTGGAAAGTTCAACAGTAGCATCCAGGCTTATGATTTTCCAAGCATATCTTTAGATACATCACCATCATTTCAGAATGAATCCAACTTGCCTCATGCCTTACCAGAGCATCTTTGACTATAATTGCCTTTGTGAGGAACATTACAGGAGCAATGACCCTATAGAGACCAGCTCTTGGTAGGCCCTGTAGCCTGTTAACAGGACTAGTTCATGCTTTGGGACCATCTTGAACTCAGGATTGGCCTTAAGGTTAAAAGATAGAAGCAGACTTTAGAAAAGTTAATGAATGAATGCATGATGGAAAATGTTTCCCTTGGGCCAGAACTCCTGTTGATTCCTTACACATTGCCAGTCCCTGAGTCCTAGAGGCTTCCAGTCACATATGACAAAGGGCTGATCATCCAAGTGAAGTGACCTGCCATTCAATAAACCATATCTCAGCCAATTTAGAAGATAGCTCATTTTCTCCTTAAGGATCTCTTCTCCCTTCATCTCTACGAATATTCCAAATGTGATCTATTGAGGCCTTTACCCATGCTTAGGGAAGACAAGTTCCTCTAACCTTCCTGCAGGATCTTTCTTTCTTGTAGAAAGATCTTGGAAAGGCTCTGAAGGTTTTATTGCTTCAAGTTATGCTTGGCCAAATTACTCACAAGTGCTGAATCCTCTTAGGGGTGTCCGCCTGAGAGAAGGAGATCTATTCAGATGAGAGCCTGTATTGAGGCTGCAGACAAAGACCAATTAGTCTTGATTGTGCTGGCTGCATTTGGAGGGTGACTGCCCTCAGACCACCAACTCGTGCCACAAAAGTACTCATCCCACCCAGGAGTCAGCTGCTTTCCCTCATTTCCCAATCCAGCTTCACATGACCCCTGGGTCAAATGCCTCTCTCTTGCCCTTACTTTAGCTCCTGCCAGGTTGTGGATAGTGCTCTTCATCACAACTGCATTCTTTTCCCACTCTGTCAGAAAGCTGTCCATGTTTTTTGATTGTTGTGATAAATGAAGCAATCTAACCTTCCCTATAGAAAATTCACATAACTTCATTTTCATCTATTTTGTCTCTTGCTGGCCCAGACTGTAAACTTTAATTGGAGGAATTCAGGTCTAATTTTTAGATTATTCAGCCATTTATAAGGTTATATATTTCTATGACTGGATGTCACAGTCACAACAATGAGATGATATATTTTATTCAGTCAAACATCTTTTATTAAGCACCTACAAAATGCAATGTAATAGGAGGGGTTTGCAATATAAGATATAACTCCTCCTTCTCTCTCCAATACCTTGTTGCCAATAAGAATGAGAGCCATGAACATAAATGACAATGATAGCAATTGCTTACTTTCTTTTATCATTTAGTAGGCTGCCACCATGTGTTACACATATTTCCTTCAATCCTCATGGGTCCTTTATGCACAATTTTAAAATACAAATCTTTAAAAACCCAGAGTTGAATCATATCATTTTTCATAACTAATTGACAGCAAAAGCTGACCTGAACTTTTTCATGAACTGACATGTGGCTATTTCTCATTTTATCCCATTTTGGGTAATTACTCTTTTGTTTCACTGAATACTGAGGTGTTTGCTTTCAAGCCCTATCCCAGACCACTGGGAGTATTTTGTAGGATACAAAATGTGTGCTATATTTTTTAAAATTCAAAATTTTCTGACTTCTAAAATTCTCATGGCCTTAGAATTTTAAGATAAGGAAATGATACTATTATTGTGTCCATTTTATAAATGCTGAAGTTGAGGCTCAGAGAAGTGAGGCAACTTTCCCATAATTGCACCATCAAGAACTGGTAGTACCGGTATTGAAACCCAATTTTTGGGTTTCAGAGACAATGTGCTTAACCACTGAGAAATACCGATATCTTTTCAGAAAACACACTCTAACAACTATAATGAAAAAGGCTCAGACTGAGGGCTACAGAGAATTTGAGGAGAAAAAAAAGGGACCTCCCATTGGGAATTTAGTCAAAGCTCTAAGGAGGGTACATATGGAACTGTACCTTGAAGGAAAGAGTGAAATGTGAAAGAAGGAAGTAATTTTTTCAAGGAATGCTTGGGTAAATAGAGAGCAGCTCTGGCCAGGGAGGGGAGAAACTAGAAATCAGAATGAGAAGGTAGATCAGAGCCAGAGTATGAAGGGCCCAGATAACTAGACTAAGGAGTTTTTAATGAGAACCAATTATGTTCCCCTTGCAGATCCCAAAGCACTTATAGGTCATCATGTCATTCTGCTTCCATCCTACTTTAGAGTAGCAAAGAGCAGATATGAACATCCTCATATATTGTTGCTAGTTTTATTTTATTTTACTTCCTATTTTTTATTAAGCAGATTAACACTATGTGTCAAAAAGACAGCCAAAGAAAATGAGGTAGTTAAGAAGAGCAACAGCCATAAACATCTACAGTAGAAGTATCTGTGCTGGGCTTTGTTGCCTCTTTTTCAGCAGAGAGTTAAAATTTAACCAGGGCACGCCTGCCTTACTGCAGCTGGCAGGGATTCAGTGGGAACATAGCCGGCACCCCTATGATAATTCCCAACACGCCCCCCCCTTCTGTGCTTAAACAACAGTTTCCTCCTCCTCCTCTTCCTTCTCCTCCTCCTCCTCCTCCTCCTGACGAAGCCGAAGCCGTGACACCGAGAGAGAAAAGGGAAGAGTGAGGAAGAGGTGGAGGCTGGGGGACTGTAACATGAGCCCAGAGAAGCGAAGCTCAGGAGGGAAGTGTTAACAGAAGAAATCGGGGAAAGGGAGCCGCTGGGGAGAGGCAGCTGTCACTTCCTCCTCCTCCTCCTCCTCTTTTCCCTCCTCCTCTTAGGAATCCCAGTAAAGGTCTTAGGGGGATATATTCATTAGCAAGAATTTAAGCCTAGAATCTAAATACATCCACTTTTGTCATGAATAATCAAAGTCCTAAATTGATATTTTAGAAATCAGGTCCAGTTCATGAGTAGTGAATTGAGTGTGTCTAATTACATTTTATAGTCATTTAGCAGCTGCTAATAATGTAATTTTGTGTTATGCCCAATTTGCACTGAATTACTTTAATGACACAGATTGTATTTATTTTCCTTTGATGTAATAGTAATCAAACACTAAAGAATCAACTTAGGCATGGTAAAAACAATTTATTATTTTTTAAGTTTGAAGATAAGTGATTTTTTAAAAGAAAGGAATAAGTCACATACAAATAATAGTTTAACACTGATAAATACATTTCTGTTCTCTGGTATTTATTTTTGTAAACAAAATTATTTAATAAGCACAATACATTTGTTTTTTATTCAAGTCTGCATTGTTTGATGCAAACCAAGTGTTTGCAAATACACATTTGATTGACAAGCTAATGAGATTCTTCCTCTCCCCAATCCCCCAAAATATCCTTTGGAATAAAAAAGCCAGATTCCTAAGTTTCTGGTATATGAGTTAAAGAAGCACAGCATCCATTTAAATAGACTCCCCAGTGGAAACTTGTATTTCCAAGGTGAGACTAGAGGGGAGAAGCAGTGTAAAAACAGGAACAAATACAGTGTTAAAAAAAAACATGCAAAGAAAATAGGCATATATTTCTCCCACAGGTTAGAAGAAAGTTCTACATGAGATCTTTATTAGGGTGAAAATAAGGTTGAATTTTGGACCAAACAACAATGGCCAAATAATTAGAATGGTACATTATGAAATGTTGGCTCTGTATTTTTCCATTCACTTTAAGAAATTGAAGAACCAAGCATATGATGTTGTACCCATATGTAAGTATTCTCTGCAGTACACATGGATCAATGCCCTTTGTATTTGAAATGAGCTATAAGAGAGGAGCAGAAAGAAGTACTCTCTGTCTGTGGGATACTGGCTGCCATCACTACAGCCATGGCTGACCTACCATACTCAGCCTTTGCCCCCTTGCCTCCTGGGACCTACATGGGAAAAACTTCAAATGTATAGTTCTTCCCTCCAAGAGAGTCAGAGTTATTCTGCAGTTTGTCAAAAGTAGGTGGTTAATTTCATCCCTATTATTGCTCATGCCCAAGTGATTGGAGCAATGGTTTGCCAAGAAGGGAGGGCTGGTGGGAGAGGTCCACCCCAGGTGCAGGCAATAAGCGGGGGAAGGGTACAATGCTCATGGAGAATTAAAAAACAATAATAAAACTGATTAAAGTCAGTCTGCTTTTCATGTTTATCAGGTGCTAACCATTATAAACAATGTCAGTTATAAAATACTCCTTCCTGCAGGGTTGCCTGCTCCCACTGCTGCCTCCCAAACTCAGGTATTCATTGAGTTGGGGATGGAGGTAGGTCTCTGAGCCCTCACATACTGGGAGAGTTGCCAAGTCCCCAGACTTTCCATTCTGTACTCTTTTCTTGTAATAGTGGACATTATTGTATTATTCTGTGACTAACACCAAAGTCACTCTTCTGTCAGTCTCTAACTATCTCTGAGAAGCAGTTGCCACTTCTGCACCCCTGCTCTACGGCCTTTGCAGGACATTTTTCACCATCACTGTAGCTCCTGCCATTGTGTGGGTTAGTTCTCTCCCTGCCAAGGTTTGCAGCTCTTTTTTAGCTTCCTAAAGGTTGTTGTGGCTCCCTTAGTTGACGGAGCCTTCTGTTGAGGAATTTAGGACAAGTTACCAAGGGCTGGATTGAAGCTAC
The DNA here is from genome assembly GCF_000412655.1 of Myotis brandtii. NCBI lineage: Eukaryota > Metazoa > Chordata > Mammalia > Chiroptera > Vespertilionidae > Myotis > Myotis brandtii. Next base: position 1,997,769 of record NW_005370538.1, read on the forward strand.
TTCAGTGACACCACCTGATGTCTTATTCTGCCATAATCAGCCACTGCCCCCCCCAGTTAAAGCTCACAGCCTTTGGATATTTCCTGCTTCAGAGTAAATTCTCTCCTTACCCAGAGCACTATCTTCAGAGGTTAGTGGAGGAGAGGATAGATTTAGGCTTCATCCTAGGGCCCTGGAGACCAACTCCAAATGCTAAAATTCTCTTCACCTGACCACTCCTTCAGGGCTGTTTTAGTATAGTGGTCCAGATTTGACCTTGTCTGTATGTCATGGGGAAGGGGATTATACCCTATGCTTGAGTCAAAGAGCATGGAAACCTATGCAACTGCTTCTATGATCCATGGAAATACAGAGGTTGAGTTATCTCAAGATAGCCTTGCATTGGATTTCTCAGTGTATCTTCCTTACAATGGATGGTCTTTTTCTTAATCTGTTTTTGGATGATATATGGATCTCTTTGAGAATCTAATGTAAATAATGCACCCTCACCTCAGAAAAGAGCATCCCTCTATTTATGTCCAGAATTTTCCATGCTATTTAATTGGGTTCAGTTATGGGAGTTCATGGACCTTAGATTAAGAACTCCTGGTCTAAAAAACAACAACAAAGAATAAAAATTTTAAAAAAGAACTGGTCTAGCAAGTCCTTCTTATCTTGCTGTCTCTCACTCCCCAGAAACATATCTAGGGTAACCTTTTCTGCTAGGCATGAATTGGAAAACCTAATGTTGTAAAGATATTGCTTTTCCCCACAGTGAGCTATGAAATCAAAATCAGAGTTGGATTTTATAGTCATAGACAATCTATTTTTAAAATGTATGTGGAAATTCAAAGAATCTAGAATAGCCAAACACATTTGAAAAAGAAAAACAGTGTTGACATTTCTATATGTTTTAGAATATCTAAAAAAACTTGATCTAGAATAAAACATTTGGATGATTCACACTATCTCATTTCAACAAACCATGGTGGGAAAACTAGATATGTGTATGGAAAAGTACATCTTAATCTCTAATTTACACCATACAAAAATTAATTTGATATTGATTAAAGACTTAAACTTATAAGCTAACATCATAAAACTTCTAATGAAGTTTTATAATATCTTCATTACCTTGGGGTAGGCAAAATTTCTTAGGACACAAAAAGCTATAGCGGTAACAAAATTGATAAAGTAGAATTCATCAAATTTAAAAGATCTGCTTATGAACAGACACAACTAAGACACTGAATGGGCAAGCCACAAACAGGAATTGTATATAACTTGTATACAGAATATATAAGGAGCTCACTAAAATCAATAATAGATTAGCAACACTACAAATGCCAAAATACTTGAATAGACGATTTATAAAAGAAGATATAGGAATGGCCAATAAGCACACAAAAAGGACTCAGTATATGGTAAAGGCTTAAACTAGAAAGTATGCCATTAAAAGAGTTAGCTTCTGAGGAACTATATTAGGCATTGAAACAATGATATATTGCTTTTTAAGAACACTAAATTACTAGAAAAAATAACTAAATAACTAGATCATAAAAATTAGAATTTTGGAAGGATCCGAACCTTTTAAGGTTGATGTGGTTGGAGTTTGTTGAGGAGATTGGCAATGCAGATGAAAGTGATCCTGAGTTGCCCCCAAGTGGTCTCCACAATACATAGAGGACTCTGGTGGAACCAGAGCCACTAAAGAACACTTGTTATACCAGCTGCCACATTTAAAAGTTTGCTAAAATTAATGAAAATTATGTTTCTATTTCAGAGGAGATATCAATGTCATCAGTAAAGTTATTCATGATACAAACTGGTCTGTGTCATATTTTCAAACTCCATACAAATGAGCAGAATGTGGATTACCAATAAGAACTTCATGAGCTTAGTGATGGAAACTCCTCAGTCCTACATTGCCATTGCTATCTGCTTTGATTTTATACCCTTAAGCCAGTCCTCCCTATCCATGCCATGTCCAGAGAAGAGCACATAAATGCACACATTTCAGATATGTTTTCTACCATTACCTGATTTTTTTCACATTATTCCTCAGACTCTGTTCTGTTCAAGTTCCTCCTAGCTCCTGTTTCATGATGCTTTCTAATGGCTGAGATTTTCAGCCATCTTCCTTTTTTCCTGTTTCTGGCTTTCATGAATAAGATGTTCTTCCTAGGTTTTGGCTCCTTGGATTCAAACTGTGGCACTAATCTACCTGTTGTAGGTCCTGTGATATATCTAGGTCATGTTAATATATCAGAAATCCTGTGCTCCAGAAAAGTTTCCATTTGGTGGGTTTTGCTATAGGTGAGGATCTGAAAGATTAAATCCTGATCAACTGAATTAGAGAGGATTTGGGATAATATTGAAAAAGGGATACAAGATACTGGGACTTAACATTGTCTTCAGAGTGTCAGACAATAGGGATTGTTCACTTCTCTTGCTCTGTAAACATCAGCCTTCATAGCTACATTGCACTAATAGTGGGCTGCTAAAGATGAGAACCATTGTCGTGAAATGCCTACAGTTGACTAATGGTCACTGCTTGAGATGGTCAGTATGGTCCAGGTTGCTAATTACCATGATGTAAAAATATTTTCCTGACTTATCAAATCCTTATCCCAGTTAGGGAGCTCAGAATGTCAGTCACTTATCACTGAGTATCTCTGAATAGCCTTAATTATGATATCCAGGCTTTTCCTCTACAAAGCAGATCCCCGGAGCAAAGTCTGTGTCACACCAAGCTCAAGATTGTCCAAATTGTCATGCTGAAAATACCTTATTTGGGGACTTAGGCTAGTAGAAGTCTTTCAACTTGTCAGGAGGTAAGGAAGAACTCCTGCACTATAAAATATCATAACTTTAGACAATGATGATAACTGTCATCTCTAAAATGTGGTCTCATGTGTGTTGTACAGACTCAGAGTCAACATTGCCGTGCTGAGTGAAACCAGACTTCCTGTTGAAGGGCAGCCCCTGAGAAGGATTCCAGCTGCAGTTTTCCTTGTAGAGATCTCCACCCTCAAGCATGAAGGCTATCAGGTGTTGGCTTTTCAATTGGACAATCACTTGTCTCAAAACTCCCCAACTTGCTGAGAGGTATTAGTGACCTTCTGGTGACCCCACACCTACACTTCAAACTCAATCCCAGTGCTCCTGACTTAGCATAATGACTAGGAAAGATGAGAAAGAGCAAATGGATCTAGATGAAGGTAGTGTCAACATAGAACAAGCTGATTGTCATGAGGAGACTTTGCCCAAGAAAGAAAGTCATCTGGTCTCTCAGGAGTGAAAGCAAGAATATACCTGAGTTTCTCCTCCTTACCAAATATTGCAAGCAGTTGTTCCTGTCACTAATTCCATCTTCTGCCTACTACTTAAGGTAAATGGCAGTTGGGTGAAAACACAATTTTAGCAGCATTACCAGTTTGTCATGCTTGTCAATGGGATCAACAGAACACAGAACACTAAGGTAACCAAAACCTTTGAGGATTTGAGTGCTATCCTGATAAATACCTAATTTCTGACCCCCAAAGTATAGAAAACAATAACTAACTTGGAAAAAGAAGGGGAAGAGAAAGAGAACTGTCCTACCTAAATGCATGAAAGTTCTGAGTTGTAGAATACTTTAATGATATTGAAGAGCATATGAGCTGGAAAGAAAGGAGAAGGAAATATAAATTGATTAGGTGGAGAGTGACTTTGGAACCAGAGATTCTGAATTGTAATCCTGGTACTACCACTGATTGCCTGTGTCATCTTGGAATAGCAACTTGCAGTCAAAGTTCCAACATCAAAAACCAGGGATATAACTCTATATTTCCCACCAAATTTTCATATGAACCTAAAACTTCTCTAAAAAGAAAATCTAGTAAAAGATGAACCCAATAACAACTTTAGTACCTGCCTGAAAGGAATATTGTGGAGATCATGGGTGTCAGTTACTAGATTTTTGTTGTTTATCCTGAAACTTATCCATCTATACTCTCCTTTGTGATGCCTGGACAGGGGTCTCACAGACCACATTTTTTGTCTTCTAACTGGTTTCCTGTTAAGCTCTGCCAATGGAGTCACTAGCAGGGGTGGGGAACATCCTGCCCACAGGCCATATAAAGCCTGTGAAATCATTTGGTCTGGCCCTGCCAAGGCATTAACAGTGAGTTAATTAAATGTTTGGCCAAATATAGCAGGATAATTTTTAATTTGATAATTTTTTATGGCCCACGAATTATGTCAAAATTCCCAAATGGCCCTTGGCAGATAAAAGGTTCCCCAACCCTGCACTAGAGGAAGACTACAAAGCTTGAAGAGGAAGAAGGAACTTGCTCCTAGCTGTGTCCTTCTTACAGGATTCATCTTCCTATATATATCACCCTAACAACACTACTTGACTCCAGCAGTGTCAGTTCCTACAAGAAGCAGTAGCTGAATCCAGTTTTTCATTTTTCCAGGACTTATAGAACCAGCCTTATCATGCTCTTCTCATAGACACCAGCTCTAGCCTCCTGGGAATTCTGGCTGCATTACTTTGCAGGTCCACTCCTCCAAGCTTAGATTCAACAGAACCAGCTGAGCAGTACCCTCATCTCAGAGGTCTGACTTTCATTTCAACAAGGCCCCTCCTCTAAACTTCTAAGTTTTAATAATTTCAACTTCTTCTCATTGTTCTCACAGGGATGGTGCTGCTTCCTAAAGTTGCTAATTCTATGATACGTTAGAGTTTTCACTTTACCTTTTCAGTGACCTAGGGAACAACTTTATTATGTGTAGTTATCAATCCTTTATAATAAAATCTGTTTATTCACAAAACTGGTGTGGTATCTGTCTCTGACTGGACATTGGCATACTATATAGCAAATCTTTATCGAGTACCTACTATGGGCTAGAATCCTGTTATAAGTATTTTATATGTTTTAACTAATTTAATCTTACTCCTAATCACTATGTTAAGGCATATGAATGGAATATCACAGTGCTGGGCCCACAGTAAGTGCTCATTCAGTGTTGGCCACTCTTTTAATTTAGGATCCACCTAAACCAGACCATAAAATAAGAACTACTAGGTTTTAGTTGGTTCATTTGGGAGGTAGTGTAAGTGATGAATTGGGAAAAGTGAGGCATGGAGGAGTAAAAACCAGTAACATGTGCATTAATGAGTAGGATACTGCTGTGGACAAGTTTGGCTCAAATCTAGATAGATGATAGATAGATAGATAGATAGATAGATAGATAGATAGATAGATAGATAGATAGAATCCATTATCAGGAAGGGAGAGAGAAACTGGTACTCTTAAGAGGAACATGGGATTTTTTTTTACTGTTGTAAACACTTAAACATATTTACATGTTATTCAAAGAAAGTTGAAAATAACAGGAAAGAGAGGGAATAACATTATGGAACAGAGAAGGAATTCAGAATACAAGGGAAGAAATTAGCCTTCTGGAGTATTAGGACATATTTTTCCATGAGATAGAAATGAGTGGTATGGCTGAACATAAATACTGTGTGGTGAGGAAGAAGGAACCAGGGTTGAAGAAGTTCTATCTGATTGTTTCATTTTTCTTTCCAAGTTAAAAGGCTGAAGGTGAAGGAGAATGAGGATGGAGGTAACAGGATAGTAGTTTTAAAGAAAATGGTGGGAGTCAGTGAGATGGCAAAATAAGAGGTCTGCTCTTCTTCCTTCTCAGTGAAAATAATTTGGTAGCACACATGGGCAAAAATGTCTTTGTGGGAGCTTTGAGGGATCCAGCCACAGAACGGGAACAGTCTTCCCCTCGCAAGAACCCAACAAGAGTCATGTCCATCTGAGTCCCTAGCTGTAGGCCTGATAACTTCTGTCCCACTGAAAATCTCAGAAAGACCCTGTAATTCATCTCTAACCCCTCCCGGAAGCAGGTGCAGTCCTGCTAGCCCAGAGTAGGAGACTCACGCATTCTGACTGCAGATCTTGAAGCAGTCCTGCATCCAGCTTCAGCCTCTCCCAGCCATGGTCTCTAGGGGCTATCTTGCCCACTCAAGGACCTGCCAGGAGACAAGTGTGTCTTTTCCAGAAGAGGTAGGCCTGCTGAACTGTGTCGATTGTGGAGTAAGTGGTCCTGTTACTCATTTCCATTTTCTCTTTGGGAAAATCCATTCCTACACAGCCCATCAAAATAGCTGGGCTTCTGTCTCCTTCCAAAAGCAGTTCCCACATTAGACTCATTTTAGTAGTAATGTCAGTCATTGTCCTAAGTACTTTCATAGACCTATTTAATCTCATAATTCAAACCTGTGAGATTACACAGTAGTGTCTGCATTTACCAGATGAGGAATCTCAAAGTGGTTTTTTCCCTTGCCCAATTTTACACAAGTCATAAAATGACATTGCTGTGATTTGAACACAGACCTGTCATGTTCTAAGCAAAGCCAATACTCCCTCTACCACACTACCCTGGACTAGTACTGCTGGCTTGGAGGACTGGGAACATGTTTCTAGGACTTTCCCTTGGGTCCCAGCCCAAAGGCTGGAGCCCTGTTGCTAGCCATCAGCCTATCCTAATGCACATGCTCTTTCCATTAGATTGCCCTCTCACCTAAAGTTGAACATATTCCTTTAATACTTATTTCCCCAAGAGAACAGGACGAGTTTAATACCCTAGTCCCTTCCAGGTAGTCTTGTTCCATTACAGTCAATGGGCCCCTGCTGGCCATGTCCTAGCATATGACATAGCTGGACCAATGTCTTGTCTATTACCCTGTCAAGTGAATAGAGCAATTGCTGCTACCTTTGCTGTAACCCTTGGGTGCCTCTGCAAAGGTAGAAAGCTGGAGCCATATTAGTCTCAGCATGCTTCCAAGAAAGATCCTTCCGCCCCCCACCCCAGAACTGCCTTGTGCCAGACCCAAGCCAAAGAGGGGATTTTCAGAGACAGCATTCTGAAACAAGTACAGTGCCAGCAAGGAGGAGACAAGTTTAGGGAACTAGTGCAGGTGGGGGTAAGCCTCCAGAATTGATGAGCACTAGGAATCATATAGGAAGAGCTGGAGGAGACAATCGAAGGGAGATTAAGTAAAGGGACCAATATCAAACCAGACAGGAGGTGCAGCAAGGGCTTGCAAGTTCTGCTTGAGGCATGAACCCCAGGAACTTTGAGTTCTTTGTGGGGGCTTCATGTGATCTCACCAAGTGGAGCAGATCGAGCAAGAACAACCTGGGTCTATCCCTGGAACTCCTCAAGGCTTCAAGCATGTCCCTCACCCCCAGATAGGCTGTGCGCTTCCTATGCACACTCAAAGTTGCAGCCTTCAGATGTCTGCCTCTAACATCTGGCCTTAGCATGAGATACCAGGGCTCTCTTACAAACGGGCACAGTGTTTTTCCTGTGAAGGCATCATAGACCTGTAGATCTTGGGATCCTTGAATCTTCTACTGGACATTTCTTGGGTGTGGATTCTAGCAGGAAGGACCAAGACTAGGTAATAGCAGGCAGTGTTGGCTAGAGTCCCAGTGCCCTGACCTGGCCCACTGCCCTCCTTGGCTATCAGACAAAGTTTGTAGAGCTTGCAGACATCTGAACAGCTAGGGAGCTGTAGGATCTGGAGACATAAGAGGGTCTCCTTTGTCTCCTTCTTTCCTCACTAATGACCTAAGTCCCTTCCCAGGATAGCAGCTGGAGGATTAGCCTCTGATGAGAGGAATTCAAGGCTGCCCTTAAAGGGGTAGCCCAGCTGTTGAGTGAACACAGGTGCACATGGGTGGCTCTGACCCTTACCTCCTGGCAGAGGTGAAGGCTGTGGGCCAGGCAAAAGTGGCCATGCCCACATTTTTGGAGTACATGCCAAATTGGCTGCCAGTCCTGTATCATTGCTAAGATGTGAGCCTTGGCAGGCATAGCCTTCTCACAACTTCCATTGAATTCTTCGCATGATTCAGTGCAGCTTACACATGGCATCCACCTGTTGGTATGCCTACCCACATCGGCAGTTCTCTCAAGTATCTTTGAACCCTTCCCCTTATACTTATTTTATCTGCTTGCTCCTTCCCTTGGGAAGTTCTCTCAGGCACACCACACTACCCCCTCACTCTCTCTATTTTCTGTACTCACCCTACCTTCTAGTCTCCCAACACACACACACACACACACACACACACACACACACACACACACACACAGTTACAGCGTTTACCCCAAGACCAGTAGAGTTGGGATATTTTGTTCCATGCCTTCTGAGAGCTATTTCTGTTCCCCATTGCCTTCTTCTGACATTGGGGGTGGCTATGTCACTACAGTTTTGCACCTCCCCACTCCAAGTATTGTGGTAGATTTAAGATATAATATCCCCTCTCCCAACCAATCATGGATTCAGCCCTACAGTAAAGGAAATAACCTTCAGACATATGTTTCACCTGCCCATGCGCCTCACAATATTTGGTATGGCCAGCAGGGCAGCTTGAATTGGTACATTTCATAGAGGAAGAAAGTGACTGAGAGGGGTTAAGTGATTTGCCCACACAGTTAGTGACACTCAAAGCTGCAGCCTCCAGATGTCAGCTTCTAACATCTGGCCTTAGTATGAGATACCAGGGCCTTTTAAAAACAGGCACAATGTTTTTCCTGTGAAGACATCATAGACCTGGAGACACTAGATGTATCTGGACAGAAATAGATATCAAGCCCTGATCTAGTACTTTTTCTTTTCTACTTTTACACTACATTTCTTCTCTAAAGACAACACCAACAAAAGTATGGGCCAAGGACTTGTTGGTGGTGGTCCTACAACTATTTGTTACTGGTCCATAATGAGATAATGAGCTTGTGCCAGAATGTAAATCAATACACTGCTTGCTTCATCAAAGCATTCTTGCTATGAAAAAAAAACATCAGCTGAACTAAATAGCATGCTTAGTGACATAGTCAATTGACATTGGCACAAACTCTCTAGCTCAATGCCATCACTGTGCCCAGCAGCACTGGTGCTGATGGTTGTCCAGCATACGAATGGATCTATTACAGGACTGTGCCTCACCTCCTGTGTAAGGGGAATATATTGCAATAAAGGCTAGAGTCATAGACAACATGGTTGTGGAATAATTACAGACCTTTGGGGTGAAAATGGCCCTATGTAGCCCAAACTATTTCTTGACTGCCCAAGCCCAACCCTGTAGATCAGGGCTATTCAAAGAGCCAGTCTGCAAATAGTTTGTTGCCTTTGCTTACAAAGTGTATTCACTTGTAATAAAGTTTATTCACCATTCCTGGGGCTGTTGACCCTCAAGACCATTTTTAGCTTTTTGCCTGCTTTGCTCTGTATGGCAGGAGATCTGACCTCTGCAGGATGTTTCCCAGAATGACTTTCCACTAGGTCCAATCAATGGGGGGCACTGCCTGGAGCCAAAGAGGAAAGAGGAAAGAAGAAGCCAGGAAATTTCTTTGGTCTTTTTCTCTGTATCCCAGGATGACCAATTTGCCCCAGTTTGTCCAGGACACTCCTAGTTTCAGCACTGAAGGACCCATGTTTCAGGAAACCCTGCAGTTCTATGAAACCCAGGAGGGTCAGTCACCCTGTGTCTGCTTCAAACAGTTTCTCTTCCAGATCACTTGTGTGGCTCCAGCTGCTGCTGCTGGAAGGCTCCTCCCTCCCTTGTATCAGAGATGGCCACTGTGGTTCTAGCTTCCACTGGGTGACCCCTGACCCTGTGCTATGTAGCACTCTCCCCTCCCTCTATCCCTTCAGCTTCCTGCTGCTGCTAATATCCACATGCTTCTTCATCCCTTCTGGTTTCTCAGCTCTTCCCTCGCCTGTGTCACCAATGCCTTCCATTAAATTCCCAATGTTGTTTACACTTCAAGTGGTTTCTGCTTTACTGCTTAGACCCTGACCGATGCAAAGGGGACAATAGTAATTTACAGTGTCATCGTGAGGATTGAATTAGTTAAATAAACCACTTAGAGAAGCGCTTGGCACATGGTAATTGCTTGTTAAATGTGAGCTGTTATTTTTATTAGTGTAGTGTGAAATAACATTTACTTACACATGCCATGTGCCAGGCACTATGCTAATCACTTCACACTCATTATCTTATTTAAGCCTTATAACCCTTATACCTGTATTAACATGTTCTTGAGTTAATTTCTTGGTAAACCTGTTTGTATTTCACACCTAGCAATCCCCAGGCTCTTCTGAATCATTCACCTTCATGAAACCAACTATATCGTTTATTTATTCAGTACTCTCTTAGGACACGAAGAGAGATGAGACAGTAACTTGCACATGATGGGCACAGACTGGTTGAGGAGACTTGTGTGTCCATCAGTTGATCATTCTAGCACCAAGTAGGCAATGCCACCTTAGTGACTGGGGCAGTGTTTAAGCTTAGACAAGACCCTCCTCTCTGAACCACAATTTCTCCATTTATACCATGAAATAGTTGGACCAACTGATCTCTGAAATCTCTTTCAGTGCTAGATAATTCTTTTTTAAAAAAATTTGCACATAATATATGCTCAATAAATATTTGTTGATTTATTTTTTTACATTTTTCCCTTTATTGATTAAGATTTTACAAATGTGTCCTTATCCCCCCAATGTCCCCTCATCCCCCCAATCCTGCCCTCACCCTCACCCTCACCCTCACCCCCTGTTGTCCACATCTATCACTTATGCTTATATGCATGCATACAAGTCCTTTGGTTGATCTTTTCCCCTCACCCCCACCCTCCCCTGCCTTCCCTCTGAGTTTTGAGCATCTGATCGATGCTTCTCT
>NW_005370538.1:2008797-2010044 GCF_000412655.1 Myotis brandtii
TTCCATTTTTAGTTTTTTGAGGAAACTCCATACTGTTCTCCACAGTGGCTGCACCAGTTTGCATTTCCACCAGCAGTGAATGAGGGTTCCTTAAATTCAGAGTCAGGTAGCTAGCTTCACCATTTTCTTCCTGATGCTGTGTGCTCCTGCTATAAAAATGAGATGGAACATTTTAAAACTTTTTTAGTTTGGCGTGGATCACTTTCTGTGCCTCCAACAGACACTGATTAATAGGTGGACTTAAGCAAGTAAGGCGACCCATTCTCCTTGTTTTTCCTCAGTGCTATTGCAGTTTGAAGCTATTTTAGTCTTTTAAAGGGAAAAAATTATTCCAAAGGGTTTTTTACAGATATGCAAAAAAGCCTGATAGAATAATTTATAAAATATCAGTACTGTACATAAACCCATCAGTTCAGACCTAAAATTCACAATTTTGAATCTACTCTTTGACTTTATTTATATTCTCAATGCAATTTTTAATATCTCAAGAAAAACAATTTTAAATATAATAATATTACATGCAGTAAACACCAATTATGCAATAAACATTAATATTTTAAGAAAAAAGATTTTAAGTATAATAATATTACCAAAAGTGTACTAATATAGTATGATATCACAAAAGTTGTAGGAAATATTAAAAATCTGCAAATAACAGGATTACTTCGATTATATTCTAAAATATTTTTTCTCTGGCTCTATTATTTTTGTTCAGTTTATGTTGTTCATTATATTCCACAAATGATTTAGATCATGTGATATTTATCTTTCTCCAATTTGGCTTATTTTGCTGCTTATGATGCTCCCCAGTTCCATCCATGCTGTTGCAAATGGTAAGAGTTCCTTCTTTTTTAACAACAGCGTAGTATTCCATTGTGTAGATGTACCACTGTTTTCTAATTCACTCATCTGATGATGGTCACTTAGGCTGTTTCCAAATCTTAGCTATTGTGAATTGTGCTGCTAACAATATAGGGGTGCATATATCCTTTCTGATTGATGTTTCTGGTTTCTTGAGATATATTCCTAGAAGTGGGATTATTGGGTCCAATGGGAGTTCCATTTTTAATTTTTTGAGGAAACTCTATACTGTTTTCCACAGTGGTTGCACCAGTCTGCATTCCCATCAGCAGTGCAATAGGGTTCCTTTTTCTCCGCATCCTCGCCAGCACTTGTTTGTTGATTTGTTGATAGTCATTCTGACAGGTGTGAGATGGTACCTCATTGTTGTTTTGATTTGCATCTCT
>NW_005370538.1:2010349-2011571 GCF_000412655.1 Myotis brandtii
AACATTGGCAAATATGTTCTCCCATGCAGTGGGCTTTCTTATTGTTTTGTTGATGGTTTCTTTTGCTGTGCAGAAGCTTTTTATTTTGATGTAGTCCCATTTGTTTATTTTCTCCTTAGTCTCCATTGCCCTAGGAGCTGTGTCTGTAAAGATATTGCTACGACATATGTCTGCTTTTTTGATGCCTATGGAATCTTCTAAGATTTTTCTGGTTTCCCATCTTATGTTTAAGTCCTTATCCATTTTGAGTTTAGTTTTGTGTATGGTGTAAGTTGGTGGTCTAGTTTCATTTTTTTGCATGCATCTGACCAATTCTCCCAACACCATTTATTGAAGAGACTATTTTGTCTCCATTGTATGCTCTTGCCTCCTTTGTCAAATATTAATTGAGCATAATGGCTTAGGTCAATTTCCAGGTTCTCTGTTCTGTTCCACTGGTCTATATGTCTGTTCTTGTGCCAATACCAGGCAGTTTTGAGAACAGCGGCTTTGTAATATAGCTTGATATCTGGTATTGTGATCCCTCCAACTTTTTTCTTCTTTCTCAGGAGTACCGCAGCTATTCGGGGTCTATATTATTCCAGATGAATTTTTGGAGAGTTTGTTCTAGGTCTGTGAAATATTCCGTTGGTATCTTAATGGGGATTCCTTGGAATCTATAGATTGCTTTGGGTAGTATGGACATTTTAATGATGTTGATTCTACCAATCCAGGAACACGGTATATTCTTACATTTGTTTATGTCTTCCTTTATCTCTTTTTTAAATGTCCTGTAGTTTTCTGAGTAGAGGTCTTTTACCTCCTTAGTTAAGTTTATTCCTAGGTATCTTAATTTTTTGGTGCAATGGTAAATGGGATTGTTTTTTTAGTTTCTCTTTCTGTGAGTTCATTATTCGTGTATAAGAAAGCCATAGATTTCTGAGTGTTAATTTTTTATCCTGCTACATTGCCGAATTCATTTATTAAGTCTAGTAGTTTTTTAATGGAGTCTTTGGGGTTTGCTATGTACAATATCATGTCATCTGGGAATAATAACAGTTTTACTTGTTGTTGTTTTTTTCAATTGGGATTCCTTTTATTTCTTCTTCTTGTCTGATCGCTATGGCTAGTACTTCCAGTACTATGTCGAACAGGAGTGGTGAAAATGGGCATCCCTGTCTTGTTCCTGTTCTTAGGGGAAATGGTTTTAGTTTTTGCCCATTGATTATCATGTTGGCTGTAG
>NW_005370538.1:2011907-2012742 GCF_000412655.1 Myotis brandtii
TACTGTCTTTTTCTGGTTTTGGAATTAGGATAATGCTGGCCTCATAAAAAGAGTTTGGAAGTGTTCCTTCCTCCTGGATTTTCTGAAATAGTTTGAGGAGGGTAGGTGTTAGGTGTTCTTTGACTGTTTGGAAAAACTCCCCTGTGAAGCCATTCAGACCTGGGCTTTTGTTTGGTGAGAGTTTTTTGATTACTGCTTGTGTTTCATTGGTTGTTATTGGCCTATTCAGGTTTATTTGATTCTTCCTGATTCAGTTTTGGGAGATTGTATTTTTCTAGGAATTTGTCTATTTCATCCACATTGTCCAGCTTGTTGGCATATAATTGTTCATAGCATTTTCTTACAATCCTTTATATTTCTGTAGTGTCCATGGTTACTTCTCCACTTCCCTTTTTCTATTTTATTTATTTGGGGCCTCTCTTTTTTTCTTGATGAGTCTGGCTAATGGTTTATCAATTTTGTTTATCCTTTCAAAGAAACAACTCTTGGTTTCATTGATTTTTTTGTATTTTTTTTTATTCTCTATGTTATTTATTTCTGCTCTAATCTTTATTATTTCCTTCCTTCTACTCACTCTAGTCTTTTCTTGTTGTTATCTTTCTAATTCTTTAAGTTGTAGGTTAAATGGTTTGTTGCTGGTTTTTCATATTTTTTGAGGTATGTCAGTAGTGCTATGAACTTCCTCTCAGGACTGCTTATACCAGGGGTGGGCAAACTTTTTGACTCGAGGGCCACAATGGGTTCTTAAACTGGACCGGAGGGCCGGAACAAAAGCATAGATGGAGTGTTTGTGTGAACTAATATAAATTCAAAGTAAACATCATTACATAAAAGG
>NW_005370538.1:2012974-2013332 GCF_000412655.1 Myotis brandtii
AGGGGAAGCCGGGGTATTGTCAAGGGCGGGGAAAAAAGGACACATATGTAATACCCTTTGTAATGCTTTAAGCAATAAAAAAAAAATAAATAAAAAGAAATTCTGACATAAAAAAAATAAAGTCTATTTTGTGGATATGAGTATTGCTACTCCAGCATTTTTTTCTTTTCCATTTTCCATCCCTTCACTTTCATCCTGTGTGTGTCTTTTGTTTTAAGGTGGGTCTCTTGTAGACAGCATATAATTGGGTTATGTTTTTATATCCATTAAGCTACCCTACACCTTTTGATTGGAGCATTTAATGTATTTACATTTAGGGTTATTATTGAGAGGTACTTATTTATAGCCATTTTAATTC
>NW_005370538.1:2013739-2014615 GCF_000412655.1 Myotis brandtii
GGAGGGGAGTAAGAGATCAACCGAAGGACTTGTATGCATGCATATGAGCATAACCAATGGACATAAGACACTGGGGGGTAGGGGAAGCCGGGGTATTGTCAAGGGCGGGGAAAAAAGGACACATATGTAATACCCTTTGTAATGCTTTAAGCAATAAAAAAAAAAATAAATAAAAAGAAATTCTGACATAAAAAAAATAAAGTCTATTTTGTGGATATGAGTATTGCTACTCCAGCATTTTTTTCTTTTCCATTTTCCATCCCTTCACTTTCATCCTGTGTGTGTCTTTTGTTTTAAGGTGGGTCTCTTGTAGACAGCATATAATTGGGTAATGTTTTTGTATCAATTCAGCTACCCTGTGACTTTTGATTGGAGCATTTAATCCATTTACATTTAGGGTTATTATTGAGAGGGACTTATTTATAACCATATTGATTTTGTCTGGCTAGGTTTCCCTCTCTGTTTCTTCTTCTCAGCAATCCCTTATAGCAATCCCTTTAGCATTTCTTGTAATGCTGGCTTGGTGATGATGAACTCCTTTAGCCTTCTTTTTTTTTGGTCTGGGAAGCTCCTTAGTTGAACATCTATTTTGAATGATAGCCTTGCTGATTATAGTAATCTTTATCTCGATCCCTGCTTTCCATTACCTTGAGTACTTCATGCCATTCCCTTCTGGCCTATAGAGTTTGTGATGAGAAACCAGGTGTCAGCCTTAAGATTCTCTCTGAAAGGGCGAGGGCTAGGCCCTCCATCTTGCCCCAGGGTAAGGGCTAGGCCCTCCATCTTGCCCCAGGGTAAGTGCTATGCCCTCCATCTTACCTTGGCCATGTGCTTGGCAAGGAGCTTCTTCCTGGAAGTCTAAGCCTCTGCTAGCCA
>NW_005370538.1:2014976-2039901 GCF_000412655.1 Myotis brandtii
GTCGGCAAGGTGGGGGAGCCGAGCTAGCTCGAATAAAGACTCTTATGCTTTTGCATCGGACTGGCTGGCTTCCTGATGTGGTTTCTTGGGGATCCTGAAATCTGGGCATAACACTCTCTTTGTCTTTAATTTTTGGCATTTTAATTATGATGTGTCTGGGCGTGGGTCTGTTTGGGTCCTTCTTGCTTGGGGTTCTCTGTGCCTCCTGAACTTGTGTGACTTTTTCCTTTACCAGGTTAAGGAAGTTTTCTGCCATTATTTCTTCAAACACCTTCTCTATTCCTCTCTCCCTTTCTGCCTCTTCTGGCACACCTGCTATTCTAATATTGTTATGTTTCACGTTGTCCCACAGCTCCCTTAAGCTGTCCTCCTGTTTTTTAATTTTTTTTTTCATTTTGGTTCTCTGAGTGAGTGATATTTTCAACTCTGTCTTCTAATTTACTGATTTGGCCCTCAACTTCCCCTAATCTGCTGTGTATTCCTTCCAGTGTGTTCTTTATTTGTGTAATGTCATTCTTTATCTCAGACTGTTTTTTTTTTCATAGTTACTATATCTTTTTTCATACTGTTTAGCATTTTTATCATCATTACTCTGAACTCTGTTTCAGATAAATTTCTTATCTCTGCTTCATTTATCTCTTCTTGTAGAGAATTCTCAAGTTCTTTCATTTGAGGGTTGTTTCTTTGTCTCCTCATTTTGGTTGTCTCTCTGGGTTTGTGACTATGTTTTAGGTAGATCCTCTACACCTCTCAATCTCTAGTGCAGGACAGTGTTAAAGGCTATTTCTGATAATTGGATCAGGCAAAGACTCAAGGCCTCCAGTGACTGCCTCAGTCTACAGACTAAAAGGATTCTGACTTGAATAGCCCCAGGCAATCATCCTCAGGTGTGGTGAGAGTTTTTTTTCAACAGGGTGGGGCAGTTGCTTCTACCTGGAGGCTAATTGTTACTTTTCATCTCTTAAGTGGCTTCAGGGCAAGGTGTTTTCCAATAGGGTGTGTCGACTGTCTTCCCCCCAGGCAAGGCAAAAGTGTATGTGGGAAAGATGTCCTCTGCTGCATGAGGGAATGACTCAGCACAGGAAACTTGGGGTATCTGCCTTCTAAGCTCTATCTCCCGAGTCCCCAGTCCTGGCTTCTGCTCTCACAGCTCCATTCCACTTCCCTCTGCCAGAGCACAAGGTGGGTGGCTCCACAGGGAATTTTTGTGCATTGGCCCTTCAAGAGGGTGCCCGAACTTTCAGTTGCCACTCCCTGGCAGACAGCACCCTGCTGCTTTTCACAGCTAGATGTTATGTTGGTACCCTCCTCATATTTGGTGCTCTCTGCTGGGGAGCCCAGCTTGGGGATTAGATCCCAGTGGCACCCCTGCCCCCCCCAACTGAGATATCTCTCTGGGTCTTCAGTTCCTGTCTGTGGGCACCCGGCCAGCCCTTTCACTCCACTGCCCCTCTTACAAGTCTCTATGTGGTCTCCACCTTCAGTCCTTGGGTATCAGGGTTCTCTTTTGTGAGTTTTCTGTTGATTATTCCAGAAGCCTTTCCATATTTCAGTTGTAATTCCAGCTTGTTCGTGGGAGCATGTCTGTGCAGCATCCACCTACTGTGCCACCATTTTTAATCTTCCCAATGGGTCTTTAAATAACATGAATCAAGTGACTGTCCGTTAACTTGAAAGGCAATTTTTGGAAAATGAAAGGCCATCCTTTGAAGAAATGTAGAAATTAAAACATAATTAGTAATAATAAAAGGCAATATCACCTAATGAATGTTTTGGAGAATAAGCATTCAAACAAGCCTTGGCTCTACCAAGTCCTCACTGGCTGTGTGACATTGGACAAGTGACTTCAGGTTACTGAGTTTCCCCTCTTGTAAAATGGATACAATAGCAGAACCCACAAGAGAAGATGGTTGTGAGGAGCCAATGAAAAGATGTATTTAATAACTTGGTTAAGTACCATAAACCTTCAACAAAGTGTGTCTATTCTAATCATAATTATTATATGACAACACTTAAAAAGTTTCTTCAACTCTGCTTATGAAGACAACTGGCAAAAGAACAACAGTGGATGGCATGTTTAGGAATGGAAAATAACAATTTCTTGATATGAACTAAAAGATAACAGATTCCACTATTTAAGTAATGGGAACATTAAACTGAGGACATATACCTAGGGTTTAGGAGCAAGCTTCTTAGTCTCTGATCCTTAGCTTCCTTGTCAACAAAAAGAGGCCCTAATCTCCGTAGCACCAAGTTGTTGTAAATTAAGTAAATGTTACCATGTTTGTAACGCACTTAGCATGATACTTGGCACATTGTAAGCAGTCAATAAATGGTAGCTGCTGTTGCTGCCTATGTTGCTGCTTTTTATTTTATTTATTTATTTATTTATTTATTGCGAGCCACAACTTTTGCAGTCATTAGTGGCCATTGTGCAGGCTACTGAGGTTAGAGCTCTGGGGGTATCATCCAAACCAGTTCTCAGGCCTCTAAACCCTGGGCCTGAGAACTTTTGGGCCATTTAAAACACAAAAGGGAGGGTAAGGGGCCCCCAAATGCCCCAGCTTTTCAAAGGGAACCCCTGCGCCTGGAAGAAGTTTTGATTCCGGGCCATCCTGGGTAGTGTGATGGGGAAGCCCCAATTCTGGCCCTGCCATCTCATGGGTTGGTGCTGGTTGGGGTGGAGGGGCGCTCGATGGGGGCTCAGGCAGCTGGGCGCCCACTCAGTCCGGTCCCTGGAGGTGTTACCAGGTACCCACGCCTCTCAGCGTTTTCGAGTGCTGGCTGCTAAGCTTGAAAAGGGCCCGCTGCTGGGCCGGGCGTTTTGTGTTTGCCAAACAAAGCATGAAGGGAGAGTGAGCAAAGGGGGCGGGGCGGGTGCGGCACAAAGGCCAGGGGCGGACCCGGGGCTGGGGAAATACAGTTCAGTGGGTTTGAATTGATATGCTCGGCCCCTAAAGCCCCAGGCTGGGCGATCACAGGGTAGAAGGCCTAGCAAAGAGCACTCCACTGCATTGATCCAATCCCAAGCCAACAAGCGAGTGAGCGAAAGGCTGCCTAGGAGAGGGATGCAAGGGGGGAGGGGAGGGGGGAGGGGATGTGAGGGTCTGTAAGGGCCGCCAGCCACAGATTAGGCACTTTTCTTAGAAATACAGGAATCTCCAGGTTCGAGTAAGGGCCCTCCAGATGAAGCGAGCCCTCGAATCCACTGGGTTCCCCAGTTCTGTGGGTAGCGGGCATACTGCGGGGACAGCCAACAAAGTGTTCTCTGCTCCTTTTCTGGGGAGCAGCTGCAGGTCAGGGAATGCAGATGACTTTGGTTCTACACCATGCCATGCCATGCTCCTCACAGACCCAGCACCTACCTACAGTGTCTGACACTGCTTATTGATTGGAAGGGGCAGAAATTGAATGGACATGGGAAGGACGCATGCATAGATGTGTGGTTCAATCAAATGGGTTTCTGTTCCCGTTTAGGCAATTGTCTAATAAGTATTTTTGACTGTGTGGCATTGTCTCTTTTGAACGTTATTATGAGTGTTTTATTTTTCCTCTTTGTACCTTCTTGCGTTTTCCAGATCACTGAATAGGGTCACAAATTATTTATATACTTAGAGACAATATCAACAAACATTGTTCAAAATATAAATAAGACAAACTGAGGAGAATGAAGAGGGAGGCTTCAGAGACACTGAGATGATGAAATGTAATAATGATGATACCTTACATAACACCAGTAAGTTATCTTCTCACATGCATGGCTCACATGCATTGTTTACCACAACCACCCAATACTGAACACAAGACCTGGTACATGGTATTGAATAAATAAATGGCTGGATCTGCTGCTGGTGGATTCCAATGCCATTGAACAAACAAATTAGCTGAGATTTAGAGGGGCTAAATGTTACAGAGGCAGAACTAAAATCTGTCAAATGCAAATCCAAGGCTCCTTTCCCTACACCCCATAGAATCCTGGAGGGCTTCTTCAAATATAGGCTATTTCATTTCAGTCCTCTGTGTTCATTTCATGACCATGAGGCCCCAGATTTCCTTTCTGAAGACACAAGGTTTTGTTTGTTTTTGTCGTAATGACACACTCGGCATCATTAAGTGTCCGTGAAGATGAATCTTTTAGTTGCATTAGAAACATGGTTTGTGACCACTGAAAGCCTTGGGAAACCAAGGTCTCCTAGCAGGAAGAAGCAGGCAGCTAATAGAAAAGGCTTTCTGGGAGCAGGGTTTTTGCATTCTCTTAGAACCCACTTGAGCATTATTGCTAAGGAAAAGCTTAAGCAGTGTCTGAACGGCACTGTATTTTGTAAGTATAAACAGTTCAAATCTAAGGGGTTCTTACCCAGAAAAAAAATTTTCCTATCCATATCTGTTTCCCTGACTTTGTAAATTGAAACTGATACAAAATACTTTAAACTTTGCTTTGATTTGAAGTTTACTAAAAAAAATCATGCAAGTAATTGAGCAAGAGTATACTTTCTGATGTTAAGTCACTATTGTTTAAACCATTTTATATGAAATCTTTGAAACAGGTTTGCAACATAGTGTATTACAATTCTTTTTTTACAAATTTCTTTATGTTGATGTGAATTTCCTTGCTTCAAAATATCCTTTGCCAGTATTTTGTTTTCACTTTGAAACATTCATCATAATATAAATCTACTACTTTATTTTAAAATTTCGTTCTTACATGTGATTTTGTGACATTCTTAAGCCTCACTTGAAAATTTTTTCTTAACAATTCATCGTGCAAATCTACACTAATTTAGTCCACCTGTTTTGATGACAAATTTCTTGGTTTTAGTAGGAAAGATGCCATGAATGTTTCCTTGCAATATTTTTCCCTCACTGAAAAGCCTATGAATGAAATAAGACCTCAGGATTACAGGAGATAATTTGCATACTAATTATGTAGCACAGTGTAGAAGAGAGAGAGGGAGGAAAATATAGAGAGAAACTCTGAAAGTTAGCAGACAAGGATTCCATGACTTCAAAGCAATGTGATCCTGAGCAAGTTACTTTACTGCTTTACCCTCCCTGGGTCTTAGTTCATTCATCAATCAAAACACTGACAGTTATTAAGAGGATAAAATGAGATATATGAGAGCAACAAGAAAACCCCAGAGTGAGCAGAAGGAAGGAGATAATAAAGATTAGAGCAGAAATCAATGACATAGAGACCAAAAAAACAATACAGAAAATCAATGAAACCAAGAGTTGGTTCTTTGAAAGGATAAACAAGATTGACAAACCCCTAGCCAGGCTCACCAAGAAGCAAAGAGAGAGGACCCAAATAAACAAAATCAGAAACGATAGAGGCGAAATAACAACAGACCCCACAGAAATACAAATGATTGTTAAAAAATACTATGGACAGCTCTACTCCAACAAACTAGACAACCTGGAGGAAATGGACAAATTCCTAGAAAAATACAACATTCCAGCACTCAATCAGGAAGAATCTAAAAATCTCAATAGGCCAATAACTATGGAAGAAATTGAAGCAGTCATCAAAAAGCTTCCAGCAAACAAAAGCCCAGGACCAGACGGCTTCACAGGGGAGTTTTACCAAACATTCAAGGAAGAACTAAAACCTACCCTCCTCAGACTACTACAAAAAATTCAAGAGGAAGGAACACTTCCAAGCTCATTCTATGAAGCCAGCATCACCCTAATACCAAAACCAGGTAAAGACAACACAATGAAAGAGAATTACAGGCCAATATCCCTCATGAACATAGATGCCAAAATCCTCAACAAAATCTTAGCAAATCGGATCCAGCAGTACATCAGAAAGATCATACACCATGACCAAGTAGGATTTATCCCAGGGATGCAAGGATGGTACAATATACGCAAATCAATAAACGTGATACATCACATAAACAAATTGAAAGAAAAAAACCACATGGTCATATCAATTGATGCAGAAAAAGCATTTGACAAAATCCAACACCCATTTTTGATAAAAACTCTCAGCAAGGTGGGAGTAGAAGGATCATACCTCAACATAATAAAAGCCATATATGACAAACCCACAGCCAACATCATACTCAATGGACAAAAACTAACACCATTTCCCCTAAGAACAGGAACAAGACAAGGATGCCCACTCTCACCACTCCTGTTCAACATAGTCCTGGAAGTATTAGCCATTGCAATTAGACAAGAAGAAGAAATAAAAGGCATCCAAATTGGAAAAGAGGAAGTAAAACTGTCCTTATTTGCAGACGACATGATATTATACATACAAAACCCTAGAGACTCCATCAAAAAACTACTAGACTTAATACATGAATTTGGCAAAGTAGCAGGATACAAAATTAATGCCAAGAAATCTGAGGCATTTCTATACACCAATAGTGAACTTTCAGAAAGAGAGATTATAAAAACAATCCCATTTACCATCGCACCAAAAAAATTAAGCTACCTAGGAATAAGCTTAACTAAAGAGGTAAA
This sequence comes from Myotis brandtii, assembly GCF_000412655.1. NCBI lineage: Eukaryota > Metazoa > Chordata > Mammalia > Chiroptera > Vespertilionidae > Myotis > Myotis brandtii. Next base: position 2,021,451 of record NW_005370538.1, read on the forward strand.
AGACCTCTACTCAGAAAACTACAGGACGTTGAAAAAAGAGATAGAGGAAGACATAAACAGATGGAAGAACATACCGTGTTCATGGATTGGTAGAATCAACATCATTAAAATGTCCATACTACCCAAAGCAATCTATAAATTCAACGCACTTCCCATTAAAATACCAACGGCATACTTCACAGATCTAGAACGAACTCTCCAAAAATTCATCTGGAATAAAAAAAGACCCCGAATAGCTGCAGCAATCCTGAGAAAGAACAAAGTAGGTGGGATCTCAATACCAGATATCAAGCTGTATTACAAAGCCACTGTTCTCAAAACTGCCTGGTACTGGCACAAGAACAGACATATAGATCAATGGAATAGAATAGAGACCCCAGAAATCAGCCCGAACCAATATGCTCAATTAATATTTGACAAAGGAGGCAAGAACATACAATGGAGCCAAGATAGTCTCTTCAATAAATGGTGTTGGGAAAATTGGACAGATATATGCAAGAAAATGAAACTAGACCACCAACTTACACCATACACAAGAATAAACTCAAAATGGATAAAGGACTTAAATGTACGACAGGAAACCATAAAAATTCTAGAAGAATCCAAAGGCAACAAAATCTCAGACATATGCCAAAGCAATTTCTTCACTGATACAGCTCCTAGGGCAGTTGAAACTAAAGAGAAAATGAACAAATGGGACTACATCAAAATAAAAAGCTTCTGCACAGCAAAAGAAACCATCAACAAAACAACAAGAAAACCCACTGCGTGGGAAAACATATTTGCCAACGTCATATCTGATAAGGGCCTAATCTCCAAAATTTATAGGGAACTCATACAACTTAACAAAAAGAAGATAAACAATCCAATCAAAAAATGGGCAAAGGATCTAAATAGACACCTTTCAAAAGAGGACATTCAGAAAGCCAAGAGACATATGAAAACATGCTCAAAGTCACTAATCATCCGAGAGATGCAAATCAAAACAACAATGAGGTACCATCTCACACCTGTCAGACTGGCTATCATCAACAAATCAACAAACGACAAGTGCTGGAGAGGATGTGGAGAAAAAGGAACACTTGTGCACTGCTGGTGGGAATGCAGACTGGTGCAGCCACTATGGAAGACAGTATGGAGTTTCCTCAAAAAACTGGAAATGGAACTCCCATTTGACCCTGTGATCCCACTTCTAGGAATATATCCCAAGAAACCAGAAACACCAATCAGAAAGGATATGTGCACCCATATGTTCATAGCAGCACAATTCACCATAGCTAAGATCTGGAAACAGCCTAAGTGCCCATCAGTAGATGAATGGATTAGAAAACTGTGGTACATCTACACGATGGAATACTATGCTGCTGTAAAAAAGAAGGAACTCTTACCATTTGCAACAGCATGGATGGAACTGGAGAGCATTATGCTAAGTGAAATAAGCCAGTCAATGAAGGAAAAATACCACGGGGGTAGGGGAGGCCTGGGGATTGTCAAGGGGTGGGGGGAAAGGACACATATGTAATACCCTTTGTAATACTTTAAGCAATAAAAAAATGAGATATATATATATAGAGAGAGAGAGAGTCTGTCACATTAGGTCCTCAAGAAATGCTCATTTTACTACTCACAACAACCCTCAGCTTCCTCCTTTATAAAAAGGAACCAGTTTCCTCAACTATAATATGTGGATAATGACACAATAAAGGTACTATAGTATAGGATATTTACTAAGAAGAGCATGGACTCTACTAGACTCAGACTGTCTGAGTTCAAATTTCAGCCCCACTACTGGCTGTATGACTTCTGTTCCCCATTGTACTCCTGTGTAAAGACTGGGTGGTCAGGGGCTGGTGGTTGTGAGTATTCAGTGAATTAATGCAGCATAGAGCTTCCTAACCTTTTTATGCCTGGCTTCCTTTGGCAGTCTGCTAACGCCTCTGGATCCCTTATCAGAATACTACTTTTTTAAATTAAATTTTATTTGGGTGACATTGGTCAACATGAACATATAGGTTTCATTGTGGATTTCTAAGTTACAAAATCTGTATATAATACCATGTGTCCACCACACAAAGTCAAGTCTCCTGTCATCTCATATTAGGACCACCTTCTCCCCCACAACCCGGTAACCACCACGAACACAATACTTTATATTACAAATGGAAAACTAGTTATAATTACATTAAGTTATCAGTGTATTTTTAAAAATAAATGTAAAGAAGAATTAATGCCAGTCCTTCTCAAACTCTTCCAAAAAATTAAAGAGGAAAAACACTTTCATACTCACTTTATGAGACGAGCATTACCCTGATGTCAAAGCCAGACAGACATCACTACAAAAGAAAACTGATAAATATAGACACAAAAATCCTCAACAAGCGCTTACAGGCACTATGGTGAGCAGGTCCTAAAGGGGCTCTTGAAGCTGAAAGGCATCACAGCAATTACATGATCAAGCAGAAGAAGAAAAAGAATGACAAAGACAAGCCAAAACTCCTGGAAGCCATGGGAATGAGCAAAGAGAATGAGAAGAGGCGCAGCCTGGACAAGCAGACTCCATCCCAGGAGGCCTTTGAGAAGATGTAGGAGAAGCAGTAAATGGAAAGGATCCTAAAGAAAGGCTCTGAAACACACAAGCAAAGAGTGGACAACTTCAACAGATGACTGGACACACTCATGGAACACTGTGACATTCGCAAAGTCAGCTGGATGAAGTAGCCTCCCCGCCCGGGGAATGGAGTGGCACCAAGGAGAAATGAAAGGCCAGATTTGGGTTATGTTTGATGCCTTTGGTATTTTCTAGAAACATTCTTTCATACACAACCTTGAGTTTTCTGCTGAGACAGTGCTTTTCAAAGTAGTGTGCCCTCATTCTGGAACTTGATTAAAGTAAGACTATCATTTTACTCTATTTTAGCTTCTCAGTAGCATATTGAAGATAAACATTTTTAGTTTGGACTACAAATTATTGAGAGTTTATCCAGAGATTAAGGTTATTTCTATGTAAGTGCCATGGAAGTGTTTTTACACTCAAGTTGCATCTAAGTCATTTTGACAGCCATCCAGCTGTCTTTGCCTGGATCAAACTGTCTCCAGAGGAGGACCTGCAATGTGCAGATCCCCTTGGGGCCCTGCATAGGCTGCCCTTCCAAACTCCCTCTAGCTTGGGCTTATGCTGTTCCATCTAGGGCCTGTGGAAGCCACTTACAGCTTTGTAGCCTTCAGACTGCCACCGGTCCAGGAAGAATAACCACCCAAGGCAAGGATGGAATGAACGCTGTGCCCCTTTCTGAATTGAGCTGGTGGCTGGCATGAAGCCTGTTCTCCCAATATCCCCATTCCAAACATGTCAAGTGGGTATTGCTATGGCAGACATAGCCAGATAAGCACCACGTTCTTTGTAATGGAACCTAGGCACTGCCGACCTCACTAGTGTCACCCCTGGGCTCCAGGCAGCTCGCCAATGTTTATTCAGAATTGGCACATACATGGAACATGTTTGGTATTCTTGGCCCAAGGACACCTCACGGTCTTGGGACCAGGACAGAGCCCCAGCACAGACAGACATGGGTGCAATCCAAGGGGAGGACCTAGGTTCCAGTGCTGGAGAGCCAGGGTCTTTGAGGCTCCGCATGTCCCCACCGCATGAGGATCAGACTGCATATGCTACTGGGAAAAATGGTCTCTGTTGACATAGATCTGAAAAAAAAATTCAGAGGAGAGAAAAATCTAAGTGTTGGGTTTGGGACTGTCATATGTGAACTGCTGAATAAAGCAAAACCAGTTATTAAAAATAATCCTCAACAAAATAGCAGCAAACCAAATCTAACAGCACATTAAAAGGGTTATATAAACCATGACCAAGTAAGATTTGTTCCTGGGCTGCAAGGATGTTTCAACACATGAAAATCAGTTAATGGGATATACCACATTAATAGAATAAAGGATGGAAATCACATGATCACCTCAATAAATGCAGACAAAGCAATTAACAAAATTCAATACCCTTTCATGATAAAAACTCTCAACAAACTAGGTGTAGAAGGAACGTACCTCAACATAATAAATATTATATATGACAAGCCCACAGCTAATATTTACTGAATTGTGAAAAATTGAAAACTTTACTTCTAAAATCAGGAGTAAGGCAAGAATCCTCATTCTTGCCACTCCTATTGTAGGTAGTACTGGAAGTTTTAGCAAGAGCAATTAGGCAAGAAAGAGAAATAAAAGGCATACAAATAAGAGAGGACAAAGCCGGGGAGGGTTGGGGGGCAGGAGAGGGGGGGATAAGAGATCAACCGAAGGACTTGTATGCATGCATATAAGCATAACCAATGGACATAAGACACTGGTGGGTAGGGGAGGCCGGGGGATTGTCAAGGGCGGGGGGAAAAAAAGGGAGACATATGTAATACTTTAAGCAATAAAAAAAAGAAAAAAAAAGAGAGAGGACAAAGTTAAATTGTCTGCCTTTGCAGATGACTTGGTCTTACATATAGAAAATCCTAAAAACTTCATAAAAATTGGTAAAACAAACAAATTCAGTAAAGTTGCTGAATACAAAATCAACATTAAAAAATCAGTTGCATTTCTATACACTAACAATGAACCATTTGAAAGAAAATTAGGAAAATTATCCCCTTTACAATAGCACCAAAAAGAATAAAATAGGGATAAACTTAACTAAGGAGGTGAAAATTTTGTATACTGAAAACTATAATACATTCATGAAAGAAATTAAGACACAGCAAGTGGAAAAACACCCTGTGCTCCTGGATTGGAAGAATTAATATTGTTAAAATGTCCATACTACCAAAGTGATCTACAGTTTCAATGCAATCACTATCAAAATCCCAAAGTTATTTTTTGCAGAAATAGGAAAAACAATGATAAAATTCATACAGAACCAGAAAAGACCATGAATGCTCATATCAATCTTGAGAAAGAAGAACAAAATTGGAGGCATCACACTTGCTTACTTCAAAATATATTACAGAATCCCAGTAATCAAAACAGTATGGTACTGACATAAAGACAGACAAATCAATGGAAAAGAACAGAAAGCCCAGAAATAATTCCATGAGCATACCATCAACTGCGTTTTGGTAAAGGTGCTAAAAATCAACAGTGGGGAAAAGATAATGGATTAAAGACTTAAATTTAAGACTGGAAACTGTAAAACTCCTTGAAGAAAATATAGAGGAAAATCTTCATGACATTGGTTTTTCTAATGATTTCATGGATATGACAACAAAGGTACAAGCAACAAAATAATAAATAAACAAGTGGGATTGCATCAAACTAAAATGTTTTGTACAGCAAAAGAAACAAGGAAAATAGGCAACCTATGGAATGGGGAAAATATTTCTAAACCATATATCTGATACAAGGTTAATCTCCAAAATATACAAGAAATTCCAAATATACAAATAAAAAGTAAACAACAACAGCCCTAGCCAGTTTGGCTCAGTGGATAGAGCATTGGCCTGTGGACTGAAGGGTCCCAGGTTGAATTCCAGTCAATGGCACATGCCCAGGTTGTGGGCTCAATCCCCAGTAGGGGGAGTGTAGAAGGCAGCCAATCAATGATTCTCTCTCATCATTGATGTTTCTCTCTCTCTCTCTCTCTCTCCCTCTCCCTTCATCTCTGAAATTAATAAAAATATATATTTAAAAACAAAAAACAAAATATGATATACCTCCCCCTCTGAAAATGATGGTGATACTAATAGTAGTAATAATAATATTAGCTCTCATTTATTGAGTGCTTATTATATGCCAAGCACTTTGCTACGGGTTTTGCATGCATTGCCTCATTTAATCTTTTTTTAAAAAAATATATATTTTATTGATTTTTTTACAGAGAAGGAAGGGAGAGGGATAGAGAGTTAGAAACAGCGATGAGAGAGAAACATCGACCAGCTGCCTCCTGCACACTCCCTACTGGGGATGTGCCCGCAACCAAGGTACATGCCCTCGACCGGCGGAATCGAACCTGAGACCTTTCAGTCCGCAGGCCTACGCTCTATCCACTGAGCCAAACCGGTTAGGGCTCATTTAATCTTAATAACAGCTTGAGCTCCTTTCTCTCCAGGGCCTCAATTTCTCCTTTAAGGTAGTAGGACACAACCCAGTGTTGGGGGGCAGAGTAATGAGGAGGAAGCAGCCAAGTACTACAGCAGGAAGGCACCCTGCTCCCCAGGAGCTGCTGATTGATTTCATTGTCTGGCTTCCAGTGCTGAAAGGAGAAGTATTAAAAATATATCCTCGATCTATTTAATGCGGCCAAAAGGAAATATATCCATTTTATATTTAGCATAATGGAGTTACTTTAAATATCACCCTCATGAGAAATTATATTCCAATGGTAAAGTATTAATATAATAAATTTAGGTACTACTAGTTGGGCTGTTTACGCCTCCCTGGGAGGAGATATATATTGACAGGTGGATGATTTCTCCAGCCCAGGAGCCTCACTGGCAGATGCTAGGTAGATGTTCACCCTGTCTTCTCCCTCCCTTCTCAGGCTCTTTCCAGAGAGGAAGGTGTGCTAGATATATCATGGAAACTTCCCTCTTAAGCCTGCCTGTGTTTGTCTACCTGAGCCTCAGAGGTGTTTACCTTATTGTGAGAGCTGTTCATGAACTAACCCGTTGTCTTTCACTTTTAGCATCTGATGAATTAGTTTTTGAGGCACCATCTTTTGTTACTTCTAATTTGATTACTGTTCCTTTTAATTTGCTTTATTTCCCAAAGCTTGCTCATAATCCTTATAGGAACCAAGACAATTTGGCAGCTAGGAATTTGGGATTTAATAAGTCACCTGCACAGCCCAGCATGTCTACAAATAGCCAGTGGGATTAGATTCCTTAGATTCATTTGAAACTTGGTGCAGCTGACATGAATAATGAAATAGGGAGCCCAAAGTTATATATCCTCTCTGAGCATTGCTTCATTAGAATCCCCTTATAAAAAAAAGAAATGGGACTCATCTCATCAGCTCGATTTTATGGCATCTGATTAGACCACTATTTTCTCAGCGGGTCCCTTTTCTTTAAACAGTTAAGTATCGATGTCCTGCTGAATAGAATGAACTTTGGACCACTAAATTGCAGCATTATGGTTATTTAGTGTAATTTATGAAAAATGACAGACGCCATGATCACTTACTTCTTGTTGCTAATGATATCTCCACTTATCTGAACAGGTATGGGTTTGGAATATTTCTCCCACCCCTATACGCATTCTGGAACACTTCCCAATTAGTAACCCAAAAAAGTTATTTGGAAATACAAACTCTACAGATGATAAATTCAAAGTTAATACTATCTGTGCACAGTCATATGAACATCCACCATCAACAGCCTTTCAAGAAAGATATGTATTTTAACTGTGTTTACCTAATAAGTCCCTTCAAATCAGTGTTTGACTTATGATTCAACATATTTGGTAGCAGGCTAAATGAGCCTTCAGTGTAATATAATCCATTAGTGTATCATCATCTCTCTGTTTTGAGATTTGAGAGGAGGTGTTGAAATTATGTAGTATTTATTTCAAGCACTGTGATGATTAAAGTAGTACAACATGCCACTCTTCTGATTAGTGGGAAATTAACAGTCACAACTGCATTGCAAATGTAAAGCTATCTTAAAACAATTGAGGCCTGAATTGATAATCTTCCTGAATATTGACTAGATGTGGTTCTCTCAAGTATACAGTAACCAGGGGACCAGTGTGGTGGAGTAGTAAGCAAGGACATGCTTTTTAGAGTGAGCCAGAGCTGGCTTTGCATACTTGTTCTATCAATGATGACCTTGTGACCTTGGGTATGTTTTTACTCTTCTTGAGCCTTGCTCACCTTGTGTGGAAAATGGGGATGTCAATATAAACTTCATTGGGTGATTTCAAGGGTTAAAGAAAGGACACATGTAAAGTGCACAGCTCAGCTTGATTCACTCAACAAATGTCAGTGCACTTCCCTTCTAGGGGAGCAAAGCCCAGATTTAAGGCTCAATCCCACTTTACAGTGTCCGTGGTCATGATAGGAAATCTCAAGAAATTTTCCAAATAAAAATGGTTGTATTTAACCTTCACTTTAGAAATTAATATCAGAGATAGAACATCTAAGGGGTGGATGAGATAGATTGGGTGCCAAACTTGGACATCCCAGAGTCCAAACCACACAGGAGTTTTCTCTCTGGCAAAGCTTTCTTCCAGTAATGATCTACGCTGGAACATTGGACCAGCAGCTTTGGTTCAAAGTGAAAGTGACATGGGCCTGCTGAAATAAATAACATTTTCCTTTGTCACTGGCTCATTTGGGAGGAATGACAAAGATTGTTTGCCTTTGTGTGGGCTGACCCATATAACACCAGCACTGGCAAATATTCAGTATGTCTTTGTTTTCACATTAATGACACTGAAAATGGTCAATTTTTTGTCATAGTTTTAACATTGACACCTATAATTTTGGTTTTGGTCATGTGCTAAAATGGTGGCTTTGATAAAGGGGAGCAGGGTACATGAAAGAGTGAGTATAGGAGAGGAGGCATTTTATACTTTACCAACACCTGAACCCTGGCACTCTTTCATGATTCTGTGGATTAAATTCTACTTAACCACATACATGCTCCTTTAAAAGCCCATTTTTGAAATTAAGTGTGGTTACAATTGCTGCCCATACTGAAATGACCAGTCAGATTCTCAGCACAGCCCTCTGGAACAGTTTTACTTTCTTTCTCTAGATTCTATCTTTGCCTCTAACTTTTTAGTAGTTGCCAAAGAAGAAAATCCCTTCCAAAAACTTTCTGTGGCAACAACTGGATCATACTGAAAGTTGAGTGCCCCAATTTTAATCTAGCTTAGCTGGTAATCATTATTGATGGGATCCTCCATTTTCTGGCTTTGTGTTTGTGTTGGGGAGGGGGACTTCTACTAGAATGACACTTGCAGTTTCTCCACACTCCATCTGGTTGGTGCAATGGGACAGAATAACTACGTGTGCCCACTGCAGTCTTTCCTTTTATATCTGTTGGCCTGCCCAGACGTTACTTTCTGCCATGCAAACTGGGTAAGCTATGCACCAAAAATTCAGCAGTTAGCAAGACCTGAGCCCTTCCAGGAGGAGCTGATACCATTCAGTGAGGAGTTAGACAAGTAAGTAAACAACAAAATAACATTGAGAGAGTGATAATCCTAATGGTAGAGGAACAGTCTGGGAGCATAAAGGAGGTGCATTTGACCAACTGCATCATCAAGTGTCTAGGATCAGGGAGTTTAAATTAAATAAACATTGACGGAGCAACAACTTGGGGGTTGCTCTTGCAGCACATATATAGTCAGCATCCCTTCTGGGTAAAGCCCTGTGCTAGGAGCTGAAGATATAAGGAAAAATAAGACACAGTCCATGTCCTTAAGGAGCCCACAGTCTAACAGGGAAAACCTCCAAGTAAGCTAAGACATTCAGTACAGTGCAGAGATGGGGTCATGCATGAATAACTGTTGGAAAACAGAGAAAGGGACATGAATGCAGCCCAGGGTTCAGGAAAGGTTGCCCAGAGGAAATAACTCTTGAGCTGATTCTGAAGGAATAAGTAGGATCTAATGGGTTGAAAAATATGGGCAAGTTCAATCCAGACAGAGGGAACAGCATAGTCAAGTATATAGAGATGGGCCTGAGCATGGAGTGTTGTGGGATGAACTTTGGAGGATAAATAGGGGTCAGATAATAAAGCGCTTATATGCCACAATAAGGAATTAGAAGTCTTGGATTTGATCCTCTGTAAAAGACAAATCAGATGGGGATAAGACTAAAGGTAGGAGTATAAGCTAGAATGGTTTTGGGCTATGAACATCCAAGGAAAAATTGATGAGGGCCTAAACTAGGTCAGTAAGAGATCAGAGATGTAGTGTTATTTGGGAGGTGGACATAAATGACTGGGTGAATGCATGGCTGAGAGGGAAGGAGTCACCTATGATGACTCCCAGTTTTCTGATTTGTGTCCTCCCAATATTAGGAAAAGTAGCAGGAGTGGTAGAAGTGGGAGGGAGACGATGAACTTAATTTTGGACACATTGAATTTGAGATATCTCTGTGTCACCAAGTGTAACAGTGACTTCCAAAGAAATACATTTTGCGAAAGAGGTTATGCTTGCTACTTTCTCTCCTTTTCTGATCTAAATTTGGGGTGTCTAATGCAATAATCATAAATATATATAGAAGAGACATCAAAGAATGTCTGGGACTCTACCAGGTATAGAATGAAAAAATGAACCTCATCACACCCTTCCAACCTGCTCTGTGTCTCCCTATTTGGTGTTCCTGCTATTCCAATGCTTAAGGTGTCTAAGTAACTATGTCACAAAATACTCTGGGAGGGAGATTAAATTGGAAATATTCTTACAAAATCTACTTTTCTTTTGACAAATATTGTGGTTTCTGTGGTAAATGAAAAAAGAATAAACCATAAACACAAAAAAATTGCAGGTCCATGTTCTTCTAAAATGACTTTTGAGGGGAGGAAAAATGTGTTGGTTTTGCTCTTATTTGTGTCACTTTCTAAATATTAATTTTATTGAGATATAACTCACATACCATACAATCAAAGCCTCTCTGTTGTCAGTCCTAAGATGGCACAACTTGGGCATGAACATAGTCACCTTGTGATAACAGTGGTTTTATCATGGATCTCTTTGTCTCTTTCCTTGATATCTCTGTTAAGCTGTCTGCCTCCTATTATTAGACTTCACTAATTTCTGGCTGTTTTTTCTATTGTTTCCAATAATTCTTGGGGGATGCAACTTGCTGCATAGTTGGATTCAATTTAATTCAGGTACAGTTTGCATTATGCAAGTCTTTGAACTTTAATTCCAGAAGGCCCTTCTTAGCTGGTTTATCTGTTAAATAATATGGCCTATGTTTTAGCTTGTTGCTCTCAAAGAATTACCAGTTTCCTCTTATTTGCTCACTATCAAAACCTCCACTGCTTTCTAGAGCACCCTTAGCTTGGGATTTCCACATACTATTTCATAAAGTCAGTTTCTTTCTGGAGTGCTTCAGAGCTTTCTGTTCTTTTGGATAGACTCTCCCTCTGAGTCATTACTTTGAGCATTGGATGGGGATGGTAAACTCTGGTCTCCTCAGTTTACCTATTCCAGTGTGGAACCCTGTCTTACAAGCCAGTAGGAGGTGAGGGTGTTGAGGACCCCAATATTTTCTCCAAACTATATAAAGTACGCAAACAACTCAATAGTAAAAATACAAAAAAATATCGAATTTAAAAAATGAGCAGAAGATCTAAGTAGACATTTTCCCAAAGAAGATATATAGATGGTCCAACAGGTACATAAAAAGGTGCTCAATATCACTAATTACCACAGAGATGCAAATCAAAACCACAAATGAGATATCACCTCACGCCTGTTAGAATGGCTATAATACAAAAAAAAAAAACAAGAAATAATGTGTTGACAAGGATGTGGAGAAAAGGGAACCCTGGTGCACAGCTGGTTGGAAATGTAAATGGTAAAATTACTATAGAAAAGAGTATGGAGGTTCCACAAAAAATTAAGAATAGAACTGCCATATGATCCAAAAATTTCACTTCTGGGTATTTATTCAAAAGAAACAAAAATATTAACTTGAAAAGATATATGCACTCCCATGTTCATTGCAGCATTATTTATAACATGGAAATAACCTAAGTGTTTATCAGTGGATGAATGGATAAGGAAAAAAATACACACACACTATAGAATATTAACCACAAAAAGTAAGGAAATCTTGACATTGGGACAACATGGATAGACCTGAGGGCATTATGCTAAATGAAAAAAGTGAGACAGAAAAAGACAAATACTATATGATTTCACTTATACGAGGAATCTAAAAAACAAAAACAAAAACAACAAAACCTCATAGATACAGAGAGCAAATTGGTGGTTGCCAGAGGCAGAGGGTGGTGGGTGAGCAAAATGGGTAAAGGAGGTCAAAAAGAACAAACTTCCAGTTATAAAATAAATAAGTCATGGGGATATAGTGTACAGTATGATGACTGTAGTTGATAATACTAAATTGCATATTTATAAGTTGCTAAGAGAGTAGATATTAAAAGTTCCCATCACAAGAAAAAAATGTTTAACTGTGTGGTGATAGATATTAACAAGACTTTTTGTGGTGATTATTTCACAATCTATACAATTATTCAATCATCATGTTGTACCCCCAAAACAAATATAATATGTCAATTATCTTGATTTTTAAAAATTAAAAATAAAAAATTTAAGAGAGAAAAATATGGAAAAAGCATATGGGCTACATGGATTTTCACGTTTACTGAAAAACGCAAAATGTGATCTCACAGATGACCAAGTTCCAACCTGCATGATCCCCTTTATGCCATGAAGCATGAATAATATTTGGATTCCAAATTAATTTAGAATAATTTTTAACCTTTAAAACTATTATCCTTTCCAGATATACTAGCTAACAATGTAATTTTTCACAAATGTAGCAAAATCAATCACGTTCTCTCAGAGATGGTCAGCTGCTGTGAAACGAAGCTGAATATCTCTTTCCTCTCCACTGGCTACCAGAAACTCATTGAAGTGGACAATGAATGCAAATCAAATTTTGTACCTTTTATGAGAAGTGTATGGTCACAGAAGTTGCTTCTGACATTCTGGGTAGAGAATGGAAGGGTTATGTGGTTCAAATCAGTGATGGGAACGACAAAAAAAGTTTCCCCATGAAAAAGGTCAAAGAAAAATACCAGAAACAGATTCCCAAGAGACATAGGCTGTCCTCTGAAAGCGTCTACCTCTAAGTCTGAGTGCAATAAAAAATGAGATTTTCTAAGAATAACAAATAATAACAAACATCAAATCTCAAAAAACAAAACAAAACACAACAACACACCCCAATCAAGTTCAATAACTTGAACAGGACATTTCTAGTCCATTCTAACTCAATTTATGCCCAAGGAAGGAGACAGTCAGATGGAAGGAAAAATGTTGCCATGTTACTTACTAACTTATGATTATGGTCAAGTTATTTAATGACTCTGGGCTTCAGTTACCTCATCTATATGTTGTCTGCAACAATTGAAATAACTTACAAGAAAATGCTTAGGAATATTTTATAAGAAATAAAACCTAGAAAGCTATGGGAAGTTTCAGATATCTTGAAATGGGTTTATTTTATGGAGATGATATACTGATCCCGCAGGGATAAAAAGAGGCTGCTTTTTGCCTAACAAATTGAGTTTAACTCTATGAAATACTTCACGACATAACAAGGAACTCAATTACTTTTAATCAAAGTTGGGCTAATAATTCCTAACTAAGTTGTTTCCTTTCTAAAACTCAATCAAAAGGCAATGTTGCTTGATTTAGCAGAAACATGCCTGGATTTGTACCTGATTGCTTGGGTTCAGAACCTGGATCAGCCACTTCCAGTCATGAGAGTCTGAGCAAATCACATACCCTCTTCATTCCTCAGCAAAACTAAGTAATACCTTATGGATTGTTGTAAGGTATTAACTAATTAAAAGACATAAAAATGCATAGAGCAGGGCATGGCACAGAGTAAGCACCTTGTGAGAGTGATGATGTAAGCTTGGAGATTTGTCCTTTTTGGATGTTATCATCCTGCCCAATTGAATTATTTTAAATTTCCTATAAAAACTGCCTTTCTTTTCTCAGAGAGGCTTTGTGGAAAGACTGTGAAGAAAATATCCCCAATGCAAAGCCATTGGTCATCATGACCAATGTGAGAAAAGGCAAGTCAGTTGTTCTGGGCATCAAGTCTCTGGAAATGTTGGAACTGACAGCGTGTCTGATCAAGTGATGCCATTCAAGACATTTAGCCAAGGGTGATGCTCTAGGATGAAATTAAAAGGAAAATGACAAATAAACTGTGGCACCTAATCAATACAAAGAAGCTAACAGTCCATTTCAAGAACAGGATCTGGCTTTTGCAAAGTCTATCTTTTTGTAATAAGAACTGGGTTTTGTTATAATTGTGTTAAGAATTGCAGAGTTTAGTGCCCTGAAGTCATTGACATTGCACTATGAATATTTCTTTCTTTTGAGTTCCTTAATAGTAGTTGGAAAATGAATGAATGATAGCCAGATAGATAGATAGATACATAGATACATAGATAGATAGATATACTAAGAGTTGTTATCTTAGTGATCCTATTTCAATAGTGCAATGTAAGAAATTAATTTGAAATTACACTGAAATGTTAAAACATAGACAGAAAGACATTGTCAGGGCTATATGTGGATTCCATATTAATCATTAAAGCAAAAGTATATGTTTTTATCTTCTGATTTACCTGCCTGAAAATAATTGTTAATTTATTTCAGATATGCTTCTTAGGCCCAGATCCTCAGTCTAGTTTCCTCTTACAAGCATTACATCCTCTTTGGCACGCAATCTCCACATTTTCATATTTTACTTAAAAACTGATTTTGTGGCATCAGTAATCTCTAGAAGAGATTGATAAATGTCTGCCACTCAGAATGTATGTCTGTAGGTCAGGCTGCCAACCCCTTCAACAGGCACCTGTGGGGTAAGTGTTGGGGGCATAGAGCACAGCACTGGGGAGCTGAAGCACTAGCTTAGGGGTTGCCAAACCTATAGCCCATGGGCCAAATCTGGCCCACCACCTGGTTTTGTAATTGGAGTTTTATTGGCACACAGCCATGTCCATTCATTACATATTTGCCATGACTGCTTTCACACTACAATGGCAGAATTGAGTATTTGCAGAAGAGAACATATGGCCCACAAAGCCTAAAATATTTATCTAGCTCTTTACAGAAAAAGTTTGCCAACCCTTGCACTAGATGGTTGTTTAAAATTTAAAATGTTCTAACATGTTTAAAGTTCCTGGGCAGGAATGTAAAATAAAGCCAGCTATATTTGCTACCTTGATTCATTTGCTTATAGTCAACTCTGAACGGGTCTGGCATAAACTAATGAAAGGGCATTTCTAGAAAGCATCCTGACAGTATTTCCCTCTGACCTTTGCTTCTGTGATCCTTCCTCCTGGAATGTCCACCCCCATTACACATCCTCTCTTCTTTCCTTCCCACCTCCTGTTGGGCCTTCAGGATTCTACTCAAATCAAGCCTCTTTTGTGAAGCCTTCCCTCACCCCAGACCACAGGCACAAGGTAGCATTCTCTCCTCTAGTTTTCAGAGCTCATGTACTAGTACATAAGTCTGCCACAGCTGGCTCAAATGGAGTTCTTGGTCCCATCTACTGCACTGTGAACTCTACAGGGAGCAGCAATGTTGTGTTTGTCTCCATAACCCAGCCTTATAGTCATTTGTTAAATCTAGGCACATATTTTTCCCAAGTGGTTTAGCACATTGTCCCCACACTGCCCACCTATCACTTGTCTCCCTGTTTTCACATTTACCCTCTCCAGTCTGTAACTAGGGTGGAATTCTCATAGAGGAATTCAGGTTATGTTACTCCTCTGCTCAAAACCCAACACTGTCTTAAACTTGGAATCAAATCCAAAGGCTGACCATAGCCTGCAGGGTCCTGCATGACTTAATTCCTTGCCTGCATCTCCACATCGTCTATCTCTTGCAGCTCTTCTCCTTGCAAGTTGCATTGCCCTGGTCTTCTTGCTGTTCCTCAAACATGCCAACCATGCTCCTGCCACAAGATCTTGGCACTGGCTGTTCCATCTTCCTGGAAGAGTCTTCTTCTGGATATCTAACTTCCATAATTTATTCAGGTCACTTCTCTGATATCACTTCTTCAAAGATGCCAGCCTTCTTTGAAGAAATAAAATACCCCCTTTTATCATTTTCTGTCCCCTTAAATTTATATTGCTATACAATACTTATCACTTCCTGATATTACATACATATCTCCTTATGTGTTTATTACCTGCCTTCCTCACCATTTTAAAGGCTCTATGAGAGTAGGGGTACTGTCTTGTTTACTCTTTATCTCCAGTATTTTGAATAGAGCCTGGTATCTAGTAGGTGCCCAATAACCATCCATAAAAATACAAATGAGTGGAAGAAGTTAGTCTGTTTATTCTGGCACCAGTACCACAGTGTTTTAATTATTGCAGTGTCAATGTATGTTACTACATTTTAATGAATGAGAAGATGTGATAGGGAAAGCTTGAGTTTTAGAACAGACAGATCTTAGTTCAAATTCTAGTTCTAACAAGTAGTGGTTGCATGATATCTCTAGACCTTAATTTCCTTCAACTTAATAATGGGATAATTATATCCACAACACAGGGTTGTGAGAAATAAATTATATAATAAGTGTATTCTGACATTTTTAGAAGGCAGATTACAAAATGTTATGAATGGTATAATTCCATTTCTTCAAATATGTGTTTGTGTTTAGAAAAATATCTCTAAGAGTATAGCTCAAAATGTTGGCAATAGTCATGGGTGATGGGCTTAGGAGTGATTTTTTTTCTTCTTTATATTTCTGCAGTATTTGTTTTTTACAACTAAGTACATTGTTTGAATTATCAGAGGGGGAAAGCCACCATAAGGTTTAAAAAACTAAAATGAAAATAAAATCATGCCCTTCTCACCATACCATGCTGTCCATCTACTTTAGTACTAAACAAACAAACAAAATAGAAACACACTCATAGATACAGAGAACAGACTGATGGTTGCCAGAAAAGAGGGGGGTTGGGAGACTGGGTGAAAAGGTGAAGGGATTAAGAAGTACAAATTGGTACTCACAAAATAGTCATGGGGATATAAAGTACAAGATGGGAAATATAGCGGGGATAAAATCTTAATGAGTGGGTTGACAGAGGAGGGTATGTAGGAAAGGAGAGTAGGCAATAACTGTGAGAACAGAATTGGAATAGAACGAAATTCATTATCTTTTGTAGACCATTCTTCTTGCTTAGAAGAGGTTGATAAAAGGGGCACTGAACCCTACTTTCCTTGTCACACCCTGGAGTAGTGTGAAAAGGATCAAATGAGACCATGTGTCGATGGCCAATAGAGTGTACAATGGTTAGAACCACAGTTCTGGAGCCTGGTAACTTGAGTTCAGATCTTAGCTCCCTCCTTACTAACTGATGGCTTTACATTTTCTGAACCTCTGTTTACTTACCTCTAAAGTAGGGAGAATACTTTAAACCTGGCAAATTTACTGCGAAGACTCAAGGAGCAAATGGCCTGTTGATCTCCAAGGAGTACTGGATTTCTCCTATTCACCTTGTGTCCTACTTTCTAACCAGCCCCTGTGCCTCACCCCTCAAGATGGAGAATGAAGGGGGAATACTACCTCTCCTTACTCCAGGCACATTTTCCTGAGCCTTGTTTCTAAGCAGTGGAAAGGAAGGAGAGTTTAGGAAATAGGGAGTGAGTCATCACAAAGTGATTCCCTTTGTGTTGTTTAGAACAAATGTGGGAGGGAATCCATGTCCCTGTCGGCCCACTACCACTCAAACAGCCATTGTACAACAAGAAACACTTGGGTGCCTGGTTGAGAGTAGAGAATAAAGATGGCAAGGCCAGGATGTCCAACATGAGCCAGCAGTGCAGTGGTGGCAGGAGAGCTACCCTGCAGAGTCCTAATGCTTTACACAGCCTGTGTGCATCTGACCTCCAGAGCTCGCTGGGATGAGCACTGTGTCCCTTGGCCTTCCAGCTTGCATCCCTCCAGCACAATAGAGGCCTGGAACTGCTCATCAAGTTGAAGTGGATTTTATTGTTGTGAATGTTGTTAAGCACAAAACACAGAGGGAGCAGAGGCGGGAAAATTGCTATGTTCCCCTTTTGTGGTATTAAATGTTTTGAGTTATGATAAAGAAGTTATCAAGGTGAATAAGAATCAACCACTTCCTTCCTTCCTTCCACAGAATATTGAGCCCTGCAGTGTGATGGGCTTCAGTGATGCAGAGATGAATGCACCCCATGATCTGCCATAGAGGAACAGTTGAGTGGTAGAGCCAGGCATGGTCCAGGCAGTTAGAGTGCCCTGTAGTCAGGGTATACCCCAAAGGGAACAGTGATATGGTACCTATCAGGATGTGAACAGCTGTATTTCCCACAATAGACATGAGCTAGTTCCTAAAGAAAGTCAAGGAGTTTGCTCAGGGTAAAGACCTTGAAATAGATGACCAGCAAGACACCACTGAACCATGGCAACCTGGACATGTTCAGATGCTGTAAGAGGCATAGTACAAGGCAGTTAGCCAAATGAGTGCCCTTTTTGAGGCATAAGCCAGTTATGATTAATCTTCTTAACTTGTGGCATTTAAAGCTCTACTGACACCCTTTTTCACATATGGCCCCTATCTCCCTTTCCAAGCTCATTGCTGTTATTTGGCCCCCTATTGTAGCCTCATCTTACTCTCTACCCACTTCACTAAACATGCCTTGTGTTTTCCTGAGTCTGTGCCTTTCCAGGTGTAGTCCCATCACCCTGACT
>NW_005370538.1:2041653-2086495 GCF_000412655.1 Myotis brandtii
CCGGGCCTCTAGTATATATATAAAATCCCTACTCCAATAAACTTGATCACTGGGGTATATCTACCATCTCCACTTTCATGCCTCCATACAAAATTAATCTCTCTTTCCCCTTTATGCCCAGGACACTTAGTACCTCTGTTAAGAACTGGAAACAGCCTTCCTTGTGTAGCCAGATGGTTAAGAAAACAAGCATGGACTTAGGAGACCAAACTTGGAAATGCTTACCACATATGTGACCTTAGGTAAATCTACTAATCCTTTGAGCCCTCCATTTCATCATCTGTGTACTAGAAATAATACTAATATCTAATTTACAGTGTTATTTTTAGAATATTAGATAATACAGGTAAAGCATAGTTCCTGACACATACCAAGTATTCAATAAATTATAGCTATTTTTGTAGTATGGCTCTGTAATGCCCACCCTAAATTGTGAGCTACTAGAGGTCAGGGACTATTGTTAATGCTTGTATTGCCCCTTTTCATGGTAGGTGCTCTATAAAGTTTGACCAGACCTTGAAACATTGCCTTGAAGATAATACGGCAATTCTGGGTGCTCCAAAGTTCAGATCTGATAGGCTGATCTAACATGCAGCATAACCCTAAGAGGATAAGGACCATACAATGCCTACACTTACCAAACAGCCCCTTGGGTTGGGGGACCCCTTTGAGCTGTGGTGTATGTATGTTTGAAAAAGGATTATTTTGGGGCCACTAGTGAAATACTTGGATTAAACTAGTGCAACCAGTGGATTTATTCCCTAGAGCAGTCATGTGAAGTGCCCATGAATAGGTTAAAGGAACACTCCAGATATCTTGAAGAGATGGGAAAGGAAATGAGTCATTGTGATCTGCTGGGAACAGGCCAAGGAACCATTGGGGAGAGAGCAGACATAGAGGGACAACCCCAAACTTCTGCTGAGAACTATAGGGGGTCTTGGTGAGGAGGGCGGCATGGCTAGTGCTGGCATTATTTTAAACCTCACCTGAGTATCTATGTTTGTTTGTATTGGATTGAAGGAGGCAAACAGGAGAGGGTTAGCCACCTTCATGTGTCATGTCTGGTCACATTATCTTATTAGGCTTGAATTCCCCATGGAATAGACTTTCCATACTCTTCTTAGCTCTGGTTCCTAATTTACTTCCCCACCCTTGTTTTATCTCTGCCTCAGCTTTCTCATGTATTTTTCCCCCCGTTGAAGTTAAAATATCCCTGGGAGCTACCATGACTCTTTTTAAAAAGATACACAATCTCATTTGGTGCTTAAAACACTCTTGTGACTTAGCTATGATGATCTTCAGGGATATATGGTTTGGGCAAAATCAAAAGGCTTGTATTTTCTGATGCCAAGGCAAATGGACTTTCTATCAATGAATAACTAGTTTAGCCCTTACTGTGTGCCAGTAACACTGGGCAAGGTGCCAGAGATTGCGAAGTGCTAAAAATATTCCGTTGGTCCTGTGGGAAAAGTGTTGCCATCAACACTGAGCTACAGGTGAGGAATCTGAGGCTCATGAAACTTAGGTAACTGGATGTAGTCACACAGCAGAGTAAGTAGCAGAACCGTGCTTGTTTGATCAGCACCTGACAAAAGTAGAGAGCTCGCTGGTAAGGGTGCTAGAGGACACATCCTGCCATCCACTTAGTCCACTGTTCTTAAGGTCCCATGAGTCTGTAATTATAACACTATTCACAACTAACGTTCCTTGACCACCAACCAGGTGCCAGGCACCAGCTAAATCCTTGACTTTTATTATTTCAATTAATCCTTACAGTAATCTTCTGAGGCAGGTACTAATTTGCTCCCTTTTCTCACTTCATTCCATCTCCCTAGGTGATGCCAACCAAACCCACAGCTACAGTAAGGACCCCTCCTAAGGTGGATGACAAACATCTTTACATAGCCCAGACTTCTCTGAGCATTCTAGACCAGTATTTCCAATTGCCTACTTGACTTGTTACTTAAATTCATTTGTGCATTCATTTGACAAATATTTATTGAGTACCTACCTATACCAAGCACAGCTCAAGATGCTGAGGATTATGACAATATATAAAATAGACAAAACTCCCTTTCTCATGGAGTTTCCATTCTGGTGGGGGAACACAATAAACAAGACAAATGGAAACTAAAAAATAAGAAGAGCTAAGGTAAAACAATAAAGCAGAGAAGAGGATATGAAATGTTGGCAGAGTGTTGAATTTTTAAGTAGTATTTGATTATGTAGTATTAGAATAAGGGAGGTGAGAGGGGCCACTAAATCACCTGTAAATTAGCAGGTCCAAACCCAAACCCACAATTTCTGCTCAAGACCTAATATCTTTCCAGTGATCTCACTCTCAACAAATGACCTTACCAACTATTGAGTTAGTTAAGACAGAAACACAGAAGTCACCCCTGACTCCTACTCTTTCTTCTTCCCCACACCCTTATCACTATATCCAATCCATCACCAAATTTTAAATGCTTCTTTTGAGGCTATAAAATTTCCCCCTATCCCTATTATTACCACTGTGATCCAAGCCCCAGTTAGCTCTGACCTGGACCAATGCAATGGCCTTCTAACTGGTCTCATTGCTTCTACTCTGGCCCCATCTAATTTATGCTCCTCAAAGAAGCCAGATGAACTTTGCAAAACTCAAATCTGATCATGCCGGCACCTTGCTTAGAGCTTACCATAGCATCACATAGTTCTTACAGGTAGGACGAAGACCAAATTATTGACCTGTATGTGGTCTGACACCAATGTCCTTCTCCAGCCTCATTTTATACCAGTATTGTCTCTCCCCAAACACACACACACACACACACACACACACACACACACACACACATACAAACACACACACACACGCCACACTAGCTTTATTTAGCTTTATTTTAGAATCTTAAATAATTCAAGTATTGTCATGATAAGGCTTTTTTACATGCTGTTTCCCTTCCTAGAATGTCCTTCTTCATCTATTTCAAGCCATCTTCTCATTCAGTTACCACCCTTTAAAAAACCCAGCCTTCTATGATCTTGATTATATCAAACAAGAGGCCCAGTGCATAAAATTCATGCACTCGTGGGGGCGGGGGTGTCCCCCTCAGCCAAGCCTGCTCCCTCTCGCAGTCCGGGAGCCATCAGTTGGACATCCTTAGAACTGCCACCAAGGCAGGAGAGGCTCCTGCCACCACTGCTGTGCTCGCCAGCCATGAGCCTGGCTTCTGGCTGAGCATCGCTCTCCCTGTGGGAGCGCAATGACCACCAGGGGGCAGCTCCTGCGTTGAGCGTCTGCCCCCTGGTGGTCAGTGCACATCATCACGGGGAGCGGGCCTAAGTCGGCAGTTGGACATCAAGTGCCCATCATTAGTGCTGCTGCGGAAGTGAGAGAGGCTCCCGCCACTGCCGCTGCGCTTGCCAGCCGTGACCCTACCGATGCACAATTGGGGCCGGGGAGGGATGTGGGAGGTTGGTCAGTCAGGGAGGGACCACAGGAGGGCTCCAGGGCATGTCCGGCCCATCTCTCTCAGTCCCAATCAGTCGGACCCCAGTGGCAAGCTAACCTACTGGTAGGAGCATCTGCCCCCTGGTGGTCAGTGCACGTCAGAGCGAGAAGTTGAGCAGCCTTAGTACATCATTAGCATATTACTCTTTGATTGGTTGAATGGCCAACTGGATGACCAGACACTTAGCATATTAGGCTTTTATTATATAAGATTCTCTTGTTACAGGTTATCCTGACCCCATGGACTTTTCTTTCTAGCACTTTTTAAAAATTAAACCTTTATTGTTGAAAATATTACATATGTCCCCTTTTTTCTCCCATTGACCCCTTCTGTCCCACCACCACTGTTCACCCCCGGCCTTCTTTGACTTATTGTCTGTGTGTTGAAAATAATATGTCCCCTTTTTTCTCCCATTGACCCCTTCTGTCCCACCACCACTGTTCACCCCCGGCCTTCTTTGACTTATTGTCTGTGTCCATGGGTTATGTATATATGCATAAAGTTCTTTGATCTCTTCCCACCCACTCACCCTCCCTCTTTTTCCCTCTGAGGTTCCCCAGTCTATTCTATGCTTCTATGTCTCTGAATCTATTTTGTTCATCAGTTTATGTTGTTCATTAGATTCCACATTTGAGTGAGATCATGTGATACTTGTTGTTTTCTGATTGGCTTATTTTGCTTAGCATAATACTCTCCAGGTACCTCCATGCTGTCTCTAATGGTAATAGATCTTTCTTTTTTACTGCTACTTAGTTTTCCATGGTGTAACTATACCACCACTTTTTTATCCACTTATCTACTGATGGGCATTTGGCTGTTTCCATATCTTAGCTGTTGTAAATTGTGCTGCTATGAACATAGGGGTGCATACATTCCTTCTGATTGGTGTTTTGGGTTTCTTAGAATATATTCCTAGAAGTGGGATCACTGGGTCAAATGACAGTTCAATGTTTAATTTTTTGAGGAAACTCCATGCTGTTTTCCATAGTGGCTGCACCAGTCTGCATTCCCACTAGCAGTGCACGAGGGTTCCCTTTTTCCCACATCCTTGCCAACACTTGTCATTTGTTGATCTGTTGATGATAGCCATTCTGACAGGTGTGAGGAGATGCCTCATTGTCATTTTAATTTGCATCTCTCTGATGATCAGTGACTTCAAGAACTTTCTCATATGTCTCTTAGCCATCTGTATATCTGCTTTGGAGAATGTCTATTTAAGTACTTTGCCCATTTTTAATTGGATTTTTTGTCTTCCTTTTGTTAAGTTGTATGAGTGCCTTATATATTTTGGATATTAACTCTTTATCCAATGTATCATTGCCAAATACGTTCTCTCATACAGTAGACTCACTTTTTATTTTGTTGATGATTTCTTTTGCTGTACAGAAGCTTTTTATTGTGATATAGTCCCATTTGTTTATTTTCTTCTTAGTTTCCTTTACCCTAGGAGATGTATCTGTAAATATATTGTTAGGAGAGATGTCTGAGATTTTGCTGCCTGTGGTTTCTTCTAGGATTTTTATGATTTCATGGCTTACATTTAAGTCCTTTATCTATTTTGAGTTTATTTTTGTGTATGGTGAAAGTTGGTGGTCTAGTTTCATTTTTTGCATGTATCAGCCCAATTTTCCCAACACCATTTATTGAAGAGAATGTCTTGACTCCATTGTATATTCTTGCCTTCTTTGTCAAATATTAATTGAGCATAATGGCTTGGGTTAATTTCTGGGGTCTCTATTCTATTCCATTGATCTTTTCTAGCACTTTCACACATGAAATTTTATTCTGATTTGTCTGATTATTTGATTACTGTTTACCTGCCCCACTAAATTGTAGCTCCATGAGGACAGAGGTTCATATACTAACCATTGCATCCCTAGTGCCTAGAACAGTGCTTTACACTCAAGTAGGTGCTCAGCAAATGTTTGGTGAGTTAGTGAAAGAACAAATGAATGAAACACTAGTTAACAGATGAGAAACTGTATATATGCATACAAGTTCTTTGATCTCTTCCCACAGAGAGTATCACTCAAGGCCACACAGCTACTGGGTGACAGAGCAGGGACTTGAATCTACATTTGTTAGATTCCATCTCCCTCATGCTTTCTTATGCCTCTTCCAGCCTTTTAAGTTTTATAAATTTAACTTCACAATTTAGATGTGAATACATTTATGCTATAAAAATTCAAACCATAAAGATTTTTTTAGAGTAATGGATATCATTCCCTTGGCCTAGCCCCTCCTGAGATGTACCACTATTAACATTTTGTGATCTATATTTCCAAGGCTCATTCTCTACTTGAGCTATATCTATATCTATATCTATATATCGATACACATAGTTTTATTGGGGTTTATATTTTACATTGACAGATCATACTAGGTACATTCTTCTGATAGTCGTTTCATTAACATTATGCCATAGAAACCTTTTGATATCAGTACATCAACCTGACATACTTCTTTGCATACATGAAGAGATGCTAAATATTAAATAAATTATGCATAAAATGTACAAGTGTCATTAAGTAGTTATTTTGTTATCAGAAGACAGTCAAGTAATTTCATTTTGGTGCAGTTCTTTATTATAAGTTGTTGTGCTATATTTTAGGGATCCACAGATAAGGAAGACAGTTCTGCAAGCAGAGATGGAGCTAGGAGGCATGAGACAGCATAGCATACTCAGGACAACAAAAGCAGCTCTGGCCATTATTCACTGATGACATGATACTGTACATAGAAAACCCTAAAGACTCCATCAAAAAATTATTAGACTTAATAAATGAATTCGGCAATGTAGCAGGATAAAAAATTAACGCCAAGAAATCTATGGCATTTTTATACACCAATAGTGAACTTACAGAAAGAGAGATTAAAAAAACAATCCCATTTACCATCGCACCCAAAAAAATAAGATACTTAGGAATAAACAACTAAGGACATAAAAGACCTATACTCAGAAACCTACAGGACACTGAAAAAAGACATAGAGAAAGACATAAACATATGGAAGAACATACCGTGTTCATGGATTGGCAGAATCAACATCATTCAAATGCCCATACTACCCAGAACAATCTATAGATTCAAGGCACTCCCCAACGGCATATTAAAATACCAAAGGCATATTTTACAGACGTAGAACAAACTCTCCAAAAATTCATCTGGAATAAAAAAAAGACCCCGAATAGCTGCAGCAATCCTGAGAAAGAAGAACAAACTAGAAAGAATCTCAATACCATATATCAAGCTGTATTGCAAAGCCATTGTTCTCAAAACTCCCTGGTACTAGCACAAGAACAGACATATAGACCAACAGAATAGAATAGAGAACCCAGAAATCAACACAAGCTACTATGCTCAATTAATATTTGACAAAGGAAGCAAGAACATACAATGGAGTTAAGACAGTCTCTTCAACAAATGGTGTTGGGAAAATTGGACAGATACATGCAAAAAAATGAAACTAGACCACCAACTTTCACCATACACAAAAATAAACTCAAAATGGATAAAGGACTTAAACATAAGACGGGAAACCAGAAAAATATTAGAGGAATCCACAGGCAGCAAAATCTCAGACATATGCCAAAGCAATATCTTCACTGATACAGCTCCTAGGGCAATGGAAACTAAAGAGAAAATAAACAAATGGGACTACATCAAAATAAAAAGCTTTTGCACAGCAAAATAAACCATCAACAAAACAACAAGAAAGCCCACTGCATGGGAGAACATATTTGCCAATGTTATCACCGATAAGGGTTTACTCTCCAACATTTACAGGGAACTCATACAACTTAACAAAAGGAAGATAAACAACCCAATCAAAAATTGGGCAACGGACCTAAATAGATACTTTTCAAAAGAGGACATAAGGAAGGCCAAGAGACATATGAAAACATGCTCAAAGTCACTAATCATCTGTGAGATGCAAATCAAAATGACAATGCAGTACCATCTCACACCTGTCAGAATGACTATCATCAACAAATCAATAAATGACAAGTGCTGGCGAGGATGCGGAGAAAAAGGAACCCTCCTGCACTGCTGGTGGGAATGCTGACTGGTGCATCCACTGTGGAGAACAGTAGGAGTTTCCTAAAAAAACTAAAAATGGGACTCCCATTTGGCCCAGTGATCCCACTTCTAGGAATATATCCCAAGAAACCAGAAACACCAATCAGAAAGGATATATGCTCCCCTATGTTCAAATGGAATACTATGCTGTGGTTAAAAAGAAGGAATTCTTACCATTTGCAACATCATGGATGGAACTGGAGAGCATTATGCTAAGTAAAATAAGCCAGTTGGGGAAAGATAAATATCACAGGATCTAATTAATTTGTAGAATGTAACAAACAACATAAACTGATGAACAAAAACAGATCCAGAGAAGAGAAGCATCAATCAGACAGTCAAACATCAGAAGGAAGGTAGGGGAGGGTGGGGGTAACAGGCATATAAGCCTAACCAATGGACACAGACACCAGGGGGTTGAGGGCATGAGTGGGAGAGTGGGGAGGGGGGAAATGGGGGAATAAGGGCAGATATGTAATACCGTAATCAATAAAGAAAAATAATTATCTCTGCATTACCAGATCCTATAATGCAAGGACAAATTTGGGAGAGACAAGGTGTGGGACATAGGCAGGGGCTAGTTAGATCATGTGGGGCTTTGTTTATCATATTAAGGAGTGTAGACCTTATTCTGAGGGCGCAGGGAACCATGTAAAGAGTACTGATTATGAATGCATTGTATGTAAGTAGCAGAAAATTTGCTCATAATAAATGTTTTCTAAAATATAACAAAGGGTCTAAAGGCAGACAGTTGCTGAGTGGTTCAAAAGTTCAGCAATGCTGTTGGAACCCAGGGTCTATTTTTATATTCAGCAACCTGATTTTTTTGGTTTTTACACTCATGCTTATTGCCTCATAATCACAAGATGGTCACCAGGAGCCTCCAGCAGATTGCAGCTTATAACTAACTTACTGACTAGAATTTTGTTATATGGCTGCCCTAATTGCAAGAAATCCTGGAATAATTAGTATTTCGTTTTTCTAGTTTCTGTAATGAAGGGACACAATGACTGGGAATGAGTGTTTTAGTACCCAGCTAAAATGATCTGCTTACAGTAGGATTTTACCCAAGGAATTGGCAGGAATTAATGTATCAGGCACCTCTATCCCTGTGCTATCGTTATAACTCTTTCCAAAAGATTTGTTGGGAAACTCTGAAATGTTGAGAAAAATTTCAGGCAGGCTTGACAATGTTTGCTAAGATCATAAGGCTGGATTCCTGATTATAAAGAGGAAATATGTAATGCCCTTGAAAAGTATGATATTGCCATTTCATCTAGAGAAAGAATCTGTCTATCAGCCTCCAAATTATAGCCATTGGCTTGAGACTGAGTTGGAAATCTCATACTATAAGGACATAGTTCTAAGAAGTCCTCTCAGGAAAAATCAGATTTGAACTGGTTGAACACTTACAACTGCATCTGCTGCCCCACTTCAGCTTTTGGACAGTCTCACTAGGAAAGTCTATGTACCCTGTCTGGAAAACTTACAACCTACTAGGGGCCCATTGCACGAATTCGTGCATCTTGAAAGGAACGGTGGGCCATGAGGCTGCGGTGGGCACAGAGGCAGGTCTCGGCTCATCTTCCATGCTCCTGCCTGGCCCCTTCCGCCATGGCCCCTGGTCCTTTATCTGCCAGCAGCCCCGTTCCAACCACCACCACCCCACGCGCGATTGGGGCTAGCGCCAGCAGAGGGTGCAAGCGGAGCCAACACCATCAGCGGGTGTGAGAGGTGACTTTTGGCCCTGCTCACCCCTCAGGAGCAGGGGGAGGTAGAGAAGCCCTCAGGAGTGATTTGGGGCTGCAGCCACTGCTTGCACTCGCTGATGGTGCCAAGCGATCGGGGCTTGTGCTGGGTGCCAGGAGTGGGTGCGAGCGGGGCTGGTGCTGGCAGCAGGTGTGAGTGCTGGGCAGGACCATTGCACCTGGGAGCAAAGAATTTTCAGTAACTACCAGAGGCTTGCCCCGATGACAGTAACCAGCCCCCCGCCTTGGTCTGGTGCCCCTGCTCACCTGCTCCACCATCCCGCCACGGCCAATGCCCCCCATGTTCTGCACTCTGCCACCTGCTGCCGACGCCTGCCATGGTCCACACATGCCACCTGGTGGTCAGTGCACGTCATAGCGACCAGTTGTTCGGTTGTTCCACTGTTCAGTCTATTTGCGTATTAGGGTTTTATATATATAGATTGCCAGGAAATGCCATTACCCACAGAGAAGGAAGATCTACTAATGTCAGTCTCCATCCAGGCCCCAGGAAGAAGCATGTATCCATTATTCAACCTACATGTGCTACTCTCCTGAATTATAAATATGAAAACAAATGGGCCAACTTGGGCCTGGCATAACGGCTCCCACAAAGAAGTGTGGTGAGAAGGGCTGTTCTGCCATCAACTAGGTAGTGACCAGAGAACACACCATCAACATTCACAAGTGCACCCATGGAGTGGGTTTCAAAAAACATGCCCCTCAGGCACTCAAAGAGATCTATAAATTTACCATGAAGTCGGTGGAAATGCCAAATGTACACATTGATATTAGGCTCAACAAAACTGTCTAGAGTCTAGACTAAAGGAATAAGGAATGTCCCATACCATATCCAGGTGCAGTTATCCAGAAAATATAATGAGGATAAAGATTCAACAAACAAGCTCTATATATTGATTACCTATATTCCTACCACCACTTTCAAAAATAGACAGTTAATGTGGATGAGAACTAACTGCTGATTGTCGAATGAAGTTATAAAACTGAAAGAGAGAGAGAGAGAGAGAGAGAGAGAGAGAGAGAGAGCAAGCAGATGGGATCCAAATCCAATTTTAAAAAATAAGAACTGAGGTTCAGGCTCTGTCATGATCCCCCTTGGCCTCAGCACTGTGTTGGTAGGAGACAGCTAC
Organism: Myotis brandtii; assembly: GCF_000412655.1. NCBI lineage: Eukaryota > Metazoa > Chordata > Mammalia > Chiroptera > Vespertilionidae > Myotis > Myotis brandtii. The sequence continues at coordinate 2,052,127 of NW_005370538.1, forward strand.
TTCTTTCCACACTTCCCTTACCTCTTTTTTCAATTTGGAGAGGCCTGGATATTCATGAATTTGGACCTCTCCAGAGTAAAGATACTTGACTGAGTCCCTGAGAAGAAAACCTGAAAAATGACTTTTCAAATGTTGTGGTTGGAGCAATTAGAATAATTGACAATGGTTTTTTACCTTGTGAGTAACTTAATAATATACCCATTACTCTTGGCATGGGCTCCCAAAAGGAAAGCAGGATAGCCCCATCTGCCAAGTGCCAGGTGAACTAGAATGTGGATAACTTGGACAAGTTATCTGAAACCCTGGACTCCTTTAATCCCCAACTCAACCCCTCCATAGTAAGGACACATGGATATTTTGGGGTTGCCCTGGTATCAAAATCCAGAATACAGGGAATTGGTTGAGGCTATTTTTGCACTGAGAAATTACCTGCCTAAAAACTATGGAGTATTGTAAAGGACAAGCCCATCCAGACATCTACTTACATCTATGTGTGACTTCATAAGTGACCTTACCAATTTACATCAACTAGTGTTACTCCTCCTTTACATGAATTACCCAATTTCATGACTACCTGTAGGCCTTCGATCACTATTAAACCAGGGGGCTCCCAAACAAGACTCTCCTGGTAAGAGCATAAGGATCTACAGTTTAAAGAAGTGTCTCTGGTTACTCTCCCTGACCTAGGGGTCATTCAAGAAGACTAGACAGAACACACACACACACACACACACACACACACACACACACACACACAACACAACAACAACAACAAAAACTTAGAGAGATACAAGGAACATTTCCTCCAGAAGGGACCTCTCACTAGGGAAACATTCAAGCATGAGACCACCTTGATCCTGCACACACCTATCCACCCACTCACCCATCTGTTTATCTAGTCACTCATCTAGGATAAAACTATGTTTTTCAGAGTAGGATAAGATAAGATTGAGTTCTGATACAAAGCAATGGGGAAACCTAACAGATCTTAGAAAGGAGAGTGGCATCATCAGATTCATCAAATGACTCTCGTTTCTACTGCCTCAAACTCAAGCTTCTTCCTTGATCTTGTTAAGGTTTTAAAGATGGTAAAATCTGTTGTCATATTCCCTTAACTAAACACATGTATGCACATCCATTTATCTGTTAAATTCTTATTGAGCACTTACTATGTGTTAAACATTTTACTAGGTTCCAGAGATATAGCAATGAACAAGCTAGGCAAGAACCCTGTTCTCAAGGAGTCTCTCTGTTGTCTGCTACCTTCCTTGTATTGCCATATCCCTATGCAGGTCTAAGAAAGAACTCAACATCCACAACAGAAGTTTTGGAGTGTAAATCAGTTCTGAGACCTGGTGAAGTGGATTTGGGGGTGATTAAACTAGGAGGGCACTTCTAGAAACCAGCCCCTGACCTTACATGTGCTAGCACAATTTTTAAGATGATGTAGTTAGTGTGGCAAATACTGCTAGTTGTTATGCAATATTTATTCACTCCTTTTTCCATAATAAAATAATATCAATCCAGGCATATGGCCACCTCAAATGAAGACTAAATTTGGGGCATTGGAATGTGGACAGAAGTGATGTGTGCAGTATCTGGGTTTTTGCTTTAAATGGAAAAGATATTCCTTACCCCTCTCTTTTTACTGGCTGGACATGGTGAGTCATCTTTGACCATACAGATAGATAGGGTAATATCCTAGGGATGGCAGAGTATAATGGTAGAAGGAGCTTGGATTTCTCATTGAGTACTGTCACTATACAGGCCCTGGGCTACCTACCTCCAGATAATTACATGAGGGAGAAGTCAACTTCCAACTTGTTTAATTCACTCTTCTCTCAGATTTTCTGTTACAGTAACAGAAACTACATCTTAACTATTATTGTGTACAATAATAAATTAATTAGTTACCTGAATAAGAATAGATTCTGTGGACTGATGAGGGCATAACTTATATAATAGTGCATTAGGGAACATGGAAGAACTGTGGAAGTAGAGATGATAAGCATAGACAAGTGTTTAAGAAGCTCATCTATAAAAGGAAGGACAACTAGGGAAGTAGCCAGGATGGATGTTGGGTCACAAGAGAAGGATTTGATTTTGGTGTTATGATGATAAGAGAAATTTGATCATATTTCCAAGATTATGGAAAGGCTCTGATAGAGAACATGAGATTGGAATATAGAAGGGATGAGGAAAGATGATGGAAAGAAGTCCCTAAGGAATCAGGAAGGTTGAGATCCAAAGCCCAGGTTAGAAAAAGGAGAAACAGTTCTTCTGAGAGGGAAATGATAAGGAAAGATGAGTGTGGGATCAAAATAACTGAGGGCTGGTCAGACATCTCAGGGATATTCCCTATGACAAAGTAGTCTGCTGAGAGTGTGAAACAGAGCAGCCATTAATCTGAATTTCAGGGATTGCATTTGATTGGTGATGTTTTGAACAATTGGGTGGGATAGGAAATTGACCAAAGACAAAGGAATTTCAGGCTGGAATTGTGGGCTCAGATTATTTGCAATCCATGAATCCACACTGACTTTTCTCTGGAAGAGACTAATTATAAAAGCAACAAAAGAGTGGAGAAGAAGTTCTGAAAACCCAAGCCAGTCCATTACATTAATAAAGAGAAGAGTTATAAAGCTAAAGGACTCCTTTGCAAAGATAGGCAGAGTGCAGGCCTTTAACTAATGAAAGGTCATGCAACTCTCACTACAGCACAGGGAGCTAGGTATCACTGCCTAGGTCAGGTTACATTGATGGTGAGCTGTGAAGTATGGAATTCATCCCCATTTTTTTCTGATATTAAATTTCATGCTTAAGTTACCCCCACTATGCTGCCCTAAACAGACCTTCCCTGGATGCTAGAAAATGATGATGATATATTTGAGAAGCTATTTTTCAGCAGAGTGCAACTATATTTTATGTGCAATTTCTTATTAGTCTGGCTTTTGAAAGCCCACCTGAATAGTTTCTGCTTGTTTGTTGCCTGCATTTTTTTTTAATTAAGCCCATTATTTTTTGAATTTTTCTTTGGGTCGATCTAGAGAAGTGGGAATGTTATTAACAACCACTATTCTTTATATGAAACTTATTTATATTATTTTCAATTATTGCTCCCAGACATTTTAACACCTAGTCTACATCCCTTTTGGTTAAACTGCTGGTGACTATATGGCCAGATAAATAGCAATCTTAAAGGTGTGCAGAATTGAAACTGACAAGAACCTTTACAAACTTACTAATTTTCCAAATAATACGAAAATTTGTGAAATCAATTCTTGTCCTCTGAAACTCCACATGAGAATATCTAATTCTCTTATATTTTCTCACACAATCCCACAGTGAACTTGTGGAGTAGGTACTATGATTATACTCATTTTACAGATAAGGAAACAGAAGCCCAGCTGGTGAAATGACTAATGTAAGGACACACAAATAATGAGTGATAGAACCATGATTTAAACACACCTCAAATATGTGCTCTTTTTGCCTCAGTTTAAAAATGGGTAGGATTTCAGTAAAACTTTCAATTTTAGGTATAAGTAGACAGAAATATTTCAAGGATATACTAAACCTGAACATTTCTATAATGAGTTTGACCAGTTCACTTTTGTAGAGCATTCTACGCAAGAACAATAGAATAAATATTTTATACACATGAAACATGAACCAGGATAGAACATATGCATTTAGAAGGGTTCAAGTAATATGAAAATGGTTCTCTGACTACATATACTTAAATTTAAAATTCAGTGATGGAAAGATCTCCTGAAAATGCCTAAATATTGAAACACTAATAACATATTTTAAGTAAACCATGGGTTAAAGAAAACTAGAGCTTTCCGTCTGGCCGCAGCCATAAGGTAAACCAAAATGGGTGCTTAGAAGTACATCCAGGAGGCATGGAGGAAGCAGCCCAATGTAATGCGCTTCCTTCTCAGGGTGCACTACTGGCAGTACTGCCATCTCTCTGTGCTCCACAGCCTCTCCTCCACACCACCACCACCTGACAAAGCATGCAGGCTGGGATACAAGGCCAAGCAAGGTTATGTCATATATCTGATTGGTGTGCGCCATGGAGGCCCCAAACGCCCTGTTCCTAAGGGTGTGACCTACCACAAGCCTGTCAATCATGTTGTTAACCAGCTAAAGTTTGCCCGAAGTCTTCAGCCTGTTGCCAAGGAGAGAGCTGGATGCCACTGTGGGGCTCTGGGAGTTCTGAATTCTTACGAGGTTGGTGAAGATTCCATGTACAAATTCTCTGAGGTTATCCTCATTGATCCATTCCATAAGGTTATCAGAAGAAATCCAGACAACCAATGGATCACCAAATCAGTCCACAATCACAGGGAGATGCAAGGACTGACATGTGCAGGTCGCAAGAGCCATGACCTTGGGAAGGGCCACAAATTCCACCACACTATTGGTGGTTCTCGCCATGCAGCTTGCAGAAGTTGCAATACTCTCCAGCTCCACCGTTACCGCTAATATAAGTAATGTTTGTAAAATTCTTACCTAATAAACAATTTAGGACAGTCAAAGAAAGAAAGAAAGAAAGAAAGAAAGAAAGAAAGAAAGAAAGACCTCCAAAGTGCCCAACCAGTGTGGTTCAGTGGTTGAGCATCTATCCATGCACCATGAGGTCGCCAGTTCGATTCCCTGTCAGGGCACATGCCTGGGGTGTGGGTGCGATCCCTCGGGGAGTGTGTAGGAGGCAGCCTATTGATGTTGATGTTTCTTTCTCATCAATGTTTGTATCTGTCCCTCTCCCTTCTTCTCTCTCTCTAAAATCAATAAAAAACATATTAAAAAAAACTTGAAGGTGAAATTAGAAAGTACTTTGAACTAAATGCAAATGAAAACACAGTATACCAAAATTTGGGGGAAGCTGCTAAAGAAGTAGTTATAGGAGAAGGGCAAATTTATATCACTAGACTTCTATACAATATAGTCCTCCCTTATCTGCATTTCACTTTCTGTGTTTTCAGTTACCCTCTGTCAACCACGGTCTGAATATATTAAATGGAAAATTACAGAAATAAAAACTCATAAGCGTTAACTTGTGGGCTGTTCTGAGTAATGTGATGGTGCCTTGCACCTGTCCACTCTATCCCACCTGAGATGTGAATCATCCCTTTTTCCAGCATCTCAGCATATCCTCACTGTATATACTCCTTGCCTTTTAGTGACTTAGTAGCCATCTCGGTTATCATATCTACTATGAAGGTATCACAGTGCTTGTGTTCAAGTAACCTTTATTTTACTTAATAATGGCCCCAAAGCACAAGAGTAATGATGCTGGTAATTCAAATATGCCAAAGAGAATCCATAAAGTGTTTCCTTTAAGTGAAAAAGTGAAAGTTCTAGACTTAATAAGGAAATAAAATAAATTATATGTTGAGGTTTCTAAGGTCTACAGTAAAAATAAATCTTCTATCCATGAAATTGTGAAGACAAAAAAGAAATAAGTGCTAGTGTTGCTGTCACACCTCAAACTGCAAAAGTTACCACCAGGGTATATAATAAGTTCTTAGTTAAGATGGAAAATGCATTAAATTTGTGTGTTGAAGACATGAACAGAAAATATATATACGATTCGGTATCTGAGGTTTCAGGCATCTACTGGGGGTCTTGGATTGTATCCCCCATGGATAAGGGGGCGTGAATTACTATATTAGAAAAGAAGAAAGGTCTCAAATGAATGGCCTCAGCTTCTATTTTAAGAAACTAGAAAAAAAGAATAGGTTTAAACTGAGAAGAATAGGCAAATATGACAATAGAACAGAATAGAGAACAAGTTTGCAAAGTTTTTCTGAAGTGAGAAGATAGTAAATATTTTAGGGATTAGATTTTTTGTTCCAACTACTCAACCCTGCTACTTTGGCACAAAATCAGCCATAGACAATACTTAAATGAATGAAGCATACACGTGTTCCAATAAAACTTTGCTTATGGACACTGAAATCTGAATTTCCTATAAGTTTCATGTGTCATGAAATGTTGTTGTTTTCTTCCAACCATTTAAAAATATAAAAATCATGCTTAGCTTGAAGACCATGTAGAAAACAAGCACATAAGAAAAATTTGTTGAAAGAAAGTGGGATTATTCACATCTTCACAGAGACTAAAATATGGCCATGTTACCTTGGAGGAATTATAGTTATGCCATTCAAATACTAGGAAATCATAAGGGGGGGGGAGAGAGAACAAAATGAACCATTGATAGGGAGGTACAAGGAATGACTTGGAGCAAATACCCTCTCTCTTGGATGTGAGTCAACAGAATTGAACATGAAGAGAGGAGGAGGGTTGGCAGGTCAGTTTTGGAAGACTTTTAATGAGGTGCTAAAAAAAATTCTTTTCTCCAACCACAGCATCTTGGCTTTTCCAGCATCACTGCCCCTCCATCCCCTCATGGGGGTGTCCAGAGTGGTGCTTTGTAGGGCTAACATTGACTGAAGCAGTGCCTTGACCAAGCAAAGCTAAAGGGTGTAGCTCCTCATTGCCCATTAGGAGGGTACATATAAGGAGGGTAGAAGTCCTGGAGTAGACCACTGGATATGTGTTGCTCAGGGTTAATAACCCAAGCTGTTACATTTAATCTCTGCACAACTAAAGAAACATTCCTATATGTTTAGATACATGTGAAAGGAATAAACTGCATACATTCCATAGTCAGTGAATCACAAGAGTAGAGGCTCTTGGATTTGGCAGCTACTGGTAGATTCAAAGGATGTTGCTGAGAAGCAACAGTTTTAGCAAATAGTTCCCCTATTTACTGAAACTTGGAGAGTGTTGCTAATATTTGGGACCAAGAATATTATATAGTGTTTAACAGCCCCAGGGATTTCATGAGCTTTCTAGATTTTAAAATCATCATCTATGAAAAACAACTATGTCTTGATTTCAACGTGTCCCTGAGTTATTAAAATGGCTATGACTCTGAACTAGGTGTGTGTCTGTGGGAGGTTGTGGCTTAGAAGCAACACTGCTGTCAGAATTCTTATTTTTTGATGGATATTTTCTAGTAGCTCTCTAGGGTCTAGGACAGGTCTAACAGTGTAAAATGTTGACTCTTTCCTTTCCTTTAGTCTTCCCTGAAAAGAACTTCCAAGAGTGCCTCTAGACCCTGCCTCAGTGGTGTGCAGCCCTTACTGTTCAAGTTACTTCTCTTTAGGTCTGACATAATTCCTTTGGTTTAGTGTTCTTGATGAAACCCTGAGTCCTAGGTCCAGAGGTATTTTATATAATGCATAGGGTTAGAAGCTGAATCTGACTAGAAATCAGTGTCTCCTTTACTCCTATTATCCAATTGGAGGAAATAAAAATTTAAGTAGGATCTTACCCAGTGACCAGAATTAACTTTCTTTAATTCTTAAATTCTAAGGTTCAATACACTTAAATTCTAAGTGTAATCCCAATGACTATTTATATAAAATTCCCTATATATGCTAAATATATATCTCACTTATATGATAAACAACTATCCTATATATATGGGTCAAGCTACCTCCACAGAATGACAGATTTGGGAAGGCTATGTGCGACGACAGAATCAGGACCTAACCATGAAAGCTGGACTGAGTAGCTTAATTAAATAATATGAAATTTAAGGTGAGTCAACAGTGCAATTTGCCTGTGCATGGACTTCTGGGATAGTGAAACTTGCTCTCTAGAGTGGCAAAGTGAGTTCTGCACTGTTGTGGGTTAGTGTGTTCAATTCTGGCTGCTACACTGGGCTAATGGATGAAGACATATCTATTGCAATTTTTTTCTGAAGACATCAGAGTGTTAAGAGCACCTAAAACCATCCAAATGAGAAAAAGTTTGGAGGAATGAGAGTGATTGTCCTGGAGATGAACAACTTTAGAGCACAGGGATGCCCTAGATAGACGAAACAAGTATACAAGATGAGTGTGGATGGGAGAGTTGGAAGGGGTCGACCTCAGCGAACATACCTCAATCATATTGAGGATGTTTTTAGCAAAGGCCAGCTTAGGAGTAACCTAATTAAGTTAATAACAGTGTACCTACATATATAGTTTAAGTTTAAAAAATTTGGCTCTCAAAAGAAATTTCAATTATTGTACTGTTGATATTTGGCTCTGTTGACTAATGAGTTTGCCGACCACTGCCCTAGAACAAATGGGGAGTAAACACTGTAAGTCCCAAATGGAAGGGATGGATGGAAGGTGCAGTACAGAATAATAGTAAGCACTTTCCAAATAGGGAAAATTGCCCCACATAGCAGTGATTTGTTAATCCCTGGAGGTACTTGAGCCAGTTATCCACTTGGCTGGGATCCTGAGGAGGATACTCAAATATCACATGTATGTTACCCAGGGATGCATGGCACATAACACCTGGCACTCCTCAACATGTAGAAATAGTAGAGCATCTCCTCCAGGACATTCACATATAGATCTATAGATATATAGATATACTAGAGGCCCAGTGCACGAAATTCATGCACGGTGGGGGGGGGTGTCCCACAGCCCAGCCTGCACCCTCTCCAATCTGGGACTCCTTGAGGGATGTCCCAGTGGATTGGGCCTAAATGGGCAGTCGGACATCCCTCTCACAATCCAGGACTGCTGGCTTCCAACCACTCGCCTGCCTGCCTGCCTGATTGCCCCTAACCACTTCTGCCTGCCAGCCTGATCATCCCCTAACCACTGCCCTGCCAGCCTGACCTGCAGGCCTGGTTCCCCCCAGCTGCCCTCCCCTGCAGGCCTGGTCCCCCCCAACTGCCCTCCTCTGCTGGCCATCTTGTGGTGGCCATCTTGTGTCCACATGGGGGTGGCCATCTTTGACCACATGGGGGTGGCCATCTTGTGTGTTGGAGTGATGGTCAATTTTCATATTACCTCTTTATTATATAGGATAGATATATGGATGTATAGATGTATAGCTCAGATGTAATGATTCAGTAGAAAAGATTCTGGACATTCACATATAGATCTATGGATCTATAGATCTATAGATCTATAGATATATAAATATATAGATATATAGATATACAGATGTTATATAGATAGATAGATAGATAGATAGATAGATAGATAGCGAGATGTATAGATATATATCTCAGATGTAATGATTCAGTAGAAAACTTGTTTGGTGTACATCTTCTATCAGAAAGGACAGAGATATCCTGTGACATTCCCAGATCCAAAGAAGATAGAATGGTCCTAAGGTAAACATGGTCATCATTTTTTTTAGCAAGAGCATGATGGCGGTGGCTTATCTCCTAGTCTGCTATGCTCTTTCATAGTCTAGGCCCCTCCATACTCTCCAAATGAACTGCAATTGAAGTGTTGACAAGCTTGAAGAAAGTGGTCAAAAGTAGATTGAAACTCTGTCAACAAGAATGTTTTTATATGTGGCTGAGTTGAGGGACATCTAAGAGTTTAGATATCAGGAATTGCTCTGAGTAAACAAGTTTAAATCCCCTGGGAAATAGTCTTTCAACCTCTTATCCTTGAGACATGTCTATCAAAGACTTGCTGTGGTTCTGTGTCTTGTTCTACAAATCAGTATCCCCTCTAGACACAGCAGTGCTAGTTTGCTCACCAGAGAAAACATTCTCTGGATAGAAACAGTCATTTATGCAGGTGACATGATCTTCTGATTTCTGGGAATAACTCTTTAAAAATTTTCTATATCTCTAGGACCTTTCTTTCCCATCCTTCCTATCCTTTTTTATCCCAAATGAATTATTTTCCAGTGGACATGTTTTTACAATAAAAGCCAAAAAAAGTGTGCTTTGTAAGAATGGTGAAATTAGGGTTCTTCTTTCAGACAAGGTAAGTATCAGTTTTTTCAGACTGTGGAAAGTCATGGAACTATAGTTGATCTACTGAGACTTTAGCTAAAGCTAATCTTTTCAGTTGCTATTTTTGGGTTACTTCTTTACTCTGCTGGTTTAAACCTGTCTTAAAGGTATGAATAGCATGGGGTATCACAAAATCTAGAACATGGTAGAAAGTGGGCTGGGAAAAAAGTGGTTCTTCATTCTATAGCAATACCACTTAATGAGTGAGTCAACCACCTTGCCTTTCAGACACTGTTAGAACCACATGGGGCCTTAGAGATCACATAGTCCTATCCCCTCATTTATACCTGAGACCCAGAATGGAACTGACTAAGCTAAGTTCACAAACGCTAATGAAGAGAAGATTGCTGACCAGGTTGCCCAAAGGCCTGTTAATTACTCTTTCCACTATGCATCCAAACACCCCAATGTAAGGAAATTATACATTTTCAATAGAGTAGGCCAATGACTCTATCCAGTTTTGTGGTTTAAATAATAACAGTCACTGTTCATTGAGTACTTTATGTGGGTTATCTCATTTATTGAGCCACAACATGTAATAAGGAGTCTGACACCATTTTTTGATGTTTGAATATGGCAGCTTTTAATGCTCCCCCTCTCCCCCATCCCATTATTCCCCACATTTGGGTAAGATGATAAGAAAGCTTGGTGCACACTCCTTTATTGCTGGCAGGAGATTCAAATCATACAAGCTCTTGGACCCTTGTGGGAACCCTCACTTCCACCGCCTAACCACAATAAAACCCCTGCCCAGTCTCCCTTCCTTGCTCTGTAAAGCCATTTTGGACCAGATTGGGAGGCTTTTCCTGCTTTTCCCAGAAAAAAAATAAAGTAATTAGCAAACCTTTCATACCCTCTTGGTGTGTTTGGCATCATCAGTCTTAGCATGGGAACCAAATTTGGAGTAGATGACCACGGCACAACTCTGAAATACTAGTATGCGTATTATTATCAATATGTTACAGATGAGGAAATTGAGCACTAGAGAGGTCAAAGTAATGCACAAGGGCCGCAAAAAGGCTTGCAAAGTTACAGAAACCTCTTCTGAAAATAAATATAATACTAATATTTCAATGCAGAACCTAAGAATATTCTATGGCTACTGTGTGATATCAAAATGTAAGCAAGGGATTTAAGAAGAATCATAACTTCTAGGCAGAGTTCTTACTCAAGGTCACACAGCTAGTAAGTAATGGAACTAACTGATACTCAGGCACTGGGACTCTGTAATGGACATTCTAAACACCTCAAGCTGAAATCTGTCTTATTGGAAAGCTTGTACTCTTTCCACTGTGGCAGGAAAATAAACTTTGGTTGATGAAGCTGTAGAAAGACTATGTATATTTAAAAATAATAATAAATACTAAGCATTGTGATAAGTTTTAAATTTAATCTTTATTGCAATTCTATGAACTGAATACCATTTTTATCCTCATTTTACAGATAAGAAAATTGGAGGCTCAGAGAGTTTAAGAAACATGCCCAAGGTCACACAGCTAGTAAGCAAAGTAACTGGCTTGGAAAGCTTTATGAGTTGATGTATTAGAGGTCATAGTCTAATGTTCATTTATAATATGGGCATTTTGGGTTCTCCCAGGTCTGTAACAATAAAGGTAATATTTTCCCCTATTGAGCAGTAAGCCATTTATAAACATCATCCTATTTAAATTTAGAGCTGTGTTATAATGTAAATGCTACTTTTATCTCCATTTTACAGAAGAACCACTTGAGTCTCAGAGAGGTTAACAAAATATGTGCAAGGAAAGCCAACTAATGTATAGACCAGTGGTTCTCAACCTTCCTAATGCCACGACCCTTTAATACAGTTCCTCATGTTGTGGTGACCCCCAACCATAAAATTATTTTCGTTGCTACTTCATAACTATAATTTTGCTACTGTTATGAATCGTAATGTAAATATCCGATATGCAGGATGCATTTTCATTGTTACAAATTGAACATAATTAAAGCATAGTGATTAATCACAAAAACAATATGTAATTATATATGTGTTTTTCTATGGTCTCAGGCGACCCCTGTGAAAGGGTCGTTCAACCCCCAAAGGGGTCGCGACCCACAGGTTGAGAACCGCTGGTATAGACCTTGGATAGAGCTGTGATTTGAATTCTGTCTGATTATAATGCCCAAACTCTGAAAGACTTACTTGCTGGTTTTATAGCTTGAGCCCTAATTCTCTTTTATGCCCACTGAAAGTACACACTATCTATCAAGGACCTAGCCATATCTTTAGGATTTTAAAGCATAGCCAGCTGCACTGCCACGGCCCTCCCCCCATCAGCACCTCTTGAGCTGTTGCAGCATATTCCTCCTCAGCACCTCCTGTCAGATTCCTCATTCCTGCTGATTTCAGGGACTGGATTGTCACTGGAATTGCCATTGCTGCTGTAGCTACTCAGGCAGCACATGCTGCAAGTCCTTGTTATCTCTGGACAGCTCTTTTTGGTATGTTAAGGATTTATTCAGTATAAAAGGAAGAAGCAAAGAGTACCTTCTTCTGCCCATACTTTTCTCTTCATGAATATCCTGGAGTTTGTATCCCTGGAAAAGGAACTGAAAATTCACATACCCAGAAAGAGAGTTCTGCGTGGACCTACAGAAAATGGATAAGAATGCACCTACTGGGGGAGGCTCAAGAATGGTCCTCAGGGACCCATAAGCCCTGAAAACAAGTGCATCCCTACAAAAAGATCCAAAAAAGTGGACATAATTCCTTCAGTTTTCTTTCCCCAAGATTAGAATATGATTATCACTACTTTACCATAAAGGAAGTTCATGTTCACACATGATGGAGACAGTGCACTAAGACTTATGTGGACCCAAAAAGAAATGGAGAAGCATCACCTGCAGAGTTAAGCTTCTGTTTTTCCCACCTTCAGAAAATTATAGATTTCAGGGTAGTGGGCAACAGGGAACATAGAAGCAATGAAGGTGCTTTTATAGTAGTAGAAAGAGCCCTTGAGTTGGTGTGAGGCAGGTCTAAGTTAGTTGTTTCAGCTCTGCCCTTGTACAGCAGTATGACCTTGGACAATCCCTCACCTTTCTCTTCTCAGGCCTTCAAGTACTTCCTCATTGGAACTTCAGTGATCTATGTTCTTGTTTTCTCTTTTTTCAAAATTTCTTGCAGCTATAGTAGTATTTGATTTTATTTAAGAATATGACAAACTTTCCTCAGGTGCCTCATAGGATGTGTTTGGCTCTGTGCAAGTTCCTCAAATAGAGCTACATTCAAAGAACCTAGGGAACACAAAGGCAGGGAGAGTCAGGGCAGGCATCTCAGAAGAGGTGCCTCTGAATCTATGCCCTAAAGGATGAGGGGCGGGAAATAAGACCAGGTAGAAAAAGGGCACAAGCTCTTCTGAATCATCTGAAGTTGTGGAAGGGTCAACGAGTACATGGCTCATTTCCCAGAACTTGGGAACTATAAGAGAAATTTGGTATTGCTCTAGGGAGGTGTGTGGTGGTAGGAAATGAGTTTAGAGAGCTAAGAGGCCAAGACCAAATCATGGATCGACTTGAATGGCTTGTCAAGGAGTTTGGACTTTGTTCTGTTGTAAGCACAGGCTGCCAACAAAGGTTTTCTAGAAGTGCAATTGCATAATCAGAATTTTTGTGCAAGAACATCACTCAGTTCTTAGTATGGAGGATGAACTATAGTGGGGAGACTCTGGAGGCCAGGAAGCTAGCTAGGATGCTAGTTATATTGCAGACAAAGGACAAGGGCCCTCTGGTGGACAATGATCTCCACCTCCTGATATATGATATATATGATATATTCACACCCTTGTTCATCCCTTTCCCCTTGAGTGCAGGTTGGACCCAGTGTCTCACTCTTAAGAACAGGATGATGTCGCTTCCAAGATTAGATTATGGAAAGACTGTGATTTTCGAAGTCAGCTGCTGTGTTGTAACCTGCCCTCTGGAGAGGTCCAAATAGCAAATAAATTATGTCTCTGGTCAAAAGCCAGCTAGGACCAGAGACCTGTTCACAGCCACTTGAGCAAACTGGGAAGTGGGTCTTCTGAGGCAGGACAACAGCCACATCAGTAACCTTGGAAATAGATCTTATTCCAATGGAGCTTTGAGATAACTGTACTCCCAGCCAAATCCTTGACTCCAATCTTGTGAGAGACCCTGAGCCAGCTACACCATGCCTGGATTCCTAGCCCACGGAAATGGTGAGATAATAAGTATCTATTGTTTTATGTTGCTAACATTTGAGGAAATTTCTTACAAAGAAATGGATAAATAATACTAGCCCCAACTAAGGCAATGGGAATGAAGAATAGATGGATTCTGGAAATAGAAGCAAACTTGGTTGGAGTGTGAGAGGGAAAGAAATATGTGAGTAGACATGGATAATGTTTAAATGAGGTGGAAAATAGAGTAGAAGGTGTTGCTTTGTTGAGGAAAATGATGAGCTAGTTTGGTCCCCTCAATGTTTGAGGGCCTGTAGGACATACTAATAAATATATTCAAGAGGCAGTTGAATCCAAAGGTCTGAGGCTCAGAAAAACCATATATATGGACTGGATTCCTTTATCATCAGACAAGTGTTGTTGTTGTTGTTGTTGTTGTTGTTGTTGTTGTTGTTCTTCTTAAATATATTGTTGTTGTTGTTGTTGTTGTTGTTGTTGTTGTTGTTGTTGTTGTTGTTGTTGTTGTTGTTGTTGTTGTTGTTCTTCTTCTTCTTCTTCTTCTTCTTCTTCTTCTTCTTCTTCTTCTTCTTCTTCTCTCTCTCTCTCTCTCTCTCTCTCTCTCTCTCTCTCTCTCTCTTCCATGTATACCTTCTCCCAAGCAGTTACCTCCCATTCTAAAATACTTTTCCTTCACTTTGTAGCCATATTTGGGTCCCAGTTTTACCTAACTGATAACTCCAAATATTAGTGAATCTCTCTCCACCTTTCAAATTTACCTGAGCCTTCTCCAAATGGGAGAAGTTCCAGTGGAAAGAATGCTCTGCAAATCTGCCGTTGGCTTCTACTTGTAGTCATTGGCAAAATCTCTAGAGTTCATATGTAGTTTATACACACAGCCTAATTTCTTCTTTGTAAATAAATCATATGAAGTAACAAAGCAGGAGAGCTTGTTACAGGAAGAAATCCAGTACATGGAGAGTCTAGAAGATGTCAAGTTGATCCAAAGATCTTTTTCAGGAGTTGGTGGTGGTGAGGGTGTTTTTGTCTAACCTGCAGAATGTAAACAGAGCCTGCAGACAGACTGAAAGACAGCTCTATCAGCTCTGCTGGAGGTGTTGACACCACTATCCTACCCAGGGTGTGAGCACAGAAGTTTGTTACCATTCTAATTTTGCTGAACTGTTTGGGGCTTTTGACATTACAGATATCCTGTTCTTGTACATAGAGACTCAGAAGAATCTTAAAGTTAGAAGGCACCTTAGAGGTCTTTTTAGAACAGAGTCCACAAAGTAATTCTGGATATTTAAAGCTATGTACTTGCAAATAAACAATGGTACTTCAATTGAACAATTAATAAAGCAACAAATAGAATTATTTTTAATTGAACAATATTAGTAGATGGAATTAGATTTTATTATATATAAAACCACCTTAAATTTGATGGAGCAATAGTTCATTTGAACAAAAGTGATGTGCATATAAATGATTATGGTTATACACAGAATCATATAGTACTAAACTAAAGTCACATATAAAAATCCATTCTCTTCATCTTAAAAAAGCCAGGGTCTGTGTTCTCTATCTCTATTAATGTTGCCTCCCTCTCTATGCACCCCCACACAAGGTGAAACAGAGAATCCTATCTCTTGATCCTACCACTTCTCATTTTCATTGTTACTACCCCCAATCAGGTCTTTCTTACCTGAACCAAAATGAAACAACCGCTTGGCCAATTCCCCCACCTCCGGTCTCTTCTAGCTCCAATTTATCCTTCACACTGCAGTCAACTAGATTTTGATAAAGCACTGACCAAAATCCTTTTGTGGTTCCCACTGAGTACAGAATTAAAGTTCAACACCTTAGTGTATCATTTAAGCAGAACCTTTTCTACCAATCCAGTCTAATTTCCTTAACATCGCTCTACCCCCTTTCTCTGCAGCCATGCTATTTAACCACATGAAGTTCCCTGACTCCAACATATATGACTGAATCTTTTTCATGCCGTTCTATTAGCCTGAAATGTCCACTACTCCTTCTCTTCCTATAAAAGTCCTACATACTATATATCAGTGATGGCGAACCTTTTGAGCTTGGCTTGCCAGCATTTTGAAAAACCCTAAGTTAACTCTGGTGCCGTGTCACATATAGAAATTTTTTGATATTTGCAACCATAGTAAAACAAAGACTTATATTTTTGATATTTATTTTATATATTTAAATGCCATTTAACAAAGAAAAATCAACCAAAAAAATGCGTTCACGTGTCACCTCTGACACGCGTGTCATAGGTTCGCCATCACTGCTATATAGGGTTGAGCTTAAATTATATCTTCTCTACCCTTTGGGACAGTATGGATGGACCTGGAAAATATTATGCTAAGTGAAATAAGCCAATCTGGGAAAGACAAATATAACATAATCTCACTTATTTGTGGAATCTAATGAGCAGAATGAATTGACCAACAAAATAAGATACAAAGCACAGAGGCATGGAAAAGACTAACATACCTCAATGTGGGTTGGGGGATGAGACGAGATAAACCAAAGAACTTATATACTTACTAGAGGCCCGGTACACAAATTCATGCACGGGTGGGGTCCCTTGGGATGGCCTGCGGGGATCAGGCTGAAACCGGCAGTCCAACACCATGGTGACTCCTGCCTGCTGCTCCCACTCATCCCGGCTCTGCTGGGCTTACCAAGGGCTAGTGCCCAATCAGCCCTGATCAGGAGAGGCTTGCGCTGCAGCAGGGGTGCTCACCAGCCATGAGCCCTGCATCTGGAGCCCTTCCTGAGGGGGGGGAGGGACTTGATCAGCTCTCTGGTGGGCGGTGGGACGCCTTTGATGGGCCAAGATCCGGATCCATCCACTGACGTTTGTGCCCAGTTGTTGGAGCCACCTGGCAGCCACTTTTATATTATTTCTTCCTTGTGGAGCATCTAGGGACTTCCAGGAGGCCTGTGGTGCTGTCGGGATTGTGCTGGTGGTGCTAGTCCATTGGTGCCTGGCCCGTTCTCTGGAGATTGGACCTGCAGGACTACTGAGGGAGTGAGTGGCTGCCGCTGGACTGGTGGGCCTCCAGACGGGTCAATCAGCTGAGCAGCGCTCCCGCTGTGGGAGTCCACTGAACAGCAAGGGGCAGCTCCTTCATTGAGCATCTGCCCCCTGGTGGTCAGTGCATGTCACAGCAATCAGTCATTCCACTGTTCGGTTGATTTGCATATTAGCCTTTTATTATATAGGACTAGAGACCCAGTGCATGAAATTTATGCACTGGGGGGGGGCAGGTCCCTCAGCCCAGCCTGCATCCTCTCGCAGTCCAGGAGCCCTCAGGGGATGTCTGACTGATGTGGAGGCGGGAGAGGCTCCCACCACTGTCGCTGCGCTTGCCAGACATGAGCCCAGCTTCTGGCTGAGAGGCACTCCCCCTGTGGGAGAGCACTGACCACCAGGGGCAGCTCCTGTGTTGTGCGTCTGCCCCCTGGTGATCAGTGCTTATCATAGTGACCAGTCGTTCTGTAGTTCAGTCAATTTGCATATTAGCCTTTTATTATATAGGATAGGCATAGCCCATGGACACAGGCAATAGGGTAGTAAAGACATGGAGGAGTAAGTAGAGGCTGGGAAGATGAGAGAAGGGGGGAGGAAAGGGGAGATATCTATAATACTATCAATAGTAAAACATATATTTAAAAATTATCTCTTCTCTAGGAAGCCCCTTCTTCAGCTTTCTCACAGACCCTGGGTCTATGATGGAATGGCTCCCATTTCATTCTGTCTCCAGACAGAGTCCCTTATTGACCTTCTCTCTCCAACCCTGTGTGCTTCTTATTGAAGCACACTTCCTGACACATAGAATACCTTAAAATTTTTATGAAATAAAAAACCTTGGGCTTTGGCAAAGCTTTTCAAAAGTTCCTGATGTTTTCACATTTAAATAAAATTAAATTTCAGTAAATTTTTAAAATAATGTCTACTTAGTATTATACATTTGTTTTTGCTTATTAGGGATTTCCGAGATCCACATATAAAAGCAGACTAATAATATCTAAGGGTAATATATGTATGGTAATTTAAACTTCTGTTAATTTTTGTTGATATTTCCATAGAGAATGACATATTTTAAAAATAAATGAGCTCTTAATTACTTTTTTAACAGGACATTTTTTTCTCTGTGAAGATTTCTTTAACACACAAAGTACTCACTTTTTTCTGTTAAAAAGAGAAATCTTTATTCTCTTGGCATTTCCTGGTAACATGGACTGGAAAAATTAGATTAGAAGTCATAATTACTTCTTTGCTAGAAGTATGTGCAGTCTAACAGATTGGGTGACCTTAAACAGATTATATTTAATTCAATTTTGTTTGTTTTTAATTTTTCCATTACAGTTGACATTCAATATATTAGGTTCAGGTGTACAGCATAGTGGTTAGACATTTATATAACTAATGAAATGATCCCATCAATAAGTCTAGAAACCACCTGGCACTGTACAATATTATTGACTATATTCCCTGTGCTGTACTAGTAATTTACAACCCCATGACTATTTTGTAACTATGATTTGTACTTCTTAATCTCTTCACTTTTTCACCATTACCTCCAACCCACCACTCATCTGGCAACCCTCAGTTTGTTCTCTATATCTATTTGTCTTTTTCTGTTTTGTGTGTTCATTTATTTTGTTCTTTAGGTTTTACATGTAAATGAAATACATGGTATTTATCTTTATCTGATTTATTTAACTTGGCATAATACTCTCTAGTTCCTCCATGTTGTCACAAATAGTAAGATTTCATTCATTTTATGACTGAGTAACATTCTATTGTATACATGTACCATCTTTTTATTTAAAAAGATGGATTACTTCCATAGCACTTGGATTACTTCCATAGCTTAACTATTATAAATAATGTTGTAATAAACATAGGGGTGCAAATATATTTTCAAATTACTGTTTTGGATTTCTTTCCATATATACCCAGAAATAGAAATGCAAGGTCATATAATAGTTCTATTTTCATTTTTTGAGGAACCTCCATACTGTTTTCCATAGTGGTTGCACCAATCTGAAATCCCATCAACAGTGCTCAAGGACAAATGTGAGGAGATAGTCCATTGTGGTTTTAATTTGCATTTCTCTGATTATTAATGACATTCAGCATCTTTTCATTTGTCTATTGGCCATCTGTATGTCCTCTTTGGAGAAATGTCTATTCAGGTCCTTTGCCCATTTTTTAATCTGATTGTTTTTGGAGTTTTTGGTGTTGAGTTATATGAGTTCTTTACAAATTTTGGATACTAATCCCTTATCAGATATATCTTTGGTGAATATGTTCTCCCATTAGGTGGGTTTTCTTTTTATTTTGTTGATGGTTTCCTTTGCTGTGCAAAAAAAAAAAATTAGTTTGCTGTAGTCTCATTTATTTTTTGTTTGTTTGTTTCCCTTGCCTGAGGAGATATATTAGAAAAAAATATCACTAAGAGTAACGTCACTTTACTGCCATGCTTTCTTCTAGGACTTTTATGGTGTCTAGTATTGCATTTAAGGCTTTAATCCATTTTGTGTTTATTCTTATGTATGGTGTAAAAAGGAGGTCTAGTTTCACTTGTAGAATCTATCTGTCCAATTTTCCCAACATCATTTATTTAATAGACTATTTTAACCCTATTGTATATTCTTGTCTCCTTTGTCATATATTAACTGACCATATAGGCATGGGATTATTTCTGGGCTCTCCATTCTGTTCATTTGTTCTCTGTGTCTATTTTTTATAGACACAGTACCATGCTGTTTTAATTACTATAGTTTCATAGTATAGTTTGATAACAGGTAGCATAATATATCAAGTTTGTTCTTCTTTCACAAGATTTCTGTGGCTATTGGGGTCTCTTGTGGTTCCATATAAAATTTTAGATTATTTGTTATAGTTCTGTGCAAAATATCATTGGTATTTTGATAGGGATTGCATTGAATCTATAGATTGCTTTGGGTAGTATGGACATTTTAGTGATGTTGATTCTACCAATCCATGAAAATGGTATATTCTTCCATTTGTTTATGTCTTCCTATATCTCTTTTTTTCAACGTCCTGTAGTTTTCCGAGTATAGGTCTTTTACCTCCTTAAGTTTATTCCTACGTACCTTAATTTTTTTGTTGCAATGGTAAATGGGATTATTTATTTAGTTTTTCCTTTTGAGAGTTCATTATTGGTGTATAAAAAAAGCCATCAATTTTGTAGTGTTGATTTTGTATCCTGCTATATTGCCAAATTCATTTATTAAATCTGGTGGTTTTTTTGGTGGAGTCTTTAGAGTGTTCTATGTACAATAATCATGTCATCTGAGAATAATGAGAGTTTTACTTCCTCCTTCCCAATTTGGGTGCCTTTATTTCTTCTTCTTGTCTGATTGCTGTGGCTAGGACTTCCAGTACTATGTAGAATAAGAGTGGTGAAAGTGGACATCCCTGTCTTGTTCCTGTTCTTAGAGGAAATGGTTTTTGCCCATTGAGTATGATGTTCTCTGTAGGTTTGTCATATATGGCGTTTATCATGTTGAGATATTCTCCCTCTATTCCCACTTTGCTGAGAGTTTTTATCAAAAATGGGTGTGGGATTTGTGGAATGCTTTTTCTGCATCTATTGATATGATCATGTGATTTTTGCCTTTTAATTTGTTTATGTGATATATCACATTTATTAATTTGCAAATATTGTACCAGCCTTGCATCCATGGAATAAATCCTGCTTGGTCATGGTGTATGATCTTTCTAATGTACTGCTGGATCCGATTTGCTAGAATTTTGTTGAGGATTTTCCCATCTATGTTCATCATGGATATTGGCCTATAATTCTCTTTCTTTGTAATGTCTTTATCTGGTTTTGGAATTAGGATACTGCTGATCTCATAAAAAGAGTTTGAAAGTGTTCCTTCCTCTTGGATTTTTAAAAAGTTTGAGGAGTATAGATGTTAGTTCTTCTTTGAATGTTTGGTAAAACCCCCTTTGAAGCTGTCCAGACCTGGGATTTTGTTTGCTGGGAGGTTTTTTTTAAAAAATATATTTTATTTATTTTTTACAGAGAGGAAGGGAATCTATCTGTCCAATTTTCCCAACATCATTTATTTAATAGACTATTTTAACCCTATTGTATATTCTTGTCTCCTTTGTCATATATTAACTGACCATATAGGCATGGGATTATTTCTGGGCTCTCCATTCTGTTCATTTGTTCTCTGTGTCTATTTTTTATAGACACAGTACCATGCTGTTTTAATTACTATAGTTTCATAGTATAGTTTGATAACAGGTAGCATAATATATCAAGTTTGTTCTTCTTTCACAAGATTTCTGTGGCTATTGGGGTCTCTTGTGGTTCCATATAAAATTTTAGATTATTTGTTATAGTTCTGTGCAAAATATCATTGGTATTTTGATAGGGATTGCATTGAATCTATAGATTGCTTTGGGTAGTATGGACATTTTAGTGATGTTGATTCTACCAATCCATGAAAATGGTATATTCTTCCATTTGTTTATGTCTTCCTATATCTCTTTTTTTCAACGTCCTGTAGTTTTCCGAGTATAGGTCTTTTACCTCCTTAAGTTTATTCCTACGTACCTTAATTTTTTTGTTGCAATGGTAAATGGGATTATTTATTTAGTTTTTCCTTTTGAGAGTTCATTATTGGTGTATAAAAAAAGACATCAATTTTGTAGTGTTGATTTTGTATCCTGCTATATTGCCAAATTCATTTATTAAATCTGGTGGTTTTTTTGGTGGAGTCTTTAGAGTGTTCTATGTACAATAATCATGTCATCTGAGAATAATGAGAGTTTTACTTCCTCCTTCCCAATTTGGGTGCCTTTATTTCTTCTTCTTGTCTGATTGCTGTGGCTAGGACTTCCAGTACTATGTAGAATAAGAGTGGTGAAAGTGGACATCCCTGTCTTGTTCCTGTTCTTAGAGGAAATGGTTTTTGCCCATTGAGTATGATGTTCTCTGTAGGTTTGTCATATATGGCGTTTATCATGTTGAGATATTCTCCCTCTATTCCCACTTTGCTGAGAGTTTTTATCAAAAATGGGTGTGGGATTTGTGGAATGCTTTTTCTGCATCTATTGATATGATCATGTGATTTTTGCCTTTTAATTTGTTTATGTGATATATCACATTTATTAATTTGCAAATATTGTACCAGCCTTGCATCCATGGAATAAATCCTGCTTGGTCATGGTGTATGATCTTTCTAATGTACTGCTGGATCCGATTTGCTAGAATTTTGTTGAGGATTTTCCCATCTATGTTCATCATGGATATTGGCCTATAATTCTCTTTCTTTGTAATGTCTTTATCTGGTTTTGGAATTAGGATACTGCTGATCTCATAAAAAGAGTTTGAAAGTGTTCCTTCCTCTTGGATTTTTAAAAAGTTTGAGGAGTATAGATGTTAGTTCTTCTTTGAATGTTTGGTAAAACCCCCTTTGAAGCTGTCCAGACCTGGGATTTTGTTTGCTGGGAGGTTTTTTTTAAAAAATATATTTTATTTATTTTTTACAGAGAGGAAGGGAGAGGGATAGAGAGCTAGAAACATCGATGAGAGAGAAACATCGATCAGCCGCCTCCTGCACACTCCCCACTGGGATGTGCCTGCAACCAAGGTACATGCCCTTGACCAGAATCGAACCTGGGACCCTTGAGTCTGCAGGCCGCCACTCTATCCACTGAGCCAAACCGGTCAGGGCTGCTGGGAGTTTTTTTTTTTTAATTTTGTTTTTGTTTTTACTATTACTGCTTCTATTTCATCAGTCGTTATTGGCCTCTTCAGGTTTTCTGATCCTTCCTGATTCAGTTTTGGGAGATTGCATTTTTCTAGGAATTTGGCCATTGCATCCACATTATCCAGCTCATTGGCATATAGTTGTTCATAGTATTTTCTTATAATCCTTTGTATTTCTTCGGTGTCCATGCTTACTCCTCCCATTTTATTTCTGATTTTATTTATTTTGGTCTTATCTCTTTTTCTTGATGAGTCTGGCTAATGGGTCATCAATTTTGTTTATCCTTGCAAAGAACCAGCTCTTGGTTTCATTGATTTTTTTTTTGTCTCTATGTTGTTTATTTCTGCTCTAACCTTTATTATTTCCTTCCTTCTACTTACTCTGGGATTTTCTTGTTGTTTTCTTTCTAGTTCTTTCAGTTGTAGGGTTAAATAGTTTATTGCTGATTTTTCTTGTTTTTTGAAGTATGCCTGTAGTGCTATAAATGTCCTTCTCAAGACTGCTTTTGCTGTGTCCCAGAGATTTGGGGTTGTTGTGGTTTCATTTTCATTTGTTTCCAGGTAGTTTTTTACTTTTTCTTGATCTCATTGGTAACCCACTCGTTGTTTAATAACATGCTATTTAGCCTCCATGTGTTTGAATGTTTTTGAGTGGTTTTACTGTAGTTGATTTCTAATTTCACTCCACTGTGATCTAAGAAGATGCTTGATATGATTTCAATCTTCTTCAATGTGTAGAGACTTGTTCTGTGTCCTAACATGTGGTCTCTCTTTGTGAATGATCTTTCTGCACTTGAGAAGAATGTATATTCTTCTGCTTTAGGGTGAGATGTTCTATAAATGTCAATTAAATCCATCTGATCCAGTGTCTCCTTCAGAGTCACTGTTTCATTGTTAAGTTTTTGTCAGGAAGATCTATCCAGTGAAGTGAGCAGGATGTTAAAATCTCCTAGTATGGCTGTATTGTTGATCTCTCCATTAAAGTCCTCTAGAAGTTTTTTAAAATATATTTAGGTGCTCCTATATTGGGTGTATATATGTTTACCAGGGTTATATCCTCTTGTTGGATTGATCCCTTTAGTATTGTGTAGTGAACTTTGTTGTCTCTTGTGATGGCTTTCATTTAGAAGTCTATTTTGTTGGATATGAATATTTCTTTTCCATTTGCATGGAAAATTTTTTCATCCCTTCACTCTCACCATGTGTGTGTCTTTTGTCCTGAGGTGGGTCTCTTGTAGACAGCATATAGTTGGTCATGTTTTTATATCCATTCAGCTACCCTATGCATTTTGATTGGAGTATTTTATCCATTTACATTTAGGGTTATTATTGATAGGTACTTATTTATTGCCATTTTAATTCTGTATTCCTAGGTTTCTCTCTCTCTGTTTCTTCTTCTCATCACAGCAGCCCCTTTAGCATTTCTTGTAATGCTGGCTTGGTGGTGATATACTCTTTTAGTCTTTTTTTTTATTTATTTTTTGTCTGGGAAGCTCTTTATCTGACCATCTATTTTGAATGATAACCTTGCTGGATATAGTAATCTTGTTTTAGGTCCTTGCTTTCCATTACCTTGAGTATGTCATGCCATTCCCTTCTGGCCTGATGAAAAATCAGTGTCAGCCTTATGGGAACTCCTTTGTAGGTAACAGTTTGCTTTTCTCTTGCTGCCTTTAAGATTCTCTCTTTGTCTTTAATGTTTGTCATTTTAATTATGGTGTGCCTGGGCGTGGTCCTATTTGGGTTCTTCTTGCTTGGGGTTCTCTGTGCCGCCTGAACTTGAGTGACTTTTTCCTTTACCAGATTATGGAAGTTTTCTGCCATTATTTCTTAAAAATGCTCTATCCCTTTTTCCCTTTCTGCCTCTTCTGGCACACCTGTTATTCTAATATTGTTACGTTTCATGTTGTCCCACAGCTCCCTTAAGCTGTCCTCCTATTTTTTAATTTTTTTTTCTTTTTGGTTCTCTGATTGATTTTTTTCAAACCTGTCTTCTAATTTCTTCCAACGTGTTCTTTATTTGTGTTATGTCATTCTGTATTTCTGTTTTCATAGTTGCTATATCTTTTCTCATGCTATTGAGCATCCTTACCATCATTACTCTGAACTCTGTTTCAGATAAATTTCTTATTTCTGCTTCATTTATATCTTCTTGTGGTGAATTCTCTACTTCTCTCATTTGGGGATTGTTTCTTTGTCTCCTCATTTTGGTTGTCTGTTTGGGTTTGTGACTATGTATTAGGTAGATCCTCTACGCCCTCAATCTCTATAGTGCAGCAGTGTCAAATGCTTATTTCTGACTAATTAGATCAGGCAAAGACTCAAAGCCTTCAGAGACTGCCTCTGCCTACAGACTGATAGTACAGACAGTTCTCAGGTTACGTTGGACTCAATGTACATCATTTTGTGGTTATGTCGCCATCTCCTATTTATTTATAAAAAAAATAGTTCTGTCATTTCGATGTATGTACATATGTGTTTTATGTTTTTTATTCTTTATTTACCACAAGTAAAGGTCAGGAATTGTCATCTTTCTTTTAATTTTTTTTACCGTTTCACTTCATTACTGCTGTGTATGTGCTCCATGTGAGTGATGTAGGTGCTTATGTAGGTGGGTTCCGACTTATGGTGAAAATCTATGTTGCGCAGTAGGAACGGATCTCGGAATTTACCCAAGGACCTACTGTATTCCAACTTGAATTGTCCCTAGGCAATTGTCCTCAGGTGAGGCCAGAGTTTTTTCAACTGGGTGGGGCAGTTGCTTCTGCCTGGAGGCTAATTGTTATTTTTAGTCTCTTAAGTGGCCTCAGAGTAAGGTGTTTTTCAACAGGGTGGGTCAAACTATCTTTCCTCCAGGCAAGGCAAATGTCTGTATTGGGAAGATGTCCTCTGCTGCATGAGGGAATGACTCAGCACAGGAAACCAGGGGGTGGAGGGGGAGTAGGTATATGCTTTCTGAGCTCTAACCCGTGTCCCCAGTCTGGCTTCTGCTCACACAGCTCCAGTCCACTCTGCCCTCCCTCTGCTGGAGCACAAGGTGGCTCCAAGGGGAATTCTGTGCTTTGGCCCTTTAAGAGGGTGCCTGAATTTCAAGCCATCTCTCCCTGGCAGACAGCAACGCTGCTGCTTTTCACAGCCAGATATTATGTGGGTACCCTTCTCAGTTCTGGTGCTCTCTGTTGGGTGGCCCAGTTTGGGGATTAGACCCCAGAGCTCTCAGTGGCAACCCCCCACAGCTGAGATATCTCTCCGGAACTTCAGTTGCTGTCTGTGGGCGCCCAGCCAGCCCTTTCATGCCTCTGCCCCTCCTACCAGTCTCTATTCGGTCTCCACTTTTGGTCCTCGGGTATCAGGGTTCTCTCCAATGAATCTTCCATTGATTATTCATGAAGTTTTTCTGTATTTTAGTTGTAATTCCAGTTTGTTCCTGGGAGCGTGTCCATGCAGCATCCACTTACTCTCCAAAGTACTCATTTTTAAAATGAGTTCTGAGCGTAGTTGCTACCACAAGAGTGATTTTTTTTTTGTAGGTTGAATCTAGGCTTTCAGTAATTAAAAAGTTTATTTAGTTGTCCTTTTGGTAATGGTTTGCCATTTTCCACCTACCCTCCCTCCCACTTAGAAGGGATTTTTGGTGGAGGTGGATAAAAACATAATAAGCCTTATTAAAGGCAGCTTGGAGATAGTTGTTGGAAATCATTGAACAGAAAGGCAGGATACACAAGTTCTAGTTCACTGATTCTGGCATTAACAAGTGCAACCTTGGCATATTCGTGTCACTCTGGGTCTCAGTTTCCCTTTATGTAAAATGAGGGTGCATGCTGTACTAGATAATTTCTGAAGACTCTTCCTGCTCAAACAGCCAAGGTTAGGAAAAATGCATTTGAGTTTGAAGTAGCACCTGGTATGTGCAGCAGCCTCTAGAACTTGACAATTTGCCTCCCAAACACCTACAATAGCTACTTTATCGAGATATAATTCAACCATAAAATTCATCCACATACAAGTCAATGGTTTTTAGTATATTCAAAGAATTGTGCAACCCTCATCACAATTGATTTTAGAACATTTTAATCATCCCCCAAAGAAACCCTGTACCCAGTTGCAGTTATTCCCCATTACTTTTCCAACTCCTCCAGCCCTAGGCAAACACTAATCTACTTTCTGTTTCTATGGATTTGCCTATTCTTGGCATTACCATAAATAGAATTATAGAATATGTGCTCCTTTGTGACTGCATAATGTTTTCAAGTTTCATCTGTGTTGTAGTATGTATCAGTACTTCATTTCTTTAAAAAAAATAAATTTACTTCTTAGAACAGTTATATATTTACCAAAAATTGGGAAGATACTTACAGAGTGTTCCCATATATTGTTATACCCAGTTTACCTAATTATTAACATTTTTCATTAGTATGGTACAACTATTACATTAATGAACTAATATTAATATATTATTTCTAAACTCTATATTTTATTCAGATTTTCTTAAAATCCTTTTACTGCTCCAACATCCTATCTAGAATACTACATTACATTTAGTAGTCATGTCTCCTTAGGCTACTCTTGACTATGACAGTTTCTCAGGCTTTCCTGTTTTTTTATGACCTTGATAATTTTGAGGGTTGCTGGTCAAATATTTTGTAAAATGTCCCTCAATTGGAATTTGTCTGATGTTTCTCTCTTGACTAGACAGACTGACTATGGGTTTGGGGAAGGAAGACCACAAAGAAAAAATGTCATTTTTATTGCAGAATATCAAGGGTACATACTATCAACATGACTTATCTCTGTTGATGTTGACCTCACTGACATAGTGTTTGTCAAGTTTCTCCTCTGCAAACTTACTCGTTTCCCTCTTTCCTTGCTATTCTCTTTATAAGGTAGTCACTATGAGTAGCCTATACTATGAGAAGCCAGAGTATTTATATAATTTATATTTCTTCTACACAGAAGATTTGTCTATTCTCCCCTCATTTACGTATTTACTAAATTGTTTACTTCAGTGTGAATGCATAGATATTTATTGTATACTTTGGGTTATAATCCCATACTAATTTATTCATTTTGTTACTCAAATTGTTCCCAATTTGATCATTGGAGCTCTTTTAGTTGGCACCTGTGTCCCTTTGGCACAGCCCCATAATTGCAGGTGTTCCTTCCTTTCATTTTTCCTTGCCTTTTTTCTTACCTTTTCTTATTTCTGGCACTACAGGATGTTCCAGACTCATTCTGTATATTTCTGGCCCCTGTCCTAAAATAGCCCTTTTCACAAAGAGCCCTGTTTCCTTTTATTGAAGAATGATATTAGAAACTAAGATCTGGATGCTGTGTGTGTGCATTGCTTTGGGGATTAGATTGCTTCATATATACTAACCTGTATATAAACAAGTACTCAATTTCTCTTCACTGAAGAATAATATTCCATTGTACGGATATATCACATTTTATTTATTCTTAATAAGTTAATACACAATTATGTTGTTTTGACTTTTTTGCTATTATAAATAATGCTGCTATGAACATTAGTGTACAAATATTTGTGTGGACATTTGTTTTTATTTTTCTTGGTTATTCTTACTACTAGAATTTCTGGGTCATATGGTCAATGTTTAACCTTTTGAGGAACTGCCAGACTATATTCTAAAGTGGCTTTACTATTTTACATTCCCACTAGCACTGTATAAATATTACATTTTTTCCACATCCTCATCAATGCTTGTTATTGCATACTTAAAAATTATTATTATAGTCATCCTAGTTGAAGTAAAGTAGTTTTGATTTGCATTTCTCTGATGACTAATGATGTTGAGCATTTTTTCATGTGCTGTTGACCATTTGTATATTCTCCTTGGAAAAATTCTGACTCAAGTCCTTTGCTCATTTTTAATAGGATACATTGTTATTATTATTATTACGTTGTAAGCCTTTACATATGAGCCTCTTATAAGATAAATGATTTGTGTATATTTTTCCTATTCCATGAGTTGTCTCTTCACTTCCTTCATGATGTATGTCCTTTGAAGCAAAAAAGTCTAATTTTGACAAAGTCCTATTTATCTATTTTTAAATTTTGTGTTTTTGCTTGTGGTGTCATATGGTTAGTTCCTTTTTAATTGTGATGTTTTATTTTGTTTGTTTTCTAGCAAGAGAAACATTGCTTGTGATGATGGGAATTACAGAATCTGACCAGAGAGCATTAGCTCCTCCCTGAAGAATCATCAGATGTTGCTAAGAAAGGGGACCATCACAACTAATGCATACTACATAATGGCTTTGTGCCTGAAACTATGCTCAGCTCTGAAAATATTGTGGTTGCATATTTTTGAGAACCTAATATGGAATAAGTATTGCTGAAAAAAATCAGACACAGACTTTGTCCTTATGGAACTCACAATACTAGATGAGAGACCAACAATAGGCAGAATCACATAAGTAAACATAAAATGACCACTGAGACCAGTGCTGTGAAAAGGTACCCAGTGTTATGAGAGCTTATTACAAGGAGATTTGTCCTATTCTGAAGGTGGGCAACATGGAAGACTTCCCCAAAGTGACGCTTGAACTGAGATCTTCAGGAAGACACTGAAGTATTTGTTGGGAAGAGCTTGGGAAAGAACAATCTAAGAAAAGGGAACAACAAATTCAAAAACCTTGAGGCAGGAAAGAAACAATGTATTTTTTATAATAAATTTTATTAATTGTCAGGAAATCTGTGTTTGATGCGTGGATCTGGGGAAATTCCGCTGATGTAAACTAAGACATGTACTGTGCAAAATAATCTTTATCTGAGACAATTACTGAACTTTAAATTGTATTTAGATATGAAACCTTAGGAACCATAACATATATAGCAAACACTTACCAAATAAATTCTTGCTGGTGTTGAGATAAGGAAGAGTAAAAGTGCAAGGAGTTGAGCCCAGAGAGATGGGAGGAGCTGGATTAAGCACAGCTTTGGAGCAGTTGGGAGATTTTCCCAAGAGCAATCAAAAGTAGCCGCTAGAAGGTTAATAAGAAGGGAAGTAACAATGATAGGTTTTATGTTTGCAAAGTAGAGGGAACGCTATAGGAAGAATAGTTGGTGGGGAGCAGGTAGGAAGCCATGGTAGTGGTCCAGCAGAAAAGGCCGAGGATGGTGATGATGGTGATGATGGTGATGATGGTGATGATGGTGATGATGGTGATGATGGGGAGAAGGGACATAGCATATTATGTTTCATTCAGCTGGTGGTGGGTGCTCACCTAGCCCCTCCTCCTCCTGTCCTGGGACCCAACCCCTGGGCTTGTTCTCCCCTCCCCATCCCAAGAGGGCAATGAGGGTTACTCAAGCCCCTGGGTTTACTAGTATGTGCCTTCTAGGTCCTCAGTGGCCACTGCTTCCCGCTGTTGATCTTGGCTCCTAAAGAGGTCTTTTTCTTCAGTGAGTGGGTCTGAAGAATGATGGAGCCCTCACTAATCTGCTCCTGCTCCTGCTTGCTGAAGAGGGCACTTGGCCGAAGAGGCTGGTGTTACTCTAGTGTGCTTGTCCTACTTGCGTTCACTGTCCAGGCTGAGGAAAGCTGAAGGATTCCTGCTCCCCCCTTGCCCCAAAACAAATGAAGGGAAAGCTGGAATTTTTCTTTCACAAGGAGACACATTTTTCTGTCTTTGTGATAGGGAGGGAATATATTTTTTTAAACGCCTTTTCTGGTGATAACAGAAATATAATCTTATCAGAGAAAATTGAAAAGTACAAGAATATATAAGGAAGACTAACCAGTATTCATAATACTACCCTGAATTTTTGCATAGTTTTTAGTCATACCTACTTATTTTTAAATAGGTCATACATACTGAATATACTATTGTGTATCTCACTCTTTTCACTTTGTGGTTTAAGCATTTCCCTATGTCATTAAAATCTCTCCACACACAATTTTTAATCTGCAAAGTAGTCTTTTTTGAAAACAATATTTTGCATAATGTTTTTCTATTTGGGTTGTGTGTAACTTTTACCATTATAGGGAGGTCTGTGATGAGTGTCTTTGTTTATAAATCTCTTCCTTCATTTTGGGTGGCCTCTCCCCCTCTGAATATCTAGAAGGGGGATTAGTAAGGGGAGTTGTGTAGACCTGACAGGAAAGAAAATCTCTATGTAGGATAATTCCCACCAAACGGTAACTCTGCTCCTGTTAGTGGAAAGATAAAAGATAGGGGCTGGTGTTTTCCACTCTGTAAGACCCTATGCTCCCCACATCACTTCATTATTCACCAAGCGGTGGCTACTAGGTGTCTGTGTTAGGAATTATCTCTTTTCTTCAGAGACCTGCGGGATTGTGAGCTTGAGAGGCAACTAAGACTGGATTTCATCCATTTCTCTTCGTCTTGTGGTGCAGCAGAAAGCCCTCCATGCCTGTGCTGCCATAGAACCAGCTAAGCAACCTTGAGCATTGCCATTTTTTTCCTTAGGGGCCAGTTTCTTCATATGTACAACAAGGGAGAGGAGTGTTTGGGTGTGACCAGATTTTGTTATTGTTGATACTTAAGCAGCAGAACGATTATTTCAAATTAAAAACCTTATAAGAACCCCAATCTGCCCTGATCGGTTTGGCTCAGTGGATGGGGCGTCGGCCTGCAGACCGAGGGGTCCCGGGTTCGATTCCGGACAAGGGCATGTACCTTGGTTGCGGGCACATCCCCAGTGGGAGATGTGCAGGAGGCAGCTGATCGATGTTTCTCTCTCATCGATGTTTCTAACTCTCTATCCCTCTCCCTTCCTCTCTGTAAAAAAACAATAAAATGTTTTTTAAAAAAAGAACCCCAATCTGTAAAACAGATTAAGGAGCAGTTCAGTTGTCCTGGTAGAGGTGTGTAAAGAAGTGTGTGTGTGTGTGTGTGTGTGTGTACACACGCGCTCTGGTTTGAAAACTCTGGCCTAGAGGATAGAAGTTTCACCCCAGTTCAGTTCATTTCCCTTCCCTATTGCTATAGTTTTTTTTGAAAAATTGTCTTTCATCTATATTTAAATCCTCCAAATGTGCTGATTGATGAAATCTTTTCTCTTACAGACAATTTGGAAATCAGACAAAGTGGAGCACAAAGCCATGGATGTTTAGAGAGGGAGTGAGCAGTATGTGAGACCGCTGAAAGGGTGACCCTGGCACTTCTAAGAAGGCAACCACACAATGGACTCTTCCAAAGAAGCAGTGTCAGTTTATCCCCGGTTGCCACCGCCCCCTCAGTGGGTCGGAATTGCTTGTTTTCACCCTCCCTTTCCTGGAGTCATTTCAAACCAAACTTGTGTCCACAATTGCTAGAAATTTGAACCCAGAGTAATCTACAAACAGGTACTTTATTGAGACCCAAACACTGTGAAAGATGAATAGGGGAGTGGATATGACAAGAGAGTTTTCTCCAGACCCTGGGACACTGGAATACCGGGAGGAGGTTGAGGCTCAGCATCCTGACAGTCTGTTCAGTTAGCTCCAATCTAGGCAGCACAGACCAGCCTGGAGGGACCTAGGTCTGTGGGAAAAGAGGGAGTAGAGCAGAGGCCTTGCCTGAGCTCAGCAGGGACACAGCAGGCCAGGAAGGAGCTTTGGGGTGGAGGGCAATGGGCTGTAATCTGTAATTCAC
Organism: Myotis brandtii; assembly: GCF_000412655.1. NCBI lineage: Eukaryota > Metazoa > Chordata > Mammalia > Chiroptera > Vespertilionidae > Myotis > Myotis brandtii. The sequence continues at coordinate 2,084,523 of NW_005370538.1, forward strand.
CGACAGGAGCCCTCCCACCCCTTGCTGCACAGTGTGAGGTGGAGTGCTATAGGTGAGGGGAAGAAGGTGCCAGTGTCCTCTGAGGAGGGATGGCGCTACTTTTCCTGGGAGACCGGACTTCGGACTTCTCTCGTAGAGGCATAGTAAGCTTAGTCTTCAGGATCCTCAGTGATGTGTAAAAAGCTGGAACGACCCCTGAAGTTGTTGAAAGCCCCTACCCCTCCCCCTGAAACCCGCCCCAGCCAGCAGGTGAAAGGCTGGCCCTCACAAAGAAGCCGGTTGAAAATGTGGAATTCGAACCAATTTACGGGAGATTCTGTCGCCCAGATTCCCAGCAGACCTCAAGCAAACAAACCTGTGGCCAGAAGTAGATGAGGTTAAAAACAGTGCACCAGGCCAAGCTTATTGGAAAGTCCTAGTTTAGTTATACTGGGATAGCGAAGTAACAGGATTAAAGGGATTAAGGAAATCACCTCAAACAGCTGAGAAGGCAGTAAAAAAACACTGGTTCTATTTGTTTTCTTCCTAGACTCCATACAGATACACTGGGGCCGTGTGGCCAGAGCGAAACGAAAGGGCTTTCAGGGGACACAGCGGCATGGCCAAGGGTCAGGGATTGGGGGAAGTCGGTGGGGGAGGAGTAGAAAGTGGGCTCCAGATTTGGAATGAGAGGGAGCCTCTTTTAGAAAATAAGTATGTGGACTGGGTTGACAAGTCAAAAAGAAAAAGCCATTCAGAGTTTTAGAGATCCTTTAGGTCGTTGTTTTTTTTTTTTTTTTGAGAGATCTAACATGCACTTTGAAAAACCAAACCTTATGTTCTTTTAATGCTGGTTCTCCAGCTTCTGCCACCACGGTTGAAATATATTTATTTCCTCATAGGGATTCCTGTAATCTATTTCTAATAAGATAATTGAGATTTCTGAAGGGTTTTCGTTTTCAGCTTGGCTCTAGTGTCTTCCCGCCCCAGTGCACAAAGGTAAAGGTACCCCTTTTTTTGCTGGTTCCATTGGCCTCTCAGAGCTATCAACAAGTGCGTGGCCGCGGGAGGTTCGCTTTAGACAAACTACTTTCTCCTCAGAGTTTCAGTTGAAAATATTGGCAGCCGCTGTGTTTTGGTTTACCAGTAGTTAAAAAATAAACCATTTCAGATCACTCATCGTCCCCCAGGTGCCTCCCACCCCCAGGACAGGACCACGGTTGTAATATCCACACCGCACCTAAAGTTTCAGGCTCACAAAATTATCAGGACTCCATTATGTTGGTTATAAAATTTATTGATCTCTCGTTTAAGAATTAAGAGTAAACCCTTGAAAAACATGAAACAAAATAGCCCCTTCCCCACAACACAAACGAAATCTGAAAACATTATCGCGACAAAGTATCAAATATTGATCACGGCAGAAATCACAACGCAACAAACTAAATGCGGACTGGACAAGCTGTGCTGTGGCCAAGGACTGCGATGCGGGAGACACACGCACACCTGGCTATAAATTAACATTGGATTTAGCTGCCGCGCCCCTCCGCGTGGTCAGCCCCCCAAAACCCATGAGAAAAACCGTTGCAACGCGACTGGAGGAGGGGAGGTTGCAGGTTTCAGGTCAGCTTCACCCGCGAGTACGAGTACAGTTTCTCCCACTCACTCACTCCATGACTAACAGCAAACTAAGGAGACAACATTTTCAAATGCAACCGTAAAACCCGGGAACCCCGGAGGATGAGGGGGGGCTGCTTTTTCTTTGCGAACATCACAGCGATTCCAGCCTACAAAAGGGGAGGAAAGGGCAGTCGAGCTCTAGAAAGTCCTAGCTTAGCTGCTCCGGACTTCTTTTGCTTTTGTACAAAACCGGACAGCTATGGCAAAACTTTCTGTCCTCCCCTTCACGGGTACAAGGCAACAGACCCAGGCAAGCAAAGCTAAACAACAAGGCGTCCCAACTCGGGGGGTGCGGGGTGGGGTGGGGGTGCAGG
>NW_005370538.1:2087605-2092919 GCF_000412655.1 Myotis brandtii
CCCACGGGGTTCTTGAGTTCAGTCTCCAGCAGGCTGTACATGGCCGGAGCGGGAAGAAGGTGCGCCAGAGTGGCGGGAGGAGAAGGCGCTCCCGGGGCTGGAGCGGCCACGGTGAAAGGGCCTGGGGGCTCCGTCGGAGGGGCACTTGGGGGCCGGTGGGCCAGCGGGTCGGGAGGGAAGGATAGGCTTGCTGAAGCGCTCCGCGCCAGGTCTACAGGAACCCGCAGGCCACTCTCACCTGATGCTTTGCCAGGAGCTGGTCGCATTCGCTGTCTGGCCGGGCACTCGCCAGGCCCCTTATATACCTGCTCCGATTCCCCTAGGGTTGGGCTCGGTCCGCCCCTCGCCTGCGGGAGCCCCCGTGATTGACAGGTTTGCAGTGATGCACTCTGGCCAATCACCACGGAGCCCCCGATCGTCCCCCACAGGAAAAAAAGTTCGGGGAGCCCTTTCGTTCACCTCCACGCCCCTCTTGGGCCCGGTGACGTGATGAGAGTTATTCTGGAGGCGGGAGTCTCGGAGAGCCACTCAGAGACCACCAATTAGGGTCTCAAAAAGTTTGAAAGAACGAAACTCTAGGAGGTGACAGAGGGGGAGGGGACGCACGAGCAGGATTGGGGGGAGAGGGAGCAAAAGGGCTCCCATGGGGTGCAATCAACAACTTTGCAGCCCTATCCGGGACCACCGGTGCCCGGGGCCACCTTGCAAAGCTTTACGCAGTCTGCGCAAAGGTCCTCAAACCGCTTCTGCTGCCAGCGCTTGGACATTGGGCATCGCCAACATCCTGGCGGGCTTGGGGCTCAGGGTGCAAACGAACTACGCTGGGCTGTGGCTCCGAGAAGCCCTCGCTGGAATTAGCCCCTGTCCAAGCGGACAGAGCAGGGGTCGGGGACCCGTGCGCGGGAGACAAGCTTCGGGACGGTGTAGCGCACAGGCGCGAAGGTTGGTTGTGAATGAGAGCAGACAGCTGCACGCGCAGAGCCCAGGCGCTCACGGGCAGTGGTGTGGGTGGGGGCAGAGGGGGTGTACTGGCTTTGGCTCTCTCGCTCCAGGCCCCCGCTTAGCGGCCCCTTTTTGTCTCTGCTCTCTGGCCATTTCGGTTTTCCAGTCCGATGCCCCTGAGGGGGAGGGTCAGGCCCCTTGGAAAATCCGTTTTCATGGCAACACCGAGCCTCTCCAAGTGAAAGAAAAGTTTCTTGGAGGGGTTGGGGGGGGGACGGTGGCCGGAGAGGAGCCGAGGCGGTCCTCGAGCGGACCACAGGGCCCCTCCACTGGCCGCGCACCTGCCAGGACCACTGAGTGCTGCTGTCGCCGCGCAGCCGCGCCACCTCCCCGGGAAGCGGACTCTGCTAACGGATTCCATCCTTCTCCTTTTTTGTCTTACAGCCTTCCTGACCGGAACTACCAGACTCGGAGCGGGACACTCACCCGTTTGTGGGGTTGTCTGCCAAAAAGTATTGGCCCGGAAACCCGGCTGCAGGGAGAGGGAACCCCAACAATCGCCTTTGCCAACCCAAGCGAGTGGCAAGCGTTTGAAACTCCCGGAGCAGCCCCAGGCGATGGGTGGAAAGGAGAAACCAGCTGGGCAGAAGAGGCAGAGACTGAAATAAGGTGTCCGTGCATGTGGGCGCCCCTCCCCCGCCCCAGCCTGTGGAAAGGTGGGGAACTAAAAAGAAAGACTTAAATCCAAAGTGTGAAACAGAAACAACAACCCAGGCTTTTAGTGTCTTCGCGCTAATGCAAGACCAGGCGATCCTCCACCGCCTGCCTGCACGCCGCTGGGAACTTCCCCCTTTCCTGCATGAATTGCAGGCCAGCCCCCTCTGGGGTTGGCAGACCGCTGGCACCAGAATCCTGGCTCCCACCCGGCATTATCTCCTGGAAGCTTGGGTCTCAAAACTTGCCCTTTAAGTTTGGGTTCCATCTGGTCCAGGTCTTCTTGTTCATCAGGACGGAAGGAAGCAAACGTCCACAGCCAAGGGCTGCGATCATTTGAATGGGTGTAAGGGTATGAGGTTTTAAAGTAAACTGTCTGGAATAGTTCTGTGTGCGGGTTTTATTTGTGTGTGTGTGTGTGTGTGTGTGTGTGTCCGCGCGCGCGCCCGCGTTTGTGTGCAGGCACGCAAGCACGTGCACGGGTGTGCACACTTAAGCTGACACGGAGTGAACGGCGCGTCTCAGAAAACGGAATGATTCCGCAATCCCCACCTGCACCTGTTTTCTGACAGTCAAGTTTTCCTAGACAAACCCACTTGTCTTGCCCTCTTGCCGCCTTTTTCAGATGCCCTCTTGGGTTCTCTGGGCCTCCGAGGCTGTTGCTAAGTGAAGCGCGTTTTAGGAAACCACCCAACCGACGCGCGGCCTGGCGTCCAGTAGCCTGACAGATGTCAGGATTTTTTCCAAGTTTGAGGACCTCGTTGTGGCGACAGCGCCTCGGCTGCATATTTCCCCGGGCAAGGGATGCGGTATTGGGACCCAACTCCTCTCGGCAGCAGATTATCTGGGGATCTAGTCACTGCCACCAGCCATTTGTCATTTGATCGCGCCTTGCCCAAGGCTTAGGTGAGCTCATTTGCACACTACATCCTCCTGCCAGATAGGACACCCTCTCCCACACTCCTGGCTTCCTTCGGAGGCCGTCAAAAAACCTGTCTCTGCCTGGAAGCTCTGGAATGGTCTGCACAGCCCCAAGTAAGAGTCAAGCCGAATTTCCTTCGAAACATTTCCCAGGAAACATCCTCAACCCAAACTAGCATTTCAATAGCCAAGCAAGGTTACCATTGCGGGGCGTGGGGAGTTGGGGGAAGGCTGGAAGGAAACCGTGCTCTTGACCCACCAGCATTGCAGCCCAGAAGGCGGACCTTCGCTGGGGGTCAGGAGAAGTGTCGGTTCAAGCAGCGGCTGCGAGGAGGCAAGGGGACCTACGGAGCACCAACTAGTGTCTCTGACATGCACCCTGCACCCAGCGAAGAAAGCAGAGGGATACTGCGGGATCCAGGACCAGTCTTTTCCAACCTTTCCTGGGCGCCAGGTTGGGAACTCAGCCAAGAGCCCCTTCTGATCCCCCCCCCCCCCCCAAAAAGCACAGGCTCCCTCCAACAGGGGCCGGCCCTGGGGTTTCCAGGACCCAGGGCGCGGCAACAGCGCCGTTTGTTGGCTTCTGTTGGAAACTTCACCCAGAGGTGCCCCTTCCAGCACTCCGGGACTTGGAGATCGCCACGCTCCTTAGAGAGGTAGTTGGCTTTGCCCCAGGACGTAAATGCTCATCCTTAGAGGGAAGGATATCGCAAAACTCGGGGGGCTGAGGTTCTAGAGTGGTTGGCCCCACGGGCCCCGGGCCCCATTCTGCCTTCCTCCAGTTTCAAGCCTTGGCAGAAATCAGGTGTCCCAAGGGCTTCCTATGTGCATAGCATACTTTTAGCAGCTGTGCCTCATAGCTACTGGTAGAGAGCAGAGCAGGAAAGTGGTTGTCCTACCACTGGCTCGGAGGTGCCCGCGGTTGATTCTTTCTCAGCAACTGCTCATGGGGGACCTTTCTCAGATTCTCTTGCTGGATTATGTCCCAAACTCTTAGAGGAGATGCCTTTTGCGTGCTGAGTGGAATAGGGTGGACGTGTGTTGCTGCCCGCTGAGATCTGACCTTAGGGTGGAGAGATCGCCTTTTCAAGTGCATCCGAACCCAGCGAGAGATCTGGATTAGAGTAATTGTGAAAAACTTACCCTGTAGACTTTCTGAAATGCTTTGCTTTACAGCAGAGAAAAAAATCTTTTTTTTTCTTATCCAAAGGCAGTAATTCCTATTTCTTCCTTGAGAACATCCTTGGACTATTTACTCTGGCTCCTAGCCAAGATTGTGTATTTAGGACAGAGATTGAAGGCCTTGATCAAGAAATCAGAGGTGGAGGTTTGTTGCAGAACCAACCATCTCTTGTAAGAGGTCAGAAAGGTCACCAACACTTTAACAGGGTGAAGTAGACAGCTCCTTCTAGTTCTCAGAGCATTCAGTTTGCTCTCCCTTCCTCAACACAAAGCAACACCCTCCTCCCCCACCCCACCCTCAATGAAACTCATTACAGGTTTGGAAAGGAGCTGAAGACCCTAGGCTGGCTGGTGCTGGTTGTAAATAATAACCTAGTTGATGCTCTCTAAAGAAATGTTACTAGGAGCTATGGAAGTGTGTGATGACATGGTCCTTGAGGCACCAAAAAGTCTCTTTTGGGAAGTGCAACTGTATTCTGTTGCATTTTTGTTGTAGCTCTTTTTGGGAGGAAGGGAGCACTTTTACAAGTGAATTTCCCAATTTGATTCACTTGGTCAGGTGATCTGTCCCTGGTAGATAACTGGGAATCCCCATGGCCCACACCTTGGAGCTTAGTTGCTAAGATTCCTTTCACCAACAGGGTATTAAGATATTCATAACCAGCTCTTGTTTTCCTAGGTGTGGAGCAACTATGAGGAAATTGACAATATTTGCCTTCAGCCTTCAGAGCCCTCTTGCCTTCCTCACAACCCAAACACAACCCAGGACACTGCCCCCTCCCCGGAGGAAGGAAGGCTCTACCGGGAACTGGATCCCACTTCCAGGGGGTCTTCCGGGTCATGATCCTCAACTTCTTTGTCTCTCTCTCCTCCCCAACACCCCCCTAACTCTCCAAGTTGGCAAACAGCTCACCTCTGGGGAACATCCTCCCCTGGAATTCGGCACCCTACCGCTAGGCCTGTCTTTCCACTTGGGACCGTAGCCTTTTCCTCTTCCTACTGTGGCTGCAAAAACATAACCCTCAACAGCGTCAAAGTGGCTTGCCAGAAGCCCTGGCCAGGAAAATCATCTAAAAATCGTTATCGTATGTAATGTTGTTTGAATTATTTCATGTCCTCACAATTCACACAACCCAGGGAAGGATACTTGTAAGATCACGTGACCTCCAGGCACCTCCAGTGTGACCAGGCAGGACCATTGGTCCTGGGCTCCGGAGGGCGGCTCAAGGCTGGGGAGAGCCTCCTCCAAGAACAAATTTTAAACTTCAAAGCAGCATCCTCCCAACCCCTTCTTCTTCTTTTTTTTCTTATTCACTCTTTTTCATTTTCTTTTAAGAGAGAGGAGAGCCATTGAATTCGATGCGCGGAATATCTATGTTTTCTTTGCCGCTTTTCAGCCATCATTTATTTTCATTTCGCTAAATCTTTGTCATACACCTACTGTGTGCTGTGTTAGGCTCCAGGTACTGCCTGAGACCCCGCTCCTTCACATTCTGCAGCAAAAGTGGGGGCGGGGGCAAGGGAAAGCTCAGGAAGGCGGGGGGCTGGGGTGCCG
>NW_005370538.1:2093097-2105383 GCF_000412655.1 Myotis brandtii
TGGAAGGAGAGCTGGACAGAGGACGCGGCCCTGGAATAGCTGCCGTGCCGCTGCTTGCCAGGTACGGAGGATGCCTATCCTCAGGCCGACCCTTTCTGCGCGGTCGTGACCAGACGGTGCGACAAAGCGAGGTCCGTCCGGAGGCCTAGCTGCGCTGTCTTTTGGGTGCCTAGGCAGCGGTCACCCCAATTTCATTTATCCGTCTCCAGGTTATGACCTCGAAGCTTTGCTAATGTGATGTTTATGTAATTAACACCGCCTCCCCCTTTTTAAAAACATATTTCCTCCCCCAGCACAGCCAAGCTTTCATTTGAAAACGCTACGGGAAGAACGTTAAATACCCCCTTCTAATGGGAAAAAAACTGCCCCTTTTGTGGAATGGTTTCTTTACAAAGCCAATAACCAATCTTATTTTCTAGTTCCAATGGCTCTCCCTTTATGAGTTATATTATTAAAGAAATTCGACACTAATTGCGCCGATTTAACTTGTTAATTAGTTCCAAATAAACTATTCATTAGTGGTAAAATAAAATAAGACCCATGTGCCTAGATATGATTCCACATTCACATATTGTAGTGTCTGCATAGCATAGGCATACTAAATTAAGTTCCTAAAAGGTTTCTCCTCAGGATAAATAATTAAAATATATTCTACTTTAATTGACATTATAGAGGACATAAATGAGGTTTTCCTTTTAGAAAGAAATAGCCATTTCTAAATAAAGCTTGCAGTCTGGAGAATGGAGGCTTCAGCCAAATGAATAGTCATTACTACCTTTTCAACGACGTGGGCCTTTTGATCAGAAAAGAAATTAGCTCTAAAAAACAGACAATGGAAGCCTGCCCTGCAATAGGAAGAAAATTAGACGGCCAAGGCTCTTCACAACACCTATTTCTATAAACCATAGAGCTCCTTGCTTTTCAATTACAGCTGTTCATTTCATATAAGGAAAGGGGAAAAACAGGCCCCTAATGTAAACTCGCTTTTACCATAAAGCCTGGCTCCTGGCGCACAGCCAGGCTGACTACTTACTATTGTTTTTAGTCCTCTCATCAATTAGCTAATACTATATATTTTAAATGACTCTGAGGGTATTCACAGACTCCCTCCCCTCTTCCCCACCCAGACAAAACCCAAGCTGGACTCCCATGAAAGGGCTACCATTCTGTGCACAGACACTTACATGTATAAAGTTTAATGTTTTTATTGTTCCCCAGAGAAAAACCATATTGAAAACCATGCTTTGTTTTTTTTTTTCTCTATATATTTCTTAGTCCATTATTGAAAGACCCAGATGAGGTGATGACAGGGGAGGGACATAAATGAGCAGCTTTCACTATTGTTTCTAATTGTTCACAGAGATAAATCCATCTCCAGATAATTTTTCTGTGCCCTTTAGACCATAATTTGGCTTACACATCTTTGTGTTTTAAAAATATGAATTTTGAAATTTGCTAATCCCATTGGATTGGTGTCATTAGAGATAATTTCATTTTTAAAAAACGAATAAGTCTTCATCATTTGGGTGAAATTAGCTTGCAAGAAGAAAAAAATCCTGTTTGTAGTGTGTGCTGCAAAATAAAACCTTCAACATACATAAAGCAATAATATGAGAAAAATATTCAGTAATTACCAGAGAGTCATAGTAAGCCATTAGATACCTGTTCTAGAAACATCAAAATAGAGTTATAGGCTGGGAAAGCTTTGCTTCCTTTGAAAGTAGAATACTTACTTATCTATCTAATCTTTATAAATCACTACAAAAATTACTTGAGGAACTAAACAATAGTGCAGTCCTATAGAGTTGGTCTGAGAATTTAATCGTTGGAGTTGTGCTAGTAAAAGGACTTAGAATATTTTTTAAAAATCAATCAAAGATATTTGATTTAGCTCTGGAGGTGTGGCTTGGTCAGGTGTTGTCTCATGCCCCCAAAGGTTGCAAGTTTGATTCCCAGTCAGGGCACATACCTGGTTTGGGGCTCAATGCCTGGTGGGGGAGTGCAGGAGGCAGGGATCCATGCTTCACTTTCTCATGGATGTTTCTCTCTCGTTCCCTCTCCCTTCCTCTTTCTCTCCATCTCCCTTCTTCTCTCTCCCAAATCAATTTTTAAAATCTTTTTAAAAAAGATTGGATTTATTCACTATTAAATAAAAACATTTTACAACTATAAAACAATAAAATAATAACCATGGACTTGTCCTTCAGAGATGTCATGCCCTTTATTCTTTAAACAACTTCCATCTTAGGAGGAAGGAATGGACAAGAGTAGAGCCATTATGATGGCTACTTAAATTATTCCTAATAATTTAAGAACAATGACAAAGAATTGTTTCCAAATGGTTCTTAGGCCCCTGTTTTCATCATGCATTCCTTGTTGAGGATGTTTCCATTTGGTGGCTTCCTACCATATTTTTGATATGCAGTAAATTAGTATGCTTCCCTTTTGCTATTGAGCATTATTTTTTTTTTTGCTCTTTTATTCCAATAGATGTCAGAATAAAGTTACCAAAAACATTTTGCCAAAGAGCACAGAGTTGCCACATCCACAATAAAGTTCCTTGATTCTCTCTTAGGTTGCTACAATAGAGAATGCAGTTTTACCAATATGCAAGTATGAGACTGTTCCAGAAAGTATTCTACAGGAGTTGGGGGAAATCGTCACCTTCCCAAAGTGATGTTTAGTACCAGTGGTTAGCAAAGTGCAGTTGCAGATCAGTAACCTGGAAGTTATTCAGACTGACTGGGAGCTGCATGAGTATTTTGTTGGGTCTGATTTTATTACAGCACTTAACTTTCAATTTGGAAGGAGGAATCAGGCATGTGATGTTGTGGGCAGTTGAATTGAAATTTGGGAAGAGTACCAAAACTGTTAGCAAATAGACACAAATCTTTAACTGCAGCCTTGGAAGGGGACAATATACAGTGGGGCCTTGACTTACGAGTTTAATTAATTCCGAGACCGAGCTCGTTAAGGAGCTCGTTAATTCAAATTACTCTGTCAACTCAATGCAAAAAATCGGTGGAGAGACAGCTGGTATCTAAAAAAACTCGTTAGTCGGGACACTCGTAAGTCAAGGCCCCACTGTATCAGTAGAAGATTAGAAAAAAATGTTTCTCAGGATGTTGACATGAAATGGTGCCCAGGTGTTGATACTATATTTATAAATTGGGCAAGTTTCTTTGAAGTATAAGTGGCATTTAACATTATATTAGTTTCAGGTGTACAATATTCCATATTTGTTTATATTTTGAAATTATGACCAGAATAAGTCTAGTTTACATCCACACCACATATAGATACAAATTTATTTTTCTTGTAATGTATACTTTTAAAATCTATTCACTTAGCAACTTTCAAATATGCAATGCAGTATTACTAACTATATTGGGCAAGTTTTTTAATCTCCTTGAACTTCAATTTTCTCATCTGAATGAGGTGGATAACCTGGCCTTCACTGGATTAGGATGGAAACACAATGAGATAATATAGCTGAAAGCACCTGGCACTCTATTTAGCACAGAGCATACTCAATTAAGGGTTGTCTTGTTTTCAACTAGGCTTTCTTTTTCACCTAAAACAGGGTTGAAAATTCCTTTAGTGTGGGAGAGAAGGGGCCATGTCTCTTTTCTTACCCCTTACATGCTATGCACAGATGTTTGTGGAATGAATCATAGTCCTTGAGAAAGTCCTTTTGGAAGAAAGAAAAAATGAACTAATTACTCCATGGTTCCAATTTTGTATCGCACTCTCCATATTCAGCAAGTCACTTGAGATTGTTTCTGTCAAGGCTCTTTAGAAAGCACTTATTCAGGTGCCTCTTGTGTGTAGGTCTGAGATAACATAAAATATCCTTTATAATAGAGACATGCCTGCTGTTAAAAATATATAATTCATGCCATATGGATCTTAAATCCTTTATTTTTTTCTTAAAATGTAAGTTTTATTTCTTTCTTTCAGAGCTCAGTAGAAAGTATATTCTTTCTACAGATTGTATCAGGAGTCATGTTGGATTAGGAGAGAAGGCTTGTTCAGATTTCATAACTTTCATGTTTACTCTGAGGTCTCAGAAATAGGCACAACTGACCAAGCCAAATGAAAAAAAATTCATATTAATCACCTGCAGAGATTAAAGTCTTATCGTTCCTCACAGTCTTCTAAAAAGACTTAGAAAATTACAAAACCATTTTTAAATAAAGTAGAGAGAGAGAGAGGTCAGTTCAGATTGAGTAATTCTGTGGTTAGTCTGTGTCATTGCATTTGAAGGAAGATATCTAACATGAAACTTCGACTCCTAGATGAATTTTTTGCTGAAAGACTAGGCAGGGCTCTGATGCATAAAAAATGCAGCACAGTGAAAAGTTTAAAAGCCCAGACCTGCTTTTGAATCCTGCTCTCTGCCCTTCATTGAAATTACCTAACTTCTTTGAACTTTATTTTCATCTATAAAAATGGGAATTAATGATATCCCTTAAGGTGATTGTGGGAAATAAATGAGATTATATAATAAAGCATGAATACTGAACTCAGTACCTGATACAAAGTCATAAGACTTTGTAAATGTTAGGTCGTCATCATCATCATCATCATCATCATCTCCATAGAAACTTTTTGAGCTATGTAGGACAGATGTGGGCAAAGTTATTTCTATTTTAACAGATAAGAAAATAGGCTTAGAAGGATTATGTGATTTGTCCAAAATGGTGGAGCTTATTGTTGGCAAAATCAGGCATGGAAAGGACCCCTCCTGACTCTTTGTCCAGTTATCTTTCCACCAAAATATAGTTTGCTTGTACTTTGGCAATAAGTGTATTTCTCATTGGGTTGCGTAGCCTACTATGTTATTGATACTATACCATATTGAGAAGCATGTAATTATTTCTTTCTATATTTAAGTAAAGCCCCTAATGATACCCAGGTATCTTAAAGAACAGTGACAAATGGCAGATAAAGAATGAGGAGGGAGCCTAAACCTCTAGGTTGTTCCAACAGAGGAGGGCCAGAGAGATATTGCCAGTTCCCAAAATGCACCAATTATAAACATTAAAATTGACATTGAGTTAGATTCAGGATTAAATAGGTAAACCAATATGCTAGCGTGAGCTTTTCAGTGCACACATATCTCTCAAGATGCTTATTTCCTTTCATTCTTAGGAGTCAAAAGATTTCTATATTTTGTTCATCAGCCCTGCCAGATGGGCTTCACATTGAATGTCATAGCAAAGCAATCTGATGACCCAGCCTCCAATTCACCAGCAGTGACTTCTCACTTTTCCTAGTCTTCAAGTTAATTTCTTGTCTTATGTCATACATATGCAAAGGGAGTTTTGTCAAAGGCTCTAGGAAAACAGAATGTGGTGACCATTTATTGAAATCTACTACAGGCTGACCCTGTATGTGACTTTTACATATGTTTTCATGTTTATTTAATCTTAGCAACCTGTCTAAGGTTGCACACACAGTGACAAGACTTTGAGATTTGATCTATCTCCAAAAGATGGGTTCTTTCCACTGCACTGCCCTGGGATGGCCTTATTTCCTTATTGTGTGATTTTAGACAATGAACCTTCCTCTCTCTGGATCTCATTTTTTCAATGTGTGAAATGAAGGGGTAGGACTAGATATCTTTTTAAGGGCTCTTTCTCTGAAAAGATTTGAAGATTCCAAAAGTTCCCATGTGATGCCATTTTTAATAGTAAGTAAACTAAAGTGGGCCTTGATTTTCTTCAGTAATGGCCATCTTCTAGATGTATTAAAGTGATCAGCTCTAGCACCTCAGGCAGCAAGCAAATCTTTGTAGAAGCAGAGTCTAGCTAAGAAAGCTAGTCTAGATCTTTATGTACAAGAGAAGGTATCCCAGTCTGCTGTGGACTCTGGCAGGGGGAAAGCTGCCGGAAGCTAATTCCAGCATGCATAAATGCAAGAAGTTTCATCAAAAGGTTGATGGAACTTGGGGATAGAGCAGGGCTGAAAACATTTTACCTGCTGCTGGAATAGCTAAGGGCATTTCCCCACACCTAAAGATTTGCATATATTATTACCTGCTACCAGACAGCTGAGGGCATTTTAATCTACATGTTATTGCCTCCTGCTGGCCAAATACCTGAATAGCCGAAGGAAGTTCCCCCAAATTGACAATGCCTACTGTATACCAAACTTACCTTTGATATGTATATCTACTTTGCTATAGGGCAAGATGTGGGAATAAAATGAGCCCTGGGTCCGGAGATAGGGAGAACTTGGTTTCTATAGCTAAGCTTCCTCTGGCTCCCCCATGGATTACAAATTTATATTATATTTCTAGTCTTTTTATTAACTTACACGCAGCACCTTCTCCAGATTCCTGAACCCTTCTAGATGCTGGGAAAGACCCTCTGCATTAAATGGCGCCTGAACAGGGACATTTGGAGAAGTTTCGCCTGAGCAGAAAAAACAGCACCGGTAATGGTGGTAAGATTCACTGTGTGTAAAGCTTGTACCAAGCTCTGGAAATCGTGAAGCATAGTGAGCAAGAAAAGTCTTTTGTTTTTAAGCAAGATTATTATGCGGAAGAATTTGGTTCTAAGGCAAAATTATAAAGAAATTGGAATATCAAAAGGCATTTTCTTAAATCAGGCTCTAGGACAGGGGTGGGCAAACTTTTTGACTCGAGGGCCACAATGGGTTCTTAAACTGGACCGGAAGGCCGGAACAAAAGCATGGATGGAGTGTTTGTGTGAACTAATATAAATTCAAAGTAAACATCATTACATAAAAGGGTACGGTCTTTTTTTTTTTAGTTTTTTTCATTTCAAATGGGCCAGATCCGGCCCGCAGGCCGCAGTTTGCCCACGGCTGCTCTAGGAAGAAGAGTGCCATTATCATCTTTAACTATGTGGGTTCAAACTGTATTATGCCCAATTTGTATTGAGGATAAAAGGTCTGTAAGTTATAAAAAGCTGCCCAATCCTCTGCCCCTGGAGAGGAAAGGCTGGGCAGCTAGAGAAATTAAAGCTTTCAGCTCTCTCACAGAGAAACTTGTTAATGCCTTGTTTAAAAATTATTATCAGATGCCCTGAGACAGGCAAATCCTGGCAAAAATAACCTTAAAAGCTAGTCAATGCTGTGGAGAGTGGAATAGAAAAAGATTTAGGAAAAGAAGTTTGATTTGGTCTTGTTAATCCATCATTTTCTATTAAGCATGCCTTTAGTTTCATTGGAAAAAGAAAAGCAGCTAGGTCAGTTGCTAAAATTTCCCAAAGCAAGCAGGAAGTGGGGGAAGGGAGACACATGGTGATCCTGTAAAAAGTCTCATCTTCACCATGCTTTTTTCTGATTTGTAATTTAAAAGTTTTACAAAACTTAGAAATGCACCTGGGATTTCTTTACTTATAAAGAGAGAAAGCTGGTTTAAAACAAAATGTGTGCACTGTCTGATTTCGGATTTTTAGATAGGTTTTGAGCTAAACTTAATTCTCTTTACGATGATACAGAATTAAACCCAAAATGTTTTTCCTGTAAAAGAAAGATGGCGGAGACAACCCAAAGATTTCCCCTGCTGGCCTTCCCCTGATTGGACTCTCCCACCCCGATCAAGAGTGGGCCACCGGCCAAATGTCCCCTCCTTTCCCCCTGGCCAGCCCCACCCCTGATCAGGCTGCCCCACCACGATAGGCCCACAGTGCCTCCCACAGCCGGCCCACCCCTGATCCCACCCCCAGACAATGTCCCCTCCCTTCCCCCCAGCCAGCCACGCCCCATTAGCCTGCCTCACCACGATAGGCCCACAGCCCCTCCCCCCGCTGCCCACCCCTGATCACCCCCCCACCCCAATAGGGGGCGGGGCTGGCCAACCAACCTCCCACAGCCTCTCCCCCTGGCCAGCCTCGCCTCTGATTGTCACCCTACCTCAATAGGGGGCAGGGCTGGCCTGCCAACCTCCTGTAGCCCCTCCCTCCACCTGGCCCCAACCCAGATCAGCCCCCCCACCCCATCAGGGGCAGGGTCAGCTGGCCCACCACCCACAGCCCCTCCCCAGGGCCAGCCTTGCCCCCAATTGGCCCCCCAACCCCAATTGGGGGCAGGGCCTGCTGGCCAATCACCTACAGCTCCTACCCCCAGCCAGCTGGCCCTGATCAGGCCCCGATCAGGGCAGGCCAGCCAACCTCCCGCCATCTCCTCTTCCCGACAGGCCTAGCCCTGATCCACCCCAATTGGGGCCAGGCTGGCTGGACCCCACCTGACTGGGCCTCTAGTATTAATTATAACGGTCTATATTTTTAAAAAATATATAACGGTCTAAGTAGCCCAGGAGAAAACTGGCTTTACTCTTTGATAAAGGGGCTGGTCGCACTTCCCCCAGCAGAAAGAATGTGGCAATTTGCATTTAAATGGCTACAGGTTTGCTTCTCAACTTCCCCCTCTCACCAGCCAAAAATGTAGTTTTCCAAAGCCTTTGGAAACTTAAAGAAAAGAGTTTGCTGAATTATATAAATAATAGAACTTATTAAATGTCTAGGTATTTTGAAATGACAAATTACTGAAATATTAATCTAAGCTTGCCTTGCATGAAAAATCTAGAGGACAGAATTAAATCTATTAATTGAGTATATCTTATATTTTTGAAATTTATTCTTAAAAATATAAAGGTGTTATTAATCTCAGAAATGCTAAGTATTTAACTTGCCACCAAAAATTTTAAGACTTCTAAGAGTTTAAATTTCAAATTAAATTAGGAGAAATTATATAGTTGTGGTAACAAAATGCATAAAACATAGAAATTTATTTTTAAGAAATAATTCTTATATTTTCTCTAGAAAGAATTAGTAGTTCAAAATATGTTGTTTATTGGTCTAATTAAAAAAAGAGGATTGATTCTGTGATCTCAATAAAATTTTTAATATAAAAACCAGTTTAAATTTAATTGATATCTTTTAAAATAATCATTAAAAGTATATAATATAATCTTTGAGATCTATCTATCTATAATCTACCTATCATCTGTCTATCTATATACTAGAGGCCCAGAGCATGAAAATTCATGCACTGGAGGGGAGGGTCCCTCAGCCCAGCCTGCCCCTTCTCACAGTCTGGGAGCCCTCAGAGGCAGGAGGCGACCCGGCGATCAGGGGAAGGCGACACCCCCATCACACCTCTGCTGCTGCCACTGCTGGCATCACAAGCCTGGGCCAGCCCTGGTTACCTGAGCCTTGGGTGGCCCTGGGCGGCTGGGCGGCTGGGCAGCCGCCATCCAAGGCTTGCTTGCCTGTGCCTCGGGCTGGCCCTGGGTGGTTGGGAGGCTAAGGGGACTGGGAGACTCCGGAGGCAGGCACCCCGGCGGGGCTGAGGGGACTGGGTGCCACTATCTTGTGGCTGGGAGCACCGCCATTTTTGAGAGCGTGGCAGTCAATTAGCATAGTCCCTCCTTATTGGCTTTGGGCGCCGCCATCTTTGCAATAATGTGAGGGTCAATTAGCATATTCCCTCTTTATTAGATAGGGTATTTGATAGTCTTTCCAAGTTAAATTTCAAGACTTTAACCGAGATTTATTTATTTATTTAAATATATTTTATTGATTTTTTACAGAGAGGAAGGGAGAGGAATAGAGACTTAGAAACATCAATGAGAGAGAAACATCAATCAGCTGCCTCCTGCACACACTCCACTGGGGATGTGACCGCAACCAAGGTACATGCCCTTTACCAGAATCGAACCTGGGATCCTTCAGTCCGTAGGCCGATGCTCTATCCACTGAGCGAAACCGGCTAAGGCTAACTGAGATTTTTAAATTAAACCGATCTAATATACTTGAAATCACATGGAATGCTTTATCAAATGAAATTAATAAACATATTTTGTTTATATACATATATTTTAAATGTTATGAAGGTTTTGGCCTCTAAGGAAGGGCAAAACAAGTTACTAAATATTTCTTAAGTAAAACCAAATTTTTCAACAGTGGAATTTTAAAACTGAATTTTAAGACAAAAGCCCTAGGCAGCCTGCATTTTAAATAGGCTGGTGGTGGGACAGCGTTTGTGCCTCATGAATCAGACATATAAATTTACTAACTTTGCTTTTTCTATAAAGATGCCTGCTTTAATTACTTAATAAATTAGCTTTCTAAAACATAATCAAGGTCTCATATAAATTAAGTTAAACTAGAGGCCCGGTGCATGAAATTTGTGCATGGGGGGCTGTGTCCCTCAGCCCAGCCTGCACCCTCTCTAATCTGGGACCCCTCAAGGTATGTCGGACTGCCGGTGGGATCGGGCCTAAACAGGCAGTCAGACATCCCTTTCACAATCCAGGACTGCTGGCTCCCAACCGCTCATCTGCCTGCCTGCCTGATTGCCCCTAACCACTTCTGCCTGCCAGCCTGATGACCCCCTAACCACTCCCCTGCCAGCCTGATCGATGCCTAACTACTCATCTTATGGCCAGATTGCCCCTAACTCTCCTCCCCTGTTAGCCTGGTCACCCCTAACTGCCCTCCCCTGCTGGCCCGGTCACTCTTAACTGTCCTCCCTTGCCAGCCTAGTGACCCCTAACTGTTCTTTCCTGCTGGCCTGGTTGCCTCCAACTGCCCTCCCCTGCCAACATAGTCACCCCTAACTGCCCTCCCCTGAAGGTCTGGTCCCCCCCAACTGCCCTCCCCTGCAGGCCTGGTTGACCCCAACTGCCCTCCCCTGCAGGCCTGGTCCTCCCAACTGCCCTCCCCTGTAGGCCTGGTCCCCCTCAACTGCCCTTCCCTGCAGGCCTGGGTCCCCCACAACTGTCCTACCCTGCAGGCCTGGTTGCCCCCACTGCATTCCTCTGCCAGCCTGGTCACCCCTAACTGCCCTCCCCTGTAGGCCTGATCGCCCACAACTGCCCTCCCCTGCTGGCCATCTTGTAGTGGCCATCTTGTGTCCACATGGGGGCAGCTATCTTTGACCACATGGGGGTGGCCATCTTGTGTGTTGGAGTGATGGTCAATTTGAATATTACCTATTTATTAGATAGGATGATAAGCCAATATTTTTATAAGCAATTAGATTCTAATAAAGCCCTCTGAAAGGTACTGAGACTTCCTATAATCCCTCTGTATATGTAAATAAGTCAAAGGGAATACTGTTTAAAAGTAAATTTTAAGCTTAATAAAAAAGAGAAATTTTAAAATTTTGAAATCTCTTCCGCTAATATTTACAGGGTAAACTAAAAGTTATTATTCAAATGTTAAATCTGATCATAAATAGTAGTCACCATGAACAAAAAGGAAGTCATTTAATGCATAAGCATGGCCTAGCACTATCAGTCAGCATTTCAAAAGCAACCACATTTGTTATGTGGGTTGCTTGGTATACTTACACCAGAAGGAAATGAAAGAATATTTCCTTCAAATGACTATAAAATTATAACTAAAAATCAATGTATTAGGCTTCAAAAAGAAAAGTAAATAATTTGTGTTTTGCCCCCTTAAACAAAGTTTATATAAAGCTAGTGGTCTGGTGCACAAAATTTGTGCACTGGGAGGGGGTGTCCCTCAGCTCAGCCTGCACCCTCTCCAATCTGGGACCCCTCAGGGGATGTCTGACTCACAATCTAGGACCACTGGCTCCTAACCACTCGCCTGCCTGCCTGCTGGTTTCTCCTAACCGCTTCTGTCTGCCAGCCTGATCACTCCCTAACCACTCCCCTGCTGGCCAGATCACCCCCAACTGCCCTCCCCAGCAGGCCTGGTCGCCCCCAACTGCTCTCGCCTGCTGACCATCTTGTGACAAAGTGGGGGCTGCCATCTTGTGATGACATGGGGCAGCCATCTAGTGATGATGTGGGAGTGGCCATCTTGTGACAACGTGGGGGTGGCCATCTTATGATGATGTGGGGGTGGCCATCTTGTGGTGGCCATCTTGTGATGATGCGGGGGCGGCCCATCTTTTGTGACATAGGGGTGGCCATCTTGTGATGACACGAGGGCATGAGGGTCAATTTGCACATTACCTCTTTATTATATAGGATTACTCAAAAACTAATAGCAAAAATTCAATTAGTGTTATTTACTGTCCACAGCCAAGGACAAATAAAGTTAAAAAATAAGCATTATTTCAGACTGATTTAAATTGGCAAATTAAAATAAGTGCATATTCAGGAGAACTTTGTTGTACTGGTCAGGAAACTATTCTTAAAGCATTAACTAATTTTTTACTGATGGTTTATCTCGTAGTAAAGCTGCTTATAATACAATGAATCCAGAGCAGTCATATTTCTGTACAAAGAATTAAATTAAAAGCTATCAAGACTGCATTGCAAAATTTCCAAAAGCCT
>NW_005370538.1:2107114-2111491 GCF_000412655.1 Myotis brandtii
TATTTCTCTATTTCTACAGCTTATTTCTATCTTACCTATCTTTAGCTTAACAAAACCCAAGAGATCTCTTATTTTCTACCACTTATTTCCTAACGTTTATTCCACTTATTTCTACTTATTTCTCCCGCTTATTTCTACCACTTATTTCTACTTAGAAATTTAAAAAATGCTTACTTTAAAAATGCTTCGATTAAGCATTATTCCCATGTTTTACACTGAGCTAATTTTACCACACTTCGGCTCCCTACCTTATTTTGTTTTTTGGCCTTCTTACTTTTGCTTTTTAAGCTTACTTTCTTATTTTCTTACTTTTGTTTTTTAAACTTACTCTCTGCGCGCCTTGGAGCCTCCTTTCACCTGACCACTTTTTAAATTCCCCCGAACTCAGTCCCTGGTCGGGCGCCATAGCCTGATAATATTTCCTCCCCCACCCTTATGTGGCAAGTGCCTTGGCTATCATACTGATTTATCCATGGAGGTGGGTGGAGAGGGGAAAGGGACATAAAAGCTACATATTTCAGGCTCCCCTGGCTGAACTGTGTACCCCAGCACAGGCCTGCATCTATGTGGAGCAAGAGGTTCCTTTCCTTTGTTATAAAGGTATTCTTCATTCACCAAGTCTTGCACCAAAGGGTCTGCTTGAGCCCAAGGAGGTGCCTTGTTCTGATTTGTACAGAGGAATGCTATGGTGTAATTGGTGGCCCTGATGTTTTGAGTTCCAGAATTAGTTTCTTAAACACAGCACTGTATCGTCAGTCTGTCTTCACACTTCCAGCCCTAAGGAAGTAAGGGTAGTCTTTGGTACTGTAGGAAAGAGGTGTTCTGTGCTGGTAAGAGCCAGAATGTTAAAACTGGAAGTTAGAACCAAGAAGAGGACCCACAGCAATATACACAGGATCAAGCATTTCTCTCTTCTAACTTTACATTAGTGCTGAGAGTCAGGAGCAGGCCCTGATAAAATTGGAGTGAAGATATTCTGGATTCAAATTTCATCTAATATATCATTTAAATCTCAGTTTTCAGGTTTTTAAAGTAGATCTGTTGGTGGAGGGGTGTGTGTGTGTGTGCAAACCTTAGTTTGAATGCTGTGGCCTCCCATGGCAGAGGATCGTCTTGAATAAATGTGTCTTAATTTGTTATAAGCCTTTGATCATTCTTCAGAGTCTTAAAATGAGTGTCTTTGCTAATTTTGACTAGTTTAATAAATGCGTCTCCAGAGGAGAGACTTCTCCAAACCATTCCCCAAAGTCACTAAATCTCTTTGAAGAGTTTTAGCAGGGGGTGGGGCTGTGACTTGGTCAGATTTGTGGATTGGAAAGCTCATTTTGGCTGTTGAGTATTTCTCCCAGAATGATTTGTGCATATATGTGAATCCCTTGGTATATTGTTGGTTCTCAATAGATGTTTATTGTTTTGGTTGTTAAATTGCTTCTTAATAGCTCAAGTGCGACTTTAGAGGAAACACTTTCTGCCCCTGGATCTTGGTTTCTCCAACTACTAGTATAAAATTCAGGTGATCTGTCCAGGTGTTGTTTGTTAGCTTTTCTATTACTTCATTCATTGTAACCTGAGGTTATTTCCTTTCTCAATGACCCTTAGCCCAGAAAACCTGGGTTCTCATCCAGTCTATTTTATTAAAGCTTTAATATCTTTCACCTGACATAATTTCCATTTCAGTTTGGATTTCAGTTAGATTTTTAAAATACCATAAAAGTAAATAAAATAAAATACATGCTGGTATTCTTGGAGAATAGGCAGTTATATTGGTGACCTCCAGGAAGAACTCTGTAAATAAGAAAGCAGACTCTATTTCAGCGGTTCTCAACCTGTGGGTCGCGACCCCTTTGGTGGTCGAACGACCCTTTCACAGAGGTCGCCTAAGACCATCCTGCATATCAGATATTTACATTATGATTCATAACAGTAGCAACATTACAGTTATGAAGTAGCAACGAAAATAATTTTATGGTTGGGTCACAACATGAGGAACTGTATTTAAAGGGCCAGAAGGTTGAGAACCACTGACATAGTTGGTGAGATCTTTCCTAGTGAAAACTGTACCCAGACCTCTCCACCACTTGCTATCCCTGTCTACTTTATTTTCCTACCTACTTCTTATGATCTCCTAACACTCTACATATTTGTTCATTTATTTTACTTTCTGTCACCCTATCACCACCACAACCAAAATGTACTAAGCTTCCCAAAGGCAGAGATTTGTATCAGTTTTATTCACAACTATACCTCAAAGTACAGTGCCCGGGTACCTTTCAAACACTCAATAAATAAAGGCTTGCTGAATGAATAAGTGAATGAACAAATGAGTGGCATATGGAGAAAACAGAATACAAACATATACAATGTGATTCAATTTTCAGAGAAAGAAGAGAAGGAGAAAGGAGAGAGAGAAGGAAAGAAAGAAGGAAAAAGGTTAAAAAATTATCTGCAAATAAGTACACTGAAATATTAAGTATCTCTGGTTGTTAGTATCATCTTCATTTCCTAAATTTTTTACAATGGCCATATAGCACTTTTTTTAAAAAAAAAGATAAAAGTATAACTATTAATTTTTACTTAGATAAAAATTGTGGGGGAAATCCTTGCAAAGAAAAAGAAAGAAGATGGGCAAATGGAACAGCATCAATGTTTTTCTCAGGCAGAAGGAACAGGGTGAGTCTCTAATATTCGCCTCAATTACCTAGGTTCTTAAAAATCCTGCTTCATTTGAAATGTCAGGTAATTATTGCAAAAGATTTAGTGTGGGAGGGGGGGGTGAGCGATGGCTCACATTTTCTGGATAATTGCCCCCATTGTCCAGGTCACGATGCCTATGGAGTCATGTTCTACATCTTCCTTCCAGACCACACAGAAGTGAAATATGGAAAGAGAGCTCCTAGGCCAGCAATCAGTCAACAAATACTTAATGAGCTCCTACTACGTGCAAGGTTTTGTACAGGATGGGTGTCCTCGCTCTCCCTCACACACACGCCCTCCCCAGCCGCTCCCTGTTACCTCTCACCACCCCAGTGTGCTTTGTTTGGGCCTCCTGCCCTCTCCAGGGAATTACAGGCCCAGTTTAAGCATCTATTCATTACATTACATCATGCATCCCCCGAAGAGAAGAGATTCTGAGCTGTTTCCACTAAGGAGCAGAGAAGGGTTTGAAAGAGACTCAGAGGAGTTGAACAGCCTGCTCCAGGTCCTACTCTAGGTCATTGGTGGACACCAGGCCCTTAACACCCTGAAAGCACACTGACCTCTGACCCCTCCACCCTCCTGGCCACATTGGGCACAGAACAAATGCCTCCTGAAGTAATCCATCCATAAGGTGGTCATGCCAAGAGGAGAAATTTGGAAGGTCATGTACCTGTCGTACCAGGAGAGTTCTCGGCAGCCACTCTTTCAGGGCTGCAGGAATTCGTCCTGTAATAACTTGCCACACAAAACACACCTTTCCTCTATGGACTGGACCCTGTCCCAGGACTGGAGAGATGGTGGAAATGCTTGCTTGCGTGCCACAGAGAGCACCTGAGTTCCTGCACAGGCCTGGGGGTGTTGGCTCTGAGGAAATGCTGGACAAGCTGTGTCATCCCTGAGAGAGCTTAGTGGTTCAGACATCCGGGAGTGTGTCTGGGCATGTGCAGGATCCAGCAGAGCTTGCAAGAATTTCCCGCCAAACTGATGAGGATCCTGGCAGAGTGCAGTGATCACTGGCAGGAATCCTTGCTCTAATTGGGATCCAGGCTTGGCCCCCGGAGGGCATCAGCTTGTGAGTGCTGAGCCTTGTCCTCCACCACTGCATCAGCATCTGGCCTCTTAGTCATTCGTTCAGCTACTCTGCGCTCGGCCCTGTGCTGGACCAGGGGAATCAAGGTGAACATCAGACAGATCCACAGTCAAGATACCCCCGCCTCCTGGAGAAGACCTCATCGCCTGTCCAGCTGAAATAAGATTCAGACTCTGATTCAATTAAGATTTACTACTGAACGCCTTCCTGTGTCAGACACTTTGATAATTGTTTATCCATGATTAGCACAATATAATCTTATCAGCGACTCTAGAAGGTAAGTTTGTTCTGAAGAAACTGAGGGTAACTCATTAAGGGATTTGCTCACAGCTAACAAATAGAAGAACCCAGATCCAGGGCTCAGACAAATTTTAACATAACATGAAGGTGGGGTGGGGGTGGGGGTGGAGGAGAGGAGCTTTAATTGAAAAGTTAACAAATCATTTTGAGCCCCCATTTAACTAGGCTAGAATTAAACTAAGCTGTAGAGATCTTCATGTTCGCACTGAGCCACACTGCACCCAGGACTCAATCTCTTGCTAGGATGGATGCCACTTCCCCCACCACTTGCCATAAAAGTTGCTCCAACC
>NW_005370538.1:2111890-2146318 GCF_000412655.1 Myotis brandtii
CCCCAACTGCCCTCCCCTGCAGGCCTGGTTGACCCCAACTGCCCTCCCCTGCAGGCCTGGTCCTCCCAACTGCCCTCCCCTGTAGGCCTGGTCCCCCTCAACTGCCCTTCCCTGCAGGCCTGGGTCCCCCACAACTGTCCTACCCTGCAGGCCTGGTTGCCCCCACTGCATTCCTCTGCCAGCCTGGTCACCCCTAACTGCCCTCCCCTGTAGGCCTGATCGCCCACAACTGCCCTCCCCTGCTGGCCATCTTGTAGTGGCCATCTTGTGTCCACATGGGGGCAGCTATCTTTGACCACATGGGGGTGGCCATCTTGTGTGTTGGAGTGATGGTCAATTTGAATATTACCTATTTATTAGATAGGATGATAAGCCAATATTTTTATAAGCAATTAGATTCTAATAAAGCCCTCTGAAAGGTACTGAGACTTCCTATAATCCCTCTGTATATGTAAATAAGTCAAAGGGAATACTGTTTAAAAGTAAATTTTAAGCTTAATAAAAAAGAGAAATTTTAAAATTTTGAAATCTCTTCCGCTAATATTTACAGGGTAAACTAAAAGTTATTATTCAAATGTTAAATCTGATCATAAATAGTAGTCACCATGAACAAAAAGGAAGTCATTTAATGCATAAGCATGGCCTAGCACTATCAGTCAGCATTTCAAAAGCAACCACATTTGTTATGTGGGTTGCTTGGTATACTTACACCAGAAGGAAATGAAAGAATATTTCCTTCAAATGACTATAAAATTATAACTAAAAATCAATGTATTAGGCTTCAAAAAGAAAAGTAAATAATTTGTGTTTTGCCCCCTTAAACAAAGTTTATATAAAGCTAGTGGTCTGGTGCACAAAATTTGTGCACTGGGAGGGGGTGTCCCTCAGCTCAGCCTGCACCCTCTCCAATCTGGGACCCCTCAGGGGATGTCTGACTCACAATCTAGGACCACTGGCTCCTAACCACTCGCCTGCCTGCCTGCTGGTTTCTCCTAACCGCTTCTGTCTGCCAGCCTGATCACTCCCTAACCACTCCCCTGCTGGCCAGATCACCCCCAACTGCCCTCCCCAGCAGGCCTGGTCGCCCCCAACTGCTCTCGCCTGCTGACCATCTTGTGACAAAGTGGGGGCTGCCATCTTGTGATGACATGGGGCAGCCATCTAGTGATGATGTGGGAGTGGCCATCTTGTGACAACGTGGGGGTGGCCATCTTATGATGATGTGGGGGTGGCCATCTTGTGGTGGCCATCTTGTGATGATGCGGGGGCGGCCATCTTTTGATGACATAGGGGTGGCCATCTTGTGATGACACGAGGGCATGAGGGTCAATTTGCACATTACCTCTTTATTATATAGGATTACTCAAAAACTAATAGCAAAAATTCAATTAGTGTTATTTACTGTCCACAGCCAAGGACAAATAAAGTTAAAAAATAAGCATTATTTCAGACTGATTTAAATTGGCAAATTAAAATAAGTGCATATTCAGGAGAACTTTGTTGTACTGGTCAGGAAACTATTCTTAAAGCATTAACTAATTTTTTACTGATGGTTTATCTCGTAGTAAAGCTGCTTATAATACAATGAATCCAGAGCAGTCATATTTCTGTACAAAGAATTAAATTAAAAGCTATCAAGACTGCATTGCAAAATTTCCAAAAGCCTCAGTCCTGGCCTGGGATGGCCTGTTTCGGATGAGGAATTGTGAGACAACTAGCTTAAAGGCAAGGTGTGCAGAGACTGCTAGTTGCTTACATATTACTATCCTTTTTCTTTTTCTTCATAGGAAAACGCCAACTTTATTGGATATAATAATATGCCCACTTATAAAACTACATTTCCCAACATCTTTTGCAGCAAAAATGGACAATGAGACATAAGCATGAGTTTTGGGGTGAGTCTGGAACTCACAGGATAGGGCTCGTGGCTCTCTCGTGGCTCTCTTGCACTTGCCCATGTTTCCTCCATAGCCATGTGGCCCGAGGACACCACATGCCATGGACTGATGGACTGCAACTGGGAGCACAAACTGAGCTAGCCTGAAGCTGGACTGGACACTGCTCCAACGTGGGGCAACATTTCTGGGCACTGGCTTTGATTCTAGCTCTGCTGAAGCCATAGCTACACTCCTTCCTTGGGTGGAGGAAGGGAAATGGGACCTTGAAACTCAGGGGTTTAATTCCACAGAAATAAGCTTTTTCCAATACCTCATCCTCATGTGTGAGACTCATAAAACTCTTTTTCTCAGGATGTCACAAGCAGCCCACTCTCATGAGCAAGAGGTGGGGCTGACGACTCTCCCTACTGATAACATAGCCAGAGCTTATAAGATTGGCACTGTGGTCTCTGCAGTAAGAGGATCCACATGACAACCTGTAGCTCTCAGTCGTGATATCCCTATGCTTGCCAGCAACCGTGTTGTAGTTAACCATTACCCTGCTATTCCATGATGCCAGCATAAATACTCCAGAAGATTTCAGTGGTTCTCTATTCAAGAGTCCAGGCAATATGTTTAAAAGAGCATGGTGGGGAGTGAAGGGTAGTTAAAGTTGAGCATCAGGCCCTAATTCCAAATCTGCCCATCTAACCACCTTGCCAAGAACAGAGAAGCTGTACCTAACTTCTTTAGGGGGTCCAGTGTAGATGCTCTTTAGGCTTCTCATGTGCCTTCCTAAGGTCAGTTGGGTCTTTGAGAAAGCAGACGCTGAGCCTAACCGGTTTGGCTCAGTGGATAGAGCATCGAACTACTAACTGAAGGGTCCCCAGTTCGATTCCGGTCAAGGGCATGTACCTTGTGCATGTACCTTTGTTGTGGGCACATCCCCAGTGGGGAAGGGGGGGTGCAGGAGGCAGCTGGTCGATGTTTCTCTCTCATCGATGTTTCTAGTTCTCTATCCCTCTCCCTTCCTCTCTGTAGAAAAATCAATAAAATATATTTTAAATAAAAGAAAGAAAGAAAGCAGATGCTGAGACTGAGTTAGGAGCAGAGTTTTAGGGGAGGGAAAGGTCATATCTGTGAAAGATGAAGGCAGAAAGAAGAGCAAGATTGTGCTGGGAGTGCTTTAAGCTGTGATGCAGATCTGAACAATCTCTGACAACCCAGCAAAGAGCTTTGGAACTGAGATGCCCACTGGAGAGGTCTTGCTTTGGGCGGAAATAGTCTGATTCCCTTGCTGTTGTTGGTGCTGTTGTTAGTCACTAGCTGGCAGATGCCTAGGAAGACTGTGGTCTCAGAGAGAGAGCTGAGGCAGAGTCTGAAGGTGCTAACAGCTTCAGGTCATCAGCTAAGTGCTCTTCTCACAGCTGGACAGCAATTCTTCTTGAAAGGAGAGCTTCGAGGCACCTCAGCAGCTCCTACATCCCTCTGTATTCACCCTCCTTTCCTCCCCAGAGTCCCCAGACTTCTGGGACCATCTGCCCTCCCTCAAAAACCATCAAGTTCCAAATTCTCTCATGCATGTGATAAATTTTTGGCCTTGAATACTTACTTACTGCTGAGCATTTCTTCTCTGCATTTTCTGCTGCCCTGTGAAGTGCTCTTCTAGGGTCTCCCATTTTGGGGCCTGGGAATGAACAGGGTGAGCTCTGATCCTCTGGGGGTGGGAGGGCCACACTGGCTGAGCTTGTGCTCAACTAAAATGTTTAAAATGCAGCAAACCTCTCAGCTCAAGGATGACTCTCCTTCACAGACCCCCCTATTCACATCATTTGTTTTCATTTTATTCTCATAATTTTTTTTTAATTTTTACTTTTCAACTAGAGGCCTGATGCACGAAATTCATGCAAGGGCTCGGCGGCCCTCGCAGACCCTGGCTGCCTTGGCCCGTGCAGCCCAGCTTCATCTGGAAGGTCATCTGGATGGTCGTTCTGCTGTTTGGTGTAATTAGTATATTAGCTCTTTATTATATAGGATTATAGTTGACATTCAATGTTATTATATACTAGTTTCAGGTGTATGGTATAGTGGTTAGTCAATTATATACTTTACAAAGTCATCCCCCTGATAATTCAAATACCCATATTGCCTATATTTCCTATGCTACATCCCCATGACTATTCTGTAACTACAAATTTGTACTTCTTAATCCCTTCACCTTTTTCACCCAGTCCCTCCCCTCTGGCAGCCATCAGTCTGTTCTCTGTATCTGTGAGTCTCTTTCTATTTTGTTTGTTTGTTTTGTTCTTCAGATTCCACATGTAAGTAAAATCCTATGGTATTGGGCTTTCTCTGTCTGACTCATTTCGCTCAGCATGATACCCTCTAGGTCCATCCGTGTTGTTGTGAATGACCTATTCACATAGTTTTGATGCTATTTCCTAAGGACAGTGACCCAGACTGTGTTGTGCTAAGAACACAGCTGCTTCCTTCCTGTGATCATTGGCTCACAAAGGGAGCTGGGCCTGAACTCCAGATGACCTTCCCTGAGAAGCAGAAGACTACACTCAAGTCCGCTGTGACACCCTAGAGTAGCGGTTCTCAACCTGTGGGTCGCGACCCCTTTGGCGGTTGAACGACCCTTTCACAGGGGTCGCCTAAGACCATCCTGCATATCAGATATTTACATTACGGTTATAACAGTAGCAACATTACAGTTATGAAGTAGCAACGAAAATAATTTTATGGTTGGGTCACAACATGAGGAACTGTATTTAAAGGGCCAGAAGGTTGAGAACCACTGCTCTATTTTAACAGCCTTTATGGTTGCTTTTGTCCTCATTTTGGTAAGTTATCCCTTTAAGGGACTAGAGGACACTTAACAAAGAAGGGTATAGTCAAGATCAGCTAGAGATTAGACATATTACCTGACATCAATAAAATTTCATTTTGGTAGGAAGGAAATAATTGATTGCTCAACCATTTACAGTTGTATTAGGTCAAGAAGCTAGGCTGATGCTAGTTATTCTGCCTTGTACAGTGTGGAAGAAACAGATGCTTATTTCCAGGAACTCAGTATATGAAAAAAACTGAAACAACAGCCGGGCCTCCCCTCAGGATATTTGCAAATGTGTCAGGTGCTATAGAGGTAGAGGGGAGAGAAGGAGCCATTTTGTCTGTGATGGTTTAGAAAGGATTCTTGGAGAAGGTGGATGGAGTTGTGAGCTGTGCCTTAAAAGACACAGATGGAAAAGATTCCTATGGAAGAAGCAGCTAGCACAAAGATCCATGGGTAAGTTGGTACAAGGCATGTTTGGAAAATGGTGAGATCAGTGTGGCTAAGAGCTAGAAGGCACTGCAGAGTAAGGTGGGAGCTGGGGTTAAATTGTAGAGGACATTAAAGGGCAAGCTGAAGACTTTGACTTCATTCTCTGTGCAGTGAAATGACAGCAGTTCTCTCCCACTACCTCAGGTAAGATTTGCATACAGTGTATCAATGTTCATATTCAAAATCAGTTATTCATTGTAATGGAGAAATTTGGTCTTTTAGCAAGTTTTGTGAGACATCA
The DNA here is from genome assembly GCF_000412655.1 of Myotis brandtii. Classification (NCBI taxonomy): domain Eukaryota; kingdom Metazoa; phylum Chordata; class Mammalia; order Chiroptera; family Vespertilionidae; genus Myotis; species Myotis brandtii. Next base: position 2,117,337 of record NW_005370538.1, read on the forward strand.
ATCCAAAAAGGAAAATGCCTTGGTAGTTGCTAGTGCATAATAGAGGCAATGTGGAGAAGCTGTGAGGTGCTGCAGCAGAGAAAGCCAGAGACCAGAGTTTGAGTACTGGCTTGGTGGTGTGACCACCCAAGGCAAGTCACTTCCCCGTGTGAACATTCTTGTGCTCACCTGTGAAAGATGGATGACCATTGTCTTCTCAGATGGTTATGTGAATGAAGTGATATGAGTGAGAAAATATTTTTGTAAACAGTAAAATGCTATCTCTAAAAAGTAAAATTTGGAAGAAAATGGCTTTGATGGAGATTACTATGTCTTTCAAGTTGGCAGAGTCAGCTGCTTATCAAATTCTGGCATTGTCTTCCCTTCCATTACCTTTGGTTCTTTATCAGAAGTCACCAATGGATTCAAGATGTGGCTATTTTAAAGAAGTTTTCTTAGCAGCTGCTATGGTAGGCAGGTTGATGTGGTTGGTAATCAAACTTTATCAATACAAAATTGAGGACCCCGTATATTAAAATCCTCAATTTCATACAGTGCATTCATGTGACCCTTCATTATAGGGGAATGATATTAAGGAAATTATGAGAGTGCTTGTACCCTTTACATATATTTTTCTATTATAGCTACTAAGTAAATAACTAGTATGTTCTGGTTGGAAGCACTGAGGAAGGAAAGCCTCAGCCTCCAGATTGCATAGCAAGTAACTAATCAGCTAATAAGGAATGAGGATGAGGGGACTTTGAAAATGTAGAATTGGAAACCAAGAAGAAAGGCAGATGAGAAGTCCTGGTCACACTTCCAGGCCAGAATGACTTGGGCTCAGTTAGGAGAAAGACATAGTTGTCACTCTATCCGTCCCTTGCTCTTCCCTTGCTCCTTAGCTCCAGTGCTACAATTCCCTAAGTGTCTGGCTATTGTTGCGGTATAGATCCAGCTAGAAATGACTCTGTGCTTTCTGTTGGAGAAACACCAAATAACCAGAGAGAACACTATCAAAACCTGCCAGTTCTGCTGTTTCAATTGATAGCTTTTAAATTAAATCCATAGTTTCCCTTCCATACCTCACCACCTCTTTACTGGTTTATTTAAATAGCTTCTTAATTTCTAAGCTTTCTAATGTCCAGATTTGACCTTGTCACTTACCTATTCTGAATTGTTCAGCAGCTTTCCACTCTTGAATGTGGCATCTAAGGGTTTTCATGATCTGACCTTTGCCTGCCTCTCTCCCTTCCCTCCTATTAAGTTTCAGTCCAAGCTTTACCTCCTCCATCCAGGAAGCCATCCCTGATTCCCTGGCATACTGCTATGTTTCTACCACTGTGGATCTTGTATACAATTTTCCTCTAATTACAGAGTTTCATAATTGTTTGCTTGCGTTTCCTTCTCTGCATCATGATTAGAATCACTTGAGACAAGCATTATTCATTTTGTGTCCTAACTATTTTGTTTCTTAGTCACCACATCTAACTACATAACTTAGCCTTCTTGTCTCCACCAACACGTCCTGCTTCTCTCTGGCACACATCATTTATTTCTCCTTCTCTTGCATTCTTTTTCAATTCAATTCATACTATTTACCAGGCAGTATGGTTGTTTGGGGAAATAGGAACGTAAGAAGGTATGGTTGCTGTTTGTGGGTCTCACAGTCTAGTGGGGAGATTGCTGGGGACAGAAATTCTTTTGTGCAGTCTTTAGAGATTACAAAGCCTTTGGAGTGGCCTCAGGGAATGCCTTTGCTCCAACTCCTCAACAGGAGCAGCCCTGCTCAATCTCTTTTATTCTTGGGATTCTGTAGAAGCTTTTGTTTGGGTGGGAGGCAAAGAGATTCCACTGCAAAAAAACACAATTGTTTGGATACCATTTTAAAGTAAGACGCACTATGTTAAGCGCTATAAAAACAGTCTAAACAAAAGAGACAGACACCCTGTCTTCTTGTTTGGCAAAAGTCAGTTTCTTTGCTAAGCCCCAGCCATTCTATTTACACTTTCAAGGAGTTTGGGGGTAGATGGGTGGGTGCTCTTCCAACTACTTCCCACCATTTCCTACTTGCCCCCACCTACCTTGCTGAGTGAATACTCCCCTTTTCACCAGTATGGAATTCAGAGATCTTCAAATTTGGGGTGAGACAGCATTTTAGCTACTTCAATGCATTAAATTACTGGAGAGGAATTGTGCTGAGTCCTCCATTCCCAGATCAGGGTTAGTGGCTCTTCTGTGCCAGTAGAGAATTCTGTATTGACCAGAGTGAGAGTTCTGACCACAGTGTGATGCCAATGTCCATTTTATACTTGTCAGCTTGCCCCCATGACAAGAGAATGTGAGCCTCTTGAGGGCATGGGCTCTCTGTGTCCTGAATGCCTGGCAGTGGGCCTTGCAAAGAATAGATGCATATTCATATTTGAGGAAGGAAGGGAAAAGTATATAAGGAGAGTTGCACTCAGAGGATGTAGAAGAAAATCTTGAACATAAAAGGCCACCCATTTCCCAGAACAATACCTAGGAGATAATCTGGACCTAAAGAGCTGAGAGGTAAGGGGAATGGAGGAGCATGTTGTGAGGGCAGAGGCCAAGACATTCAGGGATTCAACTTTCCAAGCCTTCCAGGTGACTTCTGCAGGAAAGCATTTCGCACCTGTGAGAATCTTAGCCCTTCTCTATTTCCAGGCCTGAGCTGAGAAGGACAGGGCAGCTGTTAAGTAGGCCTTGAATTCAGAGGCTAAATATATGGCATAATAGTTCTAATTATTTAAAGTCGTCACTTGGGCCCAAAAGGCTTTAGGGCAATACTTTAGGAAAGGGTGGAATTGGTATTGGGAAAACTAGCATCTCCAGAGCACAAACACATAGCTCTATCTAAGGTACTTTCACCTCTGAGTTTCTTGACCCTTCATTTCCATCTCCTCCCAACCACCTCCCACCCCCATACCCTGCCAGGAATTCAGGAAGTGATGGTGTATTCAATGAGGTCGCCTTTCTGACTTGCTAAGAGTCAGGATTCCTGTTTGAATCTACAGCCTCATGCTGAGAAGGATAAATCTCTTCGACTTTGACAGCCACGATTTCTTGGCACAGGAGAAGAAAATAGATTTTTTTACAATTCCAATTGATTGATTATTATATTTTAGTTATGAATGTGTTGAATCATTCTGCTTTGGCCACCTTGATGGTAACTTTCAGTTCTTTACCCAGGAAAATCACTATTTCATTTTTCCTCACTGCTCAGGGAAAGTAAAATTTCTGCAAACTTTAGACATCTTAACCATCATTAAGAAACTGTTTTCATTAACACTTAAATAGTGGTTAGTCACCCACCAGTGTTAATATATGTTAAACCTGTCTATTGACATGCAAATTATGGTTTGCTCATTCCAGGTTTTACTTGCCCCACTCACCACTAAGACCTCTAAGGAAACCTTCTTTGAAAAAAATGTTTCTGGTTTTTATATCCGACTGTTTTTCTAAGGAGCAGAAGTCTAACAAGCAATGGATCTGTGGGATGGCTAAGGAGCCTAGGCATCTTCAGCACTTAGATGTGCTTGCTTAATATAGTAAAAACCATTTAACCTTGTTTTCATAACATATTTTGCAATTGAGTTTTATTAACTATGTTTATTCTGTGAACATCAAAAGAGGTACAAGGAAAATCACAAGACACATTTTAGAAATCTAAATAGTCATAAGCTGCGTTATTAATTAATGCACGTGCACGAAAGATAGTAATATATTTCCATTATTGTCACTCATTATTATTTCATATTTAATAAAAATTGGGTAAGGGACCGACTCAGAACAATGTACATTTGAACACAACATTGTTTGTCAAATGGGGCACTCGCTACTGTAGCTGTGGGATAGGAAAATCTTTATTTCAGACATGCTGTCACTTTCCCAGAGATTGACTTGTCTGGACAAGACAGTTTGTTGGCTTTTATTGTCCTCAAATTAAACTACTCTGTCTGACTCTTCAAGTTGTCTTAAATGTTTAATTAAACACTGGAAGAATTGTCAATATCGCTCAACTTCTAAGTCATTAAACATCCTAATCCTTCACATTCCTTGTGGCTGAGGCCATTTTCTCTCAGATTTCTCTCAAGCAGTGCGGGAATGTGTCAGACAGCAGGAGGGTTAGAGCCTTTACATTGGTGCTGCAATCGTGATCATCCTCTGTGTGGGAGATGTGGGGCTTGACTAGGGGATTACAACTCACTAGAGACTAAAAAAATAGCTCAGGTTCATACATTCTGAAGCAGATGGAATCCCATGGATGCAGTTGCTTCTAAACAACTCCATCTTACCTCTGTGTGCTCATACCTGCTTCCCTCAAATAGAAAGGCAATGGAAAACTTACCTTGCGTAGTCGAAATCCCAGTTGTTGAAATTGGAGAAATTAATGTATTCTTTTGAGTCTGAACACCTGTTCATCCTGTATCCCCTATCATGAATAATCAATTTCTCTCATGATTATGATAGACCTGTTGAGAAAATTGCCCATCTTCTTATAATTTCTATGCATATTCAAAGTGAATATTTAATTTAAACTGTGGTTTGTTGAGAGCAATGTCCAGTTATTAGGTTTTCACAATAGTATGAGAGTAGGGCATAGACAAAAGCGGGTTTTGATATAAAAATAAAATGCTTGGGATTTCTGTCTCATCCTAATAAAATACCAAGAGCCACATCTATTCTGCTTTCCCCACCTGCCTTTTTAAAACACCCCTGGTCACTAATATATGCTCAAAAAGAAGATAATTATCATAAGACATCTATCTATGTGATTACAGATTACCCGATTGTAAATCTTCTTTGGCAAAATGACTTGATTGATTTTGGAATTTGAACCTCTTTGTAATACACTGCTTAGAAGTGACCATTTCAGCAAAGGCAAAGGGGACTTAGTCACATTCAGAAATGAGTACTGCATAAATAAGGAGAATCACACTGAATTGCCAAAGATTATTTTAATGGCCTCAACCCCTTCCTTTTACAATAATTACAGGAACATCTTTAAGCTCTTCTCTGAAGAACTTGTGACTTGAAAAAAGGAAATGTTTTAATGAACTGAAATTATTTAAAAATTTGTATTAGAATTTTCAGAATTAATGATTGTTGCGTTCCTCTCCCCTGTTTATTAAGCACAAGCAGTCTTTAATGCATTTTCTTTATATAATATGCATATCATTTACAAAATTATGTATAGCATTTCTAAAAAGCAACATTTCAAAATAACAATGGTTCTTCCTTTTTGAACTGAAAAAAAACAAAAAAACAAAAAAAAATCACTAGTCTGGTTGTAACCTCTGCTTGTAAGTTTAGCTAAGTGGTGACAGATATCAGACTATTTTATACATCAGAGGTAGTGATGCATGTTTCCTAATTCTCAAAGCCCCATTAGACCTTGCAATAGAAATGAAGATTTTGCTCAAGCACCTGCCTGGAACAGAAGTCCTTCAGAGAAACTGTGCATAAGTTCTCATTAAATCAGAGTGCAGAGGACTAAGCAGCAGATGCTGCTGACATGAACCCAGATGTAATCTCCTTAACCTTGTCCTATAAGGTGCGAACATCTCACAGCCAGGGAATTCAAAGTAAATTAGGTTTTACATGAAAGTCTATAATCTAAATTCAATTTGATTAAAATGATGCCTGATTTGTATTTGCAATGAAATCTTGCATGGCAGCTATCAGCAATGTGATTTTTTAAAAATTTGTATACCTATTTTTTCGCATCCATGTCTATCTATTTTTATTTTAAGATGGCCAGCTTTCCATCATTGCCTTGCCCCCACATTCTTAAAATGACGTGGCTTTTAAAGGAAGAAAATATAAGCAAAATAACTATTTGTATATCAAAATAATCCAGAGATGGCAAACAACTTCTGATTCAGGAATTAATAGGAAAAGGGTCACTTTACAAGTCCAAATAGAGTTGTTCTTTATGTTGGAAATATTTTTCTATATTTAATATCAGACTATTAGGACTTCTGTATTACACAATCCTGCAACTATCTTGTTAAATTAAATTAATCATTCTCATTAACACAATTCCTCATGGAAATCCAATCAGTGATTACAAAACAACAACAGTCATCACCAGGATCCCTCTGTCATATTTTCACATTTTTTGTTCCTTTTCTAAACTTTCTGTTTTTAATTATGTAATTTCATTTTCCGAGGATAACCTACAGAGAGATGAAAACATCTTGGCTTAACTGTTTTTGAACCGGGAGCTGAATTGCAAGAAATTTTACAATTCATTTCTTTAAACTATGGCTTTTCTTCTTTAACATATCTGTCCTCTTGCCATAACCTTCAGAGGTTTGAATATGCTAATGCTTAGCAGACCCCAACTCTCTTCCCTTATAGCTATCACCTAGAGATTTGTTGCTTGGCCTCAGTGTGCTCCTGAGAAGTAGGGTGCAGATATGGGCCAAGATGGTTGATATTAGGGAACTTTATAGGAACACACTCAGGAGGAGGAAAACTGAGAAGAGGCTCCTAGTGTTTACAGTTTGGGGACCTCAGTGCACTTCTGGATAAGTGAGTGCTCCCTGTTAAGGATTGCTTCTGATATTGATTGGTAAAAGAGTAATTTCCATTATGGACACTGTAGACATAATTATGTTCTTTGCTGTCTTAACCTAAAGCATACTCAATGAGCAGTGGTTGAATTTGAATGCATACTGGCTTGGGATTCCAGAGACTGGAATTCTCATACTGTCTCTTAACTTTTGATAGTTAGCTGTATGTCTTTGGGCTAGTCACCTACGTTATTTATTTTTATTTTTTTAATCCTCACTTGAGGATATTTTCTCTATTGATTTTTAGAGAGAGTGGAAGAGAGAGGGAAAGGCAGAGAGAAACATCCATGTGAGAGAAATGCATCGATTGGTTGCCTCCTGCATGCGCCCCGGACCAGGGCTCAGGCTGGGGAGGAGCCTGCAATTGAGGTACATGCCCTTGGCTGGTATCCTGGAATCGAACCTGAAACCCTTAGGTATGCAGGCCGATACTCTATCCATCAAGCCAAACTGGCTAGGGCTAGTCTTGCTTCAGATGGTCATTATGCTACTGCACAGATATGTTGGGTCATCCTTTCTAAAATTTACCAATTAAAATTTTAAAAGATTTAAGGCATAATTTACATTCAGTGAAGGGCTCAAATCTTAAATTTAGAGAAAGATGGATTTTTAAATACGTATACACCCCTGCAATCACCACCCAGGTCAGGATGTGAGACATCCCCAGAATGCCAGCAAGCTCCCGGGTGCTCCCCCAGTGACTCTTGAAACTGCTACCACTAATTGAAATGTGAGCTGGGTGTTACTATGTAAAAGTTTTTATCTAATTAGCTGAATCTGTTAAACACCATCCATTCAATACGTGTTTAATATATGTTGCCTTTTTGGAATTACTCTGACTTTTCTGTGGTCTCCTTTCTTAAGCAAGTGCAATTCTGAAGTAACCTATTTCTCCTTGAGTCTTTGGCTGTGAAGTCAAAACCCAGACTCTCCTTAGGCACCTGTGAGGCCAACAATAGCATAAGGGCTAAGATTGCCCAGTGCTCACCCCCACCATTCTAGGTTTCAATCTGGAATCTGGGGAAAAAAACAACAACAAAAGGAATTGTTTTCACATGTGACACTGGATATAGTGTTATACTGGTTAACAACAGCACAAACTTGTAAACAATAACAATACATAATATTGATGTATTGCTTTTAGGGTTTTCTTTTTTTAAAAAATATATTTTATTGATTTTTTATAGAGAAGAAGGGAAAGGGAGAGGGATAGAGTGTTTGAAACATCGATGAGAGGAACATCAATCAGCTGTCTCCTGCACATCCCCCACTGGGGATATGCTGGCAACCAAGGTACATGCCCTTGACCGGAATCGAACCTGGGACCCTTCAGTCCGCAGGCCGATGCTCTATCCACCGAGCCAAACCGGTTAGGGCTGCTTTTAGGATTTTCAAATGCATTTTTTGTCTACGTTACCTTCCTGGATCTTCAAGCTACTCTGCAAGGTCCATGCTATTCCTTTCTTTTACAGAGGAAGGTATAAAAAAGATCAGAGTAAAATGACTTGCTCAGGACCACAGAGATAGGATGTGGAAGTATTTGAAAATTACTTTATGTTGGTCTGACCTCAAAGCCACTTAACACAGTAGAAAAAACTCCAGAATCTTGGCCCTGTGTTCCAAAATGCCATTCTTTTTTATTACATTTTAATTGCATTTATTTGGGTTATATTGGTTAATAGAATTATAGAGTTTTCAAGTGTATAATTCTATAATACATCATGTGTATATTGTATTTTGTTTTCACCAAAATTAAGTTCTTCCACCATCATTTATCCCCTCTTGACTCTCTTCTACATCCCCCTCCCCCCGCCACACACATACCTCTGGTAATCACCATACTGTTTTCTGTGTCTATGACTTTTTTTCTTGATCACTTCACCTATTTCAAACAGCCTTCCAAACCTCTCCCATCTGACAGCTGTCAGTCTGTACTCTGTCTCTATGAGTCTGTTTCTATTTTGTTTATTTATTTATTTTGTTCATTAGATTCCACCTATAAATGAAATTATATGGTTTGTCTTTTTTCTTGACTGGCTTATTTCACTTAGCATAATGCCCTCTATGTCCATCTATGCTGTCCCAAAAGGTAAGATTTCCTTCTTTTTTATGACTGAGTAGTATCCCATTGTGTAAATGTACTAATGGGCACTTGGGCTGCTTCAAAATCGTGCCTATTGTAACTAGTGCTGCAATAAACATAGGGGTGCATGTATTCTTTCAAATCAGTGTTTTCGGTTTCTTCGAATATATTCCCAGAAGTGGATTCACTGAGTTATAAGGGAGTTCCATTTTTAATTTTTTGAGGAAACTCCATACTGTTTTCCACAGTTGCACCAATCTGCACTCCCACCAGCAGTGTACAAGGTTTCTCTTTTCTTCACATCCTCCCCAACATTTGTTGTTTGTTGATTTATTGATGATAGCCATCCTGACAGATGTGAGGTGATATTTGGTTGTAGTTTTAATTTCCATTTTTCTGATGATTAGTGATGTTGAGCATCTTTCCATATGTCTATTGACCATCTCTGTGTGCTCAGCAGAGAAGTGTCTATTCAGGTCTCTTGCCCATTTTTTCATTGGATTGTTTGCTATTTTTTTGGTCTTGAGTTTTATAAGTTCTTTAGAAATATTGGATATTAACCCCTTATCAGATGTATCAATGGTGAAAATGTTCTCCCATCTCCCCTTCAATGAGTTGTCTTTTCATTTAGTTGATAGTTTCCTTTGCTGTGCAAAACACTTTCAGTTTGAAGTAGTGCCATTTATTTATTTTTTCTTTTGTTTCCCTTGTCTGAGGAGATATATCAGAAACAATATTGCTATGAGAAATATCTAAGTTACTGCCTATGTTTTCCTCTAGGATTTTTAAAGTTTTGAGTCTTACATTTATGTTTTTAATTCATTTTGAGTTTATTCTTGTGTATGGTATAAGGAGGTGGTCTAGTTTCATTTCTTTGCATGTATCCATCCCATTTTCCCAACAACATTTATTGAATAGACTGTCTCAAATGCCGTTTCTTCTTTTCTACCTCACAATAGTTTTGTCAGTTGTTGCACCAGTGAGAAATGGCAGTGGCAGCATGTGGGCAAATTATTCCATAGGGACATTATCCCAGAGCTGCTGTCTGAACTGGAAGCAGTGTCCAAGTGGGCAACAGAGTCTCGCCTCACACTCAGAGTAGTAACCAGGGTTTTGTGGGCTGGTCCCCAGATATTGCAGTGCCCAACACAGGAGGCTGCCTTCTAAGATGGTTACCTGCTGTGAACATTCTCTCCTGTGAGTGAACTGGGGCCAGGAGTTCTATTAGACAGCACTGGTCTAGATTAGGGACAACCTTCATCCTCTGTGCTGAGAATTCTCACTCAGCAGACTTGGAAGCTGTGTACCCCTGACTCTGTGCAAACCTCTACTGGTAATCTCCCTTTACCCCCACTTCCTCCCTTATGTTCACTACTCTGCAACTAGGTAACCAGGGCTTCAGGGAACAGCCATTTCTTTTCCCTTTCCCAACTTTGGCTCTTTTCTTTGAAGATGGAGGCAGATCTTGTGTTTCAGAAGAAACCACAGTTCTCTTTGTTGCTAAAATAGAAGGGAGTTCAGTCTTTGTGGATCCTGAAAGTGGAAATAGAATATAAGGATTTCCACTTTGAATTATATTTCACTTTAGCCTACTTTTCCCCACATTTACTAAACAAGAATTTCTTAGCAAAATGTATAGTATACCATAGGAGACTAACTCTCTGGCTTCCCAATGAGATTTTGGATATTTGTAGTTTTGTGGGAGAAAGTCATGGAGGCCTTTTGAATTTTGCAGAGAAGGATGAGCATCTTTCAAATAACTTTAGGTTTTAAGGTGCAATTTGTGTTTGTTTGTAATGCTAATAGGGATTTTCATATTTAGAATGGCTTATTAGTATCAGCAATCAAACCTTTTTATTAATGGCAGGACATCTGAAAACAATCACTAGTCATTGTTAAAGTAAAGAACAGCTCATTATTTTTCATATCTTAAAGATTGAACCCTTCACCATGATTAATAAAGGATAGTTAGTATCTGCTTTGGTCACAAAAATTCATGTACAAAAGAAACACTTTGGCAAATTAAAAGTAAAATGGTAGCATGAACACTTGTATCTGCACTGTTAATTAAAAGACTTAACTTATTAGGCCTTGAGGGGGGAGGAAAAGAGAAACAAACAAGTATAATTTGCCAGATTAATTTTATGGTCTGTTCTATTTAATCAAACTATACCTTTTAGTGAAAATGACAAATCTGGGTTGTCAGAATGTGGTAGATAAGGAAGATAAAGGTCATATATTTTAATGTCACAGAAGGTCTTATTAAAGGAACCTTAATTACATTAGGTACCCATGAAACATTAATTAAATACTGTCTGAAATAATTAGGTCCAAGTTACTGATGGTTTAATTAAACTCAGTTTCTTATTTTATAAGAAAACTAAAGGTCCAGTATCTCTGTCGGCAGCATAATTGATAATATGTCAAAAAGGCAAAATGGTAACCTTGACCAACCACGGAGAGAGGGTGATATGGCTCACAAGGCCTGTGTGCATTGTTGCCATTCTACATGTCCCATGCTGCCTTGACTACTTCATGATGTGTGTGCTCCTATAACCCGTCAGCTTCTGGGTCACAAAACATGGGTGCCCTAGACTAGGTGAAGCAGATACAATACAGAGTGAAATCATCACCTAGGGCTTGTAAATTTTATGCCACATGTGCAGGAAGATGAGATGCCTTATACATGCACATTTTCCTTTTTAGAAATACATCCTGCCTTTTGTCATCTCTGCCCATTGTATCTCGGAAATGCTAGACACACTTTCTGATTACTTACTTGCAATCTGCACAGAGGGTATCATGACATTGGAAAAAGACTGCCCTAAACTCCATCCCCTTACTTATTTAGTGTCTCTATGCCCTAACATTCATTTTCTTCTTTAGTGGCAAGTCTTGGCAGTTAAGAGTATGGGATTTGGAATCAGACTGCAGGGTTTGAGTCTCAGCTCTGCCACAGCTGTGTGACCTTGGGCTAGTTACTTTTTTGAATTTGTTTCCTCATCCGTAAAATATTATATGTAATAATAGTTACTTAACAGGGTTGTTATGAGTATAGTGCTTTAATGATTATGAAGCATTTAACACAAGTGCAAAGTATATGGTTAGCCTAAAGAATGGCACAGAACCTTCTATGGTCAACAGGATCATGGGGATTGAGGTCCAAGGTGAATTAGTTGGATATAGGTGAGTACAAGTAGAATACCAGTTTAAAAGAACTTTAAAATATGCCAGAATGGGAAGAGATGATACAAAAGCAAAAAAATGTAGCTGGAGATTTTATGGGTTGATGATTTGAAATGAGCTTCAGGTCTCTTTTTTGTTCTTTTGTTTGGCTTTGTTTTTTGAGTCACAAGCTGAGCAACCCTCTGTGCTGTGGACAATCGAGGCTTGGCGATTTGGGCAGGGAAGGACAGCTTTACTCCAAGTTGGACCCCTTCACTTTTTTTATCTTTAATTTCTTTATTGGTTAAGGTATACCCCCAACCTCCCCCCCCTACTCATGCTCTCATCCCCCTATTGTTCATGTCCATTGGTTTGGCTTATATGCATGCATACAATGGACCCCTTCACTTTGACTGAGACAAAAATAATCACTATGATAGTCTTATAGTTTCTAAAGTGCTTTGAAGTATATTATCTTATTATTCCTCTCAACAGCTTTGTGAGGTAGGGACTATAAGTAGCTCCAATTTTACATGTGAGGGAACTATGGCACAGAGAGGTTAAGATACTCTTGTTAGCTCTGGGGATTTTGACTTTATGTGCTATGCTTTCTAAACTCCTTGAGCTCAGCCCTCAGTGTGTGAGGGGTGGGGAACCAAGGCCTGTAGGCTCAATCTCACTAGTCCCTGTGGGCTGAGAATAGATTTCACTCTTTTAAAGGCTTGCAAAGGAGGAAGTATGGGGGGGAGGAGAAGTAGCCACTACTGCTGCCCCAAACCGAATGTGGCCTCCAAAGTCTATTTGGTATTTGGCCCATAACAGAAAAAGTTTGCTAACCCCTGTTTAGTGCAGTGCTTCTCAAACTTTAATATGCATCTAAACCCTCTGGGGATCTGGTTCAAATGCAGATTTTGATTCAGTGTGTCTGGGGCAGGGCCTGAGATTCTGCATGTCTAACAAGCTCCCAGGTGATACCCATGTTTCAGGTCCTTGGACCACACTTTGCATAGTAAGGGTTGTGCCTCACACCAACTACATACCCCTAAACATGTTCTTTACTTAGAGAAGCATGCACTAATGGCTACTTCTATTTGTCTATATCCTAAGGAATTGAACCTTTTTTCAGTGTTCATAGAAGGTGAACTTTTCAGCAATTCACCTTTAAATCATCCTGGTAGCTATCATTACCAGTTTATCAGCTAATATGCCAGAAGTGGGGTGCAGTAATGGGGAGACAAAAGTATAAGACCTAGTTATTGGCCTCCAAGAGTGTCTTGTTGAGACCCATCTACAACGCTTAATCTGGGCTCAGTTGTTCCCTTTCCTCCTTCTTCTGTAGTTGCAAGTCCCACTTTCATGGTAAGTGTCTCCCACAAAGACCCTGTTTTCCCTTCACGTTAAATTTTCATGTATACTTTGTAGTCTGGGTCCTTCCTCGGTGTTCTCTGGACTTCTGCTTTGGACTCTCCTTTGCTCCTTCTTTCCTGGCCCTTGTCTGACTTCCCTAGCAGAAGTTTTCTTCATTTTCCTTTGCTCTTTCCTTGATATAGTGGTCCAGTCCATTTGCACACAAGTCTTATTACAAAGCTCAGTGCCAAGCATCAGGAATCTGCTTTCAGAAACGACGTGGTTTTCTCCTTCCAGAATATGGTCAGTTCACTCCTTGTTTGAATCTAATCTATTGGATTTGGATGCTAAGTATAACGAATACGACTTATTCCATTTCTGTTTCACATGGTGCTTTATTTCATTTTATTTTTTTAATTCTCACCTGACAATATTTTTCCATCAATTTTTAGAGAGTGTGGAAGGGAGGGAAGAGGGGGAGAAAAAGAGAGAAAAATCGATGTGAGAGAGACACATTGATTGGTTGTCTCCTGCATGTACCTCAAATGGGTCCGAGGATCGAATCTATAACCAAAGTGCATGCCCTTGACTAGGAATTGAACCCATGACCCTTTGGTCCATGAGCTGACACTGTAACCACTTAGAAAAACTGGCCAGAGTTCTCATGGTGCTTTTTAAACATAAGTAAATATTAATTATACTAGAGGCCTGGTGCACGAAATTCATGCACTGGGTGAGGGTGTCCCTCAGCCCAGCCTGCACCCTCTCCAATCTGGGGCATCCCTCTCACAATCCAGGACTGCTGGCTCCCAAACGCTTGCCTACCTGCTTGCCTGATTGCCCCTAACCGCTTCTGCCTGCCAGCCTGATCACCCCCTAACCCAGGGGTGGGCAAACTTTTTGACTCGAGGGCCACAATGGGTTCTTAAACTGGACCGGAGGGCCGGAACAAAAGCATGGATGGAGTGTTTGTGTGAACTAATATAAATTCAAAGTAAACATCATTAAAAAAAAGGGTACGGTTTTTTTTTTTTTTTTTTAGTTTTATTCATTTCAAACGGGCCGGATCCGGCCCGCGGGCTGTAGTTTGCCCACGGCTGCCCTAACCACTCCCCTGCCAGCCTGATCGATGTCTAACTGATCCCCTGTCAGCCCAATCGCCCCCAACTGCCCTCCCTTGCTAGCCCAATTGACCCCAACTTCCCTCCCCTGCTGGCCCAATCACCCCCATCTGCCCTTCCCTGCTGGCCCAGTTGCCCCAAACTGCCCTCCCCTGCCGCCCAGTCACCCCCAACTGCCCGCCCCTGCTGGCCCAGTTGCCCCCAACTGCCCTCTCCTGCAGGCCCAGGCCCCCCCCAACTGCCCTCCCATGCAGGCCATCTTGTGGCCACATGGGGGCGGCTATGTTGTGTGTTGAAGTGGTGGTCAATTTGCATATTACCTCTTTATTATATTATGCCACATTATCATTTAGTACAATAGTACTCCACAGTCTCCCATAGTTCAAAGAGAGCCTTATTGGCTAGACTGGAGCACAGTAATACTTATTCCATTAAGCATGAACTTCTCTGATTATTGTCCTACCTGGGCCTCAGGTGTGTGGTATGTCTTGCCATTGCAGCCTTCTTTTACTCCAGAAGTCCTATCATTTTAAGCTGAAAGGCTGACATGCATCCAGATGAGTTAATTGTCACTTTTTGTTACAATATTATCCTTCTGTCTCTCTAACCCCACCTACTTCAAACATCTCTTAATTTATTCTGTTCTGCACTCCTTAAACAAGTCACACCATGCTCTCCATGTGCACACTGATTGAAAGAGAATCATGGACTGTGAACACTGGAAGAAACTCACCTGATATGACTGCCTCAAAGCAAAGGCAGAAACTGATGCCCAGAAAAGAGCAGCGATTTGTCCATGGTCACATAGCACACATTTAATGGCAGAGCAAGACTAAAATCCTCACCTATTGTCCTATTGTTCTTTTCAAGAGGTGAGGATTTTAGTCTTGTTAAATCTTTTGCTTCATCAGATTTTAAAATCATTGACATATTAGAAAAATAGTGTGAATGCCTGCATTTTAAAAACTTATACATATGACTATGTATTACTAATAAAACAGAACAGTGGTAATCTTCATTTCCCTATTTTTCAACACATACCTTGGCCATCATGAACCTTTGTGGCTTTCTTTTCTCACATTAGTTCTATTAACGCCCCAGCTCATCTTTCACACACACATATTTTTAAATAATGTCTTTTTAAAAGAAACCCTCTTTAACTCAGCATATTTGACTTTTTGAATATTAATAGCAGTACACACAAATTCAAAATCAATCTCCTGCCATGAAACCTCCAAACCTAATAAAACCTCAGGAGGGTGATAACCCTAAACCTAGGAATAGAAGAAATTTCAAAACAGCTAGGCTGCTATCCAGCCATCAATTCATTTGCTTATTCATCTATCTCTAGTCAACTGCAAGGCCCATCTGTGATCTTACTACCTTAGCACCTTTGTTTTTCTCCCAGTGAGACCACATGTAAAAGGAGAGATGCCTGAAGAATCTGAGCTGTGCAGAGACCTCAGTTTCTCAGCCTGGTCATTAGGTGCATGGGACCTGTGAGATATGTCACAGTATAGAAAATGCTTCATTTTAAGAAGTAAATTTTTTCTTCCAAAGCAATTAGAATCAATTCCAATGAATAGCAGTATTATTTATTTATTATATACAATTTTATTTTGCTTCCTACTATTGAGAAAAAAGTTGGAGCACCAAGGAGAGAGTATATTTGCTCGGTTCATGTGGAAACATGCAAATTTAGATCTTTTTATTTAACTTTTTGGGTTTACTTACAACTCAATATGGATATTGTCATAAATTGCTGTCACATTTTGGTCAATGACCCCACAGAAGGCACTTATGGATTGATTTGCAAAATTAAAAATATTTTTAGAAGAAATACTATTTTATTTTTTTTAAATTACAGTTTACAGTCAATATTATTAATAAAAGTATTATTGTATTAGTGAAAATATTTTTATGGAATAAAATAATTAGGTGCTGCAGTGTGGCAGATGTGGTCTTCTATTTGCATGTGTGCCTTTACTCAAATTATATTAAATCCTAAAGAGAATCAGTAAATCCTTGATAATTTATTTTAGAAATCAGCTTTAAAAATGGAATAACCCAGGTATCTAATGTATTTCCTATGTCAGTCAGAGATCACTTACCTTTATATACCAACTGAAAGGTTACCATGGATGGCTGCTTCTCTGACCTCAGATTTGATTGCAGATCCCTTTACTGGTCTTTGTACTGTGTCCACAGTGAGGCAGATGAACGCACTGATTCTTCCAAGGGTTCTGCCAAGGGACCATGGCAAATGAATGAATGAATGCCAGGAGTCTGATGACTCCGTGGCCAACTTAACATACTATGGGATATCTTGCTCAGTCCCCCTTCTCAGCAATAGTCCCCCCTTACATTTTAGGATGCTGCTTCATTCAAAGAGAAGTCGTTTGTAAGAAGAGTTATTCTCTCCCTCATTTTCCTTTTTTACTCAGCTTGCCAAACTGGTGGCAGGCTAGGGGCTCTTGTTTCTTTTTCTCAAGTTGTATATTGACATGTTTGTTTGCCTAGAGTAACTCAGTTCCTGTGGCTCCTCCTATATGCAGTGTGTTTGGATTCAGGGAAGACTCAGTCTCTTCTCTTCTAAGGCAGCCACCTGGGAGGCAAGCAGGTCACACAAGTTTAATTAACCATGACAATTCCCAAAGCAATAGAAAGCTTTCCCTAGGAATTGTCCTTTGGGGTTTTTAATGCTAACATATGCAATCTCATATGATTTACCTTGATATGGAAAAATAGCAGTTCAGCAAACTCAATACATTTTTTCCCTTTGAAGTAACAGAAATTTTAAATAAAATTTATCTGATGTCAGAGACCTAGTCTCTGCTGGGATGCTTGTTTACCTGAAGAGAGAGAGAGAGAGAGAGAGGAACAACCTTCGAATGCAGGAAATTATATGCTGGTAGCTCCTAGAGACCCCTCAAAAGGAGCAAAACCCAGTTTTGGGAAAGAAAGGCAATTCCAAATCAGCATATTCATTTCTAATTGTAACCTGGCAAAGGAAAATACACCAAAGTGGGCCAAACCCGATGTAAATGTAACCCTCCACAAAGCGCCTTAACCCTTATCACAGTGGCCAGGGAATTTGATTAGTTGTAACTGCATGTTGTTGAAAAGCACCCCTCTGTGAGGACAATTGCAAGGCTATGGGGGGAGGGGTCTATGGACCTGGTTGGGTAAACCAGGGACCTCAGGTTAGGATGACAAGGTGCAGAGGTCTTAGTTCCCAGGGGACCCCACACTCAATCTGTCAGTTCCAGGAGACAGCTGGACTTACTTTTCTCCTGAGAGCACTTACCTACTATCTTGCTCACTTTGCTATAAAGATCTTTCTTAAAAAGAGAGTGGCCAATGAATTATGGAGCAGGAATGTAATAAGGAAGGTAAAAATGTGTCCTGTTATCAGTCACACACATTCAAGCCCAGTTCGGGGCAGCACAGTAGACGGGACTATAAGCTCTGGGATCTTCTCATTCAACCAAGATTGCTTCATACAAAAGTTGACAATGCCCGCCTGAAAGCCATTGTTGATATTCAACATTTTTTAAAAATAGCTGAACAGACTAGACAATAAGGTATAACAGAAAACTTGGTCAGGAGGCTGGCTTGGAGTCTGGCTTAAGAAAGAAACATGCTATTAAAAGTTAGCAACAAACACACGTTTCTGAATGTTTAATTTATTTGAAAATAAGAATCAACTTTACCATTCATTTATTTATTTTTTTTCTTTAAAGCAACAAAGACACAGAACTCAATTTCAGTTGCTTGTTAGGGTATCTCTCTAACTTTTTCACATTGAAATTCTCATATACAATAACTCTATGATCCTCACTTACTGTTTGATAGGGAGGGAGTGGACTAAGAAGACACCTTGAATGGCCTTTCATAAAGGAATTGGAGCACTTAAATGTGTCCTGGAGCCATCATAAAATCATTCATTCGATGTTTAATTCATTTATCCAGCAAATATTTATTGAGTAGCCTCAATGTGCCACAGGTATACAGCAGTGAACAAAATCAACATAGTACATGCTAGGGTCAGCATTCATCATGATTGTCCAACACTGTCCTGATTTTAGCGCTGGGAATCCTACATCCTAGGAACCCCTGAAAAAACTTGGGTGGTTGATCACCCTATTCATTTCCTGGAACTTAATAGTCCATGGATTTCTGAGAAAGGTGGTGGGTGAATTCTGATGGCTAGAGTCCTGGTACCAGACCTAATCCTTACTACCTATATGATCTCGACCAGGACACTTTACTGAGCCCCAGTTTTCTCATTTATAGATGGGAAAAATAACATTCAGTTACTTTACAATTAAGTGAAGTTTGTTTATTTATTTTATAGGAACTCATTGCAATGACAGCTTTCCAGTTAGCAATGGAAGAAGAAGAGGTATAAATGTCCCATTGGCTTTGCAAATAGGAAAGGTTGCTCTATGCTTTGCAGAATCAGAGCGGAACCTTCCAGAAATCTGGCTGTAGTATATTGTTACTGGTGTTTAGATGAGGTAGGATCTCAGGCCCACAGTGCTTTCTTCGGAAAAACAACTGACCTTCCCTCCCCCACCCGGGAGAACATCAGCAGTAGCTTAACCACTTTGTCTGCTGGCAGGTGCGAAAACAAAACAAAAACAAAAACCAAGTATCTTATTCTCAAAAGGAGATTTATGCTAAAGAAGAAAACATTGAAGTGAAAGAGGGACATGTATAATCCTACATTAAACCCCACTTCTGATGTATTGTTTTTCACCTTCCTTCTTTAGGGGTCTCCTTTTTATCTTTGCCAAGCTCTCTATCTTTCTTACTCATACTTTGTAATCCTATTTAACATCCCATGAGCATCTATTAGGTACCCAGCATGTACCAGGGACTGGGCTGCTGAGAGGAAGTAGACCTTGTTCCTGCCTTCAAAGAGCTGAATGTCTAGTCAGAAAAATATAAATACACACAGAGAGTTGGGTTTTATTTTTGTTTGTTTTGTTTTAGTTTCTAATTCCTTCCTTTCCTCAACTGCCTTATTTTTTTGAAAGTAGCATTTTTTAAAAAAGAAAGAAGCATGAAGGTCTTTATTTTTCTCTGTCTTCAAATATCTTCCCTTCCCCACTCATTGACATTTACCTTCCATATCATGCACACCATCTTATCAGCAACTGCTGACCTCACAGGCACTAAAATGATAGTTTTCCAAGCATTATAAAGCAAACCAATGTGACTTTTATGATTTAACTTCAGTATTCCATACTAATACTGTAAGCTGTCTTTACTATTAGTTGGTTATAATGCCATTTTCAAAGCTTGTCAGAGGAAAGACTCTCAATCTCCCCTCCTGATGTACAAAGAAGGGGGCAAATTTCCTAACCCCTTTGAGTTGTTTTCCACAGGTGCAGCCTCCTAACATCTCATCAGTAGGCTAAAGAACTAGGTTCCCTATGCTGATGACAGGGTATGATGGCATGAACCATTGGTGTGTGCCTTTCATTAATTCAAAGTATTTGTTGACCTACTTTGTTGGTGGGCCCCATGCTCAGCAATTTGGAGACCACAAAAGGAGGAGGAAAGGGAAATAATTTTTAAAATGCTATTATCAGAGCCTGAGACAGCATAGCTCGTCTGCCCTTCATTACATTAACATGTTTGTTGAGCATACCACACAGTGCCAGGGATTTATCCTGCGTTGGTCATTAATTATAAATACGGGGTGTCTCCAAAAATGTATATACACTTTAACAGCTGATAGCTCAATTTTAAAAATGAAATGTATTTAAATAAACACTACCTTTATAAGTATTCAAAGTCTGTGTATACCTTTTTCTGGGACACCTTTACAGTGTGTAAGATCAAATCCTGCTCTAGAGGAGGTTATGATTGTGGGGCATCAAATAGTTCTGAAAAAAGAAAGAAAGAAAGAAAAGAAAGAAAGAAAGGAAGAAAGAAAGAAAGAAAAAGAAAGAAAGGAAGAAAGAAAGATGAGGCAGCATGCAAAAGATGCTTGGGGAGGCACAAGCAAGGAGGTGCAATAAGGTTCTGAGGAGGCAGGAAAACTTTGGGAAAGCCCTCATGGAAGCCACATGCTTGATGGTAAAAGTAGGAATAGAGTATCTGCAGATCACTGAGCAGCCTTGTCACTAGAAAACCAATGATATTTTTTCTCCTTCATCTATTTCACATCTTCGTACAAGCCATATTGAGTCATGATCAGTTATTGAAATACTCTTTTCTGCCATGGTTATGAGCAGCTTATGCCCATCCTCACTGTTTCTCTACCTCTTAGCTGTCCATAATCTCTATGTCAACTACACTTGAAATATAGGTTCTTAAATTTATTTTATAATTCTTGGTTACACCTGTTTCCATAGTGTTTCATCATTATGGAATAGTGATGATTTGAATTTTCTTCTTGTGTTTTTTTCCTTCCAAATACTCCATAAACTGGTGATGATTAAGGGCAGAGGTAGAAGTATGAGTTATAAATTACCTTCTCAATAATTTTTTCTATCACATAATAACTGGAGTGTTACTACCATCTTATCTATGATGGACTAGGTGCTTTATACACATTGTTAATTTTTACACCACCCCTAGAAATTAGATATTATTACCTCCATTTTATAGATGAAGAAACCAAGGCACAGAAAGATTATTAACTTGTCTGGGGACATCCAGTTACTAGAAGGTTCACAAGCACAAACACCACCGACAAATTGTTAGCAAAGTTCATAGAACAAACTTTTAGTGTGGTGGAAGCTGGCCCTACCAATTTTATTTTGGTTAACATAGATTATTTAAGTCTATGTTTTCTCCCATCTATTGTGAGAAAACCTGGATATTTTCCACATTTGGTTTCAACTTTTCAAATTCCTTTGTAGCAGGTGGTTTGTCCTACTATCAGTTCAGATATGCTATTTTAGATAAAACTGTATTTTGTCTTTAAAAAATCCCTAGGTTGGCTACCAACTGGGCTCAGAGGTATAATTGCTTTTTCCTGTAGATGTTACATATTGCCCAAGATCTCTGTGGCAAAGCTAGGTCTTGTGATTTCACAACCCATGCCTGCCCTTCTCCATACATGCATCCCATAATCCTGCCCCTAAACCAAGCTACTCTGTCAAATTTCATCTCTGTGTCTTAAATCTACTCACAACCTAGAATTCATAACTGTAAATCATAATAAAAACAACAACAAAAACCGCCATTCTTCTCTTTTCCCTACTCTTTGATAAGTATGTGTTTCAGCTCAGCCCCTTAGTGAGACCCTGCATTCTGGGCCAATGTCAAAAGCAGTCTATTTCTCTACAGAAGCTAAAGAATATTCCCTCAGGCTGTATTTGACTGGGGATAACTGCATTCTTAATCCTACCTCAGGGAAAGAATATGGAAATGGGGAGAACTGTGCATGCATTTCTCTGTTGATTCAGAAAAGGACTGCAATGGTAAATTCAGAAAAGTGCAGCTGATGATGGTGGTACTGTGGAGACATTTCCTGTTTATTATGCTGGTGAGAGTGATAGTCCCTGAAAAGGGGGAGAAACATTTTGTGGCTACATTTACCTCCTTCAAGAGCATGGGATTAGGCAAGAAGTGTAGAGGAGAGGCCTTTTGGCATCAGGAGCCATTGTGAGAGGACTTGAGCAAACTGGGGTGTTGCGTCATCTGCTTCTTGTCATCTGCTCCTCGGTGGACAGGTGCAGCCTGAGAGCAGGATCTGTGGTGGTGAAGGAGGCAGCTGTTTTCACTGGATGGCCCATATTTAACCCTTTCTCAGCTCTTGGTGCCTCCGTAATTGCTTTCCTTTTTCTCTTCCACCTGTTCACAGGTGATGTGGTGTCAGGAATTTTTAACACATTTTCAGAATGACCCTGAAATGGTGTGGTGTCTGGGGTAACCTCATGAAACCAAAAAGAAAGACCATTGGTCTTCTGGGGAATCCCAAAAATTGATTTATATTAATGGGAAGTAGATAGGTGTGTTGCTCACTCCTGGCCCTATTGTCTATTTTACCCCCATACCCTCTGGGATGAACACTGAATAATTAAGGTACTGAATAATTAAGAAGGAATCCCTCATGTTCCCTTTGGAATTCAAAAACAAGGACATTTTTCCCATTCTGATTTTTCTTGTGATTTGTCCTATCATATATAGTACTGTTTTCTTGGATTCACACACAAGGAGATAAGAATTGGAACAAACTTGCAATTACTTCATTCAATAAATATATTTTGAGTGCATACTATGTGCTAGGCATGCTCCTAGGGGTTGGGGTACAATAGTGAACAAAACAATTTAAAACCATAGTAGGAGTAGAGATTACACTTTAGTTGGGCAGATACAGACAAATAAATATTGGTGTAAATAAATTAGTGAAATATATGTGGTCCCCTTTATACCAGCCTGAGAGTAAAAAAAAGATACTGACACTAATGTGGACTTTTTCTGGGCCTTTCCTCTACCACCTAAGTTGGTGAAACTCCTGGGTTCTCTCCCCACTTGGATACTTTCTGTTCTTTAGAAGACCACCATTTAATTTTTAAACTTATTGGCACAATCTTTTCATGTGTCCACCATGGGTTACATGGGCTAGTTTCTTGCAATTCTGTAAGGCTGTATCATTGCCATCACTACTGTGACTCTTGCTTATTGTGGAACCATCTTTTTTGCCTGCACAACAGGTCCTTGAATAATGTTTTGTTCAACGTTGTTTCAATATAATGTTAATGAGATGCCATAGGAATTTTTGTTTATATCAATAGCCTATGGTAAAATCAGTTTCATTAAATGTTGTATCACCTAAAGTTACAAAAATTATTGACACACTTAAGTGAGGACTTCCTCTACATTAGGCTGATCATTCACCACTACCTAGATTGGGGCAGGGACCTTTTTTTGCAGCCAGCTAAGGCCTCATCTCCCCAGTCCCGGATGTAAGCTTCCCTTCCCTGTCCTTATCTTCTTGCATTAGCTTCTGACTTTGCCCCTCTGGCCAGATTTCCACACCTCCTTTCATTCAAGATTCAATCCTCACCTGTCTGTGACATAGTACAGCTAGTGTTCCAAATGATGTTACAATATAATGATAGGTATCCATTAACTTTTGTTAGTTTACTAAAAATCACTTATTATATTTTCTAAAAATAAAAATAATATATGTTCACTTAATAAAACTGGAAGAATACAGGCAAATTCAAAAAAGAAAACAACTACTGACAATATTAACACCTAGAAATACATAACTGGCACCATGGTCAGCTTCCTTGGTATGCAAACTATGCAGTTGTGAAGGGGTCAGTGCGTAAAAGGACCCCACACTTGGTTTAATGCTTGACTGTTGCTGTCTTGACATTTTAAATAGTTTATAATGATTCTTATTTTGCAGAAAGGACTGAACACTTTTTTCACTGGGTCCTACTAATTATGTAGTTGGCCCTGCCTCCTCTTAAGAGTATTGGTATATTTTTTCTGGTCTTTTCTCTATCCATGTGCTGCTTTTAAAAATATATTTAATGATACAGCTCCTAGGGCAATGGAAACTAAGGAGAAAATAAATAAATGGGACTATATCAAAATAAAAAGCTTCTGCACAGCAAAAGAAATCATCAACAAAACAACAAGAAAGCCCACTGCATGGGAGAACATATTTGCCAATGTTATCACCAATAAGGGTTTAATCTCCAACATTTACAGGGAACTCATACAACTTAACAAAAGGAAGATAAACAACCCAATCAAAAAATGGGCAATAGAC
This sequence comes from Myotis brandtii, assembly GCF_000412655.1. NCBI lineage: Eukaryota > Metazoa > Chordata > Mammalia > Chiroptera > Vespertilionidae > Myotis > Myotis brandtii. The sequence goes on from NW_005370538.1 coordinate 2,141,382, forward strand.
CTAAATAGACACTTTTTGAAAGAGGACATTCAGAAAGCCAAGAGACTTATAAAAAACATGCTCAAAGTCACTAATCATCCAAGAGATACAAAACAAAACAACAAATGAGGTACCACCTCACACCTGTCAGATGGTTATCATCAAAACAACAACAAACGACAAGTGCTGGAGAGGATGTGGAGAAAAAGGAACCCTCCTTCACTGCTGGTGGGAATGCAGACTGGTGCAGCCACTGTGGAAAACAGTATAGCGTTTCCTCAAAAAATTAAAAATGGAACTCCCATTTGACCCAGTAATACCACTTCTAGGAATATATCCCAAGAAACCAGAAACACCAATCAGAAAGGATATATGCACCCCTATGTTCATGGCAGCACAATGTACAATAGCTAAGATTTAGAAACAGCCTAAGTGCCCACCAGCAGATAAGTGGATTAGAAAACAGTGGTTACATCTACACAATGGAATACTATGCTGTTATAAAAAAGAAGGAATTCTTACCATTTGCAACAGCATGGATGGAACTGGAGAGCATTATGCTAAGTGAAATAAGCCAGTCAGTGAAATTAAAATACCACATGATCTCACTCATTTATGGATAATAAAAAACATTATAAACTGATAAACAAAAATAGATACAGAGGCAGAGAAGCATCGAACAAACTGTCAAACTACAATGGGAAGGCTGGGGAGGTTTTCTGGGGGGAGGCATGAATATAAGCATAACCAATAGATGCAAGACACTGGGAGGGGGGTGAGGGCATGTGCCAGGGGTTAGGGGAGGCTGGAGGAAGGTCAAATGGAAAAAAAGAAAGGAGACATACGTACTACTATTTGTAATACTTTAAACAATAAAAAATAAAAAAGTAGTTGGGATTACACCTTTTTGTTAAGTCCTCACCAGAGGATATGTTTGTTGATTTTAGAGAGAGAGCGAGCAAGGGAGGGAGAGAGAGAGAGAGAGAGAGAGAGAGAAGAGAGAAACATTGATCGGTTGCCTCCCCTAGGTGTCCCTGCTGGGGATCGAACATGCAACCTTTTGGTTATGAGATGACACTCCAACCAACTAAGCTACCCGGCCAGGGTGGGATTACACCACTTGTATATTTCTGAACTCTGCTTTTTTCACTTAACATTAAAATATACAAATGTTTCTATTTTAAGTAGCTGTTATTTGAAAGCACTTTAAATTGATGAACAATATTCCATCACTTATTTAACTATTTTCCTGTTGTTCAACTTTTAGGTTGTTGATTGCTTCTTGAGATCTTGTTTCATAGCTCAGTGCCTAGAACATTGTAAATGCTAAACAAATGTTAGCTATTATGATGTGTCCATGGTGTTTTGGTATTTTTGAAAAGGTGTCCATGGTCTCTCAGGGCAGGGATGGCTGTTAAATTCACTCTTCTTGAATCAGCTTGCTGCATCCCTTGGGAAGAACAGTGCTCCCACAATATTTGACAGATACTTGGACAAGGAAAATGAATCAGTTGTTCATGGGCATTAAGATGTTACAAATTTTCTCACTCCAAAACTAAAGGAGAGAACAAATAGATTGTTTTGGCTTTGGATATTAGGACAATAGGTATTTTATCCCTACTGTTAAAAATTTAATTTTGTTATAATGATCTTTCTTATTTTTATAGAGGAAGAGATATTTTTAGGGGAAAAAATGTCAAGCATGTTTGAGTGTTTTTGTTTTCTTTTCCCAGTAGGAATGGTAATGATGGCTGCACAAATTGCTTCCTTGCCCTGTAATCCTTGTCAGCATTTCTGGCCTCCATCGCTCCTGAAAACAGAGAGGAAGGACAATTAAATTAAAACTGCCAGCCTGTGGAATATTGTACCCTCTCCAAAGCATTTTGTTGCACTAATTCAACCAGATGCTAGAAAAAGTACAATTTATTCTCCCCAAATATTTGAGTCTATCAGGCTGGAGCTTTTCCTCTGTGCCCAGAGCCAGGTGGCTGGGCATGGCAGTGGCACTGCTAAGCAATTCTACTAGAAGCTGAGATTTGGGAGAGGCAAGTGTCTAGGCCAGGCTCCTAAGAGTTTGATGACATTGAACTAAGCTTACCTACCTGGTGTGAATGAGGCAGTGAAAAGAGGGAGAGGGGGTTACTATGAGCTAGGCAGAGCACATCAGATAAGCATTGTGACAGTTTCAGAAAGACAGGCTGCCAACATATAAGCAAGGGCCAGGCTCTGGCTGGGGTTTGAGGGCAGACATCTCTCTGCAGGAGGAGACAAATGGGGCTCTGCCATGTTTTCCCAGGTTCTAGATTGAAGTACTGAGCAGGTCAAGATTCAGACTAAGGGCCAGAGTTTCAGAAAAGAGATTCGGGCACAGATGGATGGCAGAAATTTGGAGCCTAGTGTTTACAGTAAGATGGAAGGCCAGTTTCTAGTACAGGGTACAAGGTCTGCAAAAGCTGACCTGATCCCTAGCCCACCAAATATCAAATAGGGTACCTTAAGGGCACTATGACAATGGGCTATAAAACTGGTCCTGAGCTTTGAGCACGGGTGAGCCTTTATGTGGGGACAGTGGTTTGGGTAAGGGGCTGCTCAGGTAAAAAAACTAGGCAAGTTGTTGCATGCTTTTTGGAGGCACAAGGGAGACCTGAATGAACTCTCTTGATAGGATTTCACACAGTTTTTGACAAGAGTCAATTGTTCTATTTTAGAAAATAATTCATCTTTCTATCAATCATTTTACAGATTTACATACATATACACAATTCTGTTATTTATTGGTGTTTATACCCCAAAATTACATTCTCTAATGAGAACCTAAGCTCCTTTCTTTGCATAGGCACATTCTTCTGAGGGTTAGTATGCTAGGCCACGTGGCCACCTAGAATTAAATACTATTTTATTGCAGCCTATGGAATAATGGGTTTGCCTAATATTAAAGGCTTTCTCAGGCTCCTTCAAAAGCCTCTCAATTCACAAATTCAAGGTAAACCTGTTTTCTTCTGCATAAAGCTTTGCTCTTTGTTAGGCTTTAATAGACCAATGTGACCCTGAACTGCGGACTCTAAGTTTCCTTTATCTATCCTCTTGGCTGGGTTAGCCATGGTGGGGGGAGATGTGGGGAGAGCAGGGAAAAGAGGAAGCGGGAGGGAAGGGAAGAGATACTATGGTTCCAATAAAAATGTATTACATGCAATGAAAGAGATTTTCATACCTCAGTTTATCCAGCCTGTATCAGAGTAGTAGTTCTGGTGAGCAGTATAAGACACACAATGATAAGTGTGATTCTGGGAACTGATTTTCAACCCATCCACTCTTCCCTCCCCTTTCTACTCCCCCTCCACTTCTTTGAATGGAAGATGCCAAGGGCAGGTGGGCTGTAGTGGCTTCTATCTAGTTAGCAGCTTCCCCCATGGATGGACTATGACATTTTTATAGATCAACTCTGTACTAGGGCACCCCAGTCAGTTATCACATAATATCGTGCATAAAGAACTTAGGGACCCTCTGGAAAAGGATTTTTTATGAAAATATATGTATTAAATTCAAGCAATGAAAAAAAATCCAGAAAGGCTAAGCTTTCAATGGCAACTTCTGCTTGGAATAGAAAACATTTAAGCAATAGAGTGAGGAGTTTTGGTGCTGTCATGGTCAACCTGGTGCTGTCATATTAATGTTGTGCAACTTAGGGCAAGCCCAATGACCGCTCTGGGCTTTATTTTCAGTGGAATGTTGCTTATGATAGCTGGCTTACTGAGAGGTTGATAAGAGGACATGAGAAAAAGTCTACCACAGCATCTGGCATACAGTAGGCACTGAGCAATTATTTTTTCCTATTTGTAATGTGGGCATGGATTGAAGCTTCAGCCTTCAGACAGTTCCTGTTTCTTACAGGGCTGTGGTAGGACCAGGTGGGACTTGATTTTAGAAAACACAAGTGCAGAGCTGGGTAGACAAAAGCCCCTTTTCAGCTCCTGGTTCAAGATGACCACGCTCCATATGGCTTCACCTGCTGCGCACTGTTCTAATTGCAATCAGAATGGATCTCATTAGGGTTACAATGGCCTAGGTCCGGAAAATGAAGAGCGGTTACCATGGCCCACTCACTAGGCCTCCCAGCCAGAGGTCCAAAAGGAAGCAGAGGCAAAAATGTTTCCTGTAATTACAGTGCCCAACAAGGTACCCCAAGGATGTTGGGAGCTTAATAAATAGCCTTTGAAATTTTTTCTTTCTATCTGCCAAATGTTTATTACAAATATTTGGGGGTCTGATTCAATGGCAATGTACATATCCCCCAGCCTCCCTGTTACACATACATACAAGCTTAGTGTAAGGGGGCCTGTGTGGAAGGCTGTAGGGAGCAGTAGCTTCATGCTTCCTGCATGGACAGACAAAATGTTCCTAAATTCATTGAGTCAATATCTATTTATAATGAATTAATGGTAGTAGTTGGAACATAGTAAATGCTATGTTCCAGGTGCTCTCCAAATACTTTAAAAAACAAAACTATATTTTGTAAATGAATAGATTCCAAATAGATACTTTCTCAGTTTTGGGGTGGGTGGGATGGAAATAGATGTGTACTTTACCTTGGGGAGATAATCTAATTTTGTCAAATCATTTGGAGAGGACAAAATGGGTGTGAATCATTTTATTCTTCATTGCAGTGGTTTAGTCCTGGTGCCATTTGCCTTTATATCAGGGCGGTTGTCCCTCAGCCCGGCCTGCACCCTCTCCAATCTAGGACCCCTCGGGGGATGTCCAACTGCCGGTTTAGGCCTGATCCTAGGCCTAAACCAGCAGTTGGACACCCCTCTCGCAATCCAGGACCGCTGGCTCCTAACCGCTCACCTGCCTGCCTGCCTGATTGCCCCTAACCACTCTGCCTGCTGGCCTGATTGCCCCCAATTGCCCCTCCTTCTGGTCTGATCACCCCTAACTGCCCCCCCACCCGCCTGATC
>NW_005370538.1:2146495-2148331 GCF_000412655.1 Myotis brandtii
CCTGGGGTCTCCCGGAAGGTCTTCTGTTCTAATTAGCATATTACCCTTTTATTAGTATAGATATTTCTATAGTCTATCTGTCTATCATCTATCTATTTATAGCTATCATCTATTTACTTAAATAAACAACTTAGATAATTGAACTATGAATGTGCAAAATTCTTGCCTATCTAACTGATGTTACTTACCAAGATTAAGTTAAAAATTTCCTTTACTCACCCTGAACTTGATATTGGAGGCTAAAATCTTGTGCTGCTGTGCTCAGCTCTTGTGTAGGCTCCATTTTGGGTGTTAATAGCTGCTTTAGCATTATAAGTCCTTATGGTACCTCTGCCTGGCTTTACTTTTCAGAAAAAAGGCCTTAACTTGCTTGCTCAGCCTTTTCCTTTCAGTCTAACACTGCCTGTGCTTGCTGCCTCCGCCTGTTGTGTTTCATTTTTGTTCCAGAAAGGGATGGTTTTTCATTTCTCTATGGGTAGCGAGTGTCCTGGATGGGCCTATCTGCAAGCATAGCTCTGGAATTCTGTAATATGGAGGCAGATCCCAGGGTTCTTTTTTATGAAGCTTCCTAAACTCCCCAAGGAGAAGCAGTGAAGAGGAAAGAGGTCTTTGGCATTAATATTTGGGTTCCAATTACACTAAAATTAACAACTTCCCCATTCCCCTCACCATGCACAAAGAAGGGGCCGTGATGAAGGTGATTCCTCAGGAATTCCTGGAAGTCAGACTGAGATGGGAGTCAATTGAAGGAGCCAAGAGTTTTTTGGTGCCCTAGTATAGAGTCAATCTATAAAAATGGCATAGTCCATGGGGATGCACAAAGAGGTAGACACTCCTAGCTTGACTATGTGGCATCAGTTCTTCCTTGATATATTGAAGAACTTGGTATATAAGAACCTGAAGTGTCATTAGAGGGACTATGACCACTTCTGGGCCAAGCCTCCTAAGGTAAATTGAGAGAGTTGTCACACTGGGAAGGAAAAAATCTGCTTCCACCTGGAGCAAGGAAAGAGATAACTTTTGGTCCTAGAAGCAGAATCAGAGTCTGTAATGATTGTAGCAATGGAATGAGGGGATGGCAGCAGCGGTAACAGCAGTGCTATAAAGTAAACTACAGGTGATTGTAAGCCTGAACTAAGAACACAGCTATACTGTCCAGAGAGCTGGTAGAGTAAAAGAGTGAGGTCAGAACCATGATGGGAGCCTGCTTTTACCAACATTTTATTGAGAACCTATTCTGTGTCAAATACTGTATTAGGTCCTGCTCCATAAAATCTGGAGATATTATGTGGGGTTTTTTGTTTGTTTGTTTTTGCTTTTTTTTTCAAGAAAAATGATTTTAAATATAATAATGTTATGTGCAATAAACATTAATATTTCAAGTGGAGATATTATGTTTAATTGTGTCACTTTGGGATTCTAAGATTGATCAGTCGGTAACAGTAACAGCCTGATACATCCATTATAAGGTTCCTCAACAAACTATTACCTAATGAGTTAAGCAGCCAAATATAATCTTTCCCTATGAGTGGGCTAACTCATTTCTTTAAAAAGTCAACCCTGCCAGGGTAAGATGGTGCTCTGACACCAGTGAACACTGACATAACAGTAGAGACACTTAAAAAAAGCATAGCCACAATATCATTTCACATATAATAGAATAAATAATACTTTCTTAATAATATCTTACAATACATAATCAAATTTTCCTGCTTTTATAAAATGTTTTGATTTTACATTTGGTTTGTTAGAATTAAGTTCCAAACAAGGTCTACACATTGCACTTGGCTGATATGTCTCTTAAGTTTCTCTCTCTTCTTCTTCCTCCCTCCCTCC
>NW_005370538.1:2148388-2149146 GCF_000412655.1 Myotis brandtii
TAACATTTATTTGTTGAAAAACCATTTAATTTGTTCTTTAGAATTTACAACACACTGGATTTTGCTGATTACATCTGTCAGTTTTGTCTAACTGGTTCCTCTAAATTCCATGTTTCCTGTAATTAAGTAGTTAGATATAGAGTCTTGACTATATTAAATTTATTATTATTATTTGGCAAAAAAGTTTCATAGTTTGTAAGGTTTATTTCTTATTCCCAATAAGTATCAGAAGACACATATTATTTGGTTGTCCAACTTTTAGTGATGTTAATATTAATCAGTGGGTGTAGGTGTTGGCAGCTTTATCCATCGATTATAAATTTCCCATCAACATTTCACCTAATGGTTTGATAATTAGTAATGATAATTTACTAGATCCGTTATTACTTAAGGGCTATGCAATGGTGACTTTTTTAAGTTTATCATCCTTTCTGTGTTTATTAGCAGGAATTTCTCCATAAAGAAGGATTTTTCCTCATCAACTATTTGGTTACCCTGAAATGAAGTTCATATAGGAAAGATATGATACATGCTTGATTCTTTCCCTTTATTTAACAATTTTCAAAATAATAGTAGGTGCAGCCCTAGCCGGTTTGGCTCAGTGTGTAGAGCAGCGGCCTGCAGACTAAAGGGTCCCAGGTTTGATTCTGGTCAAGGGCACATGCCTGGATTGTGGGCTTGATCCCCAGGCTGGGTGTGCAGGAGACAGCCGATCAATGATTCTCTCTCATCATTGATGTTTCTATCTTTCTCTCCCT
>NW_005370538.1:2149537-2152716 GCF_000412655.1 Myotis brandtii
ATGATTCTCTCTCATCATTGATGTTTCTATCTTTCTCTCCCTCTCCCTTCCTCTCTGAAATCAATAAAACAATATATTAAAAAATAATGGTAGGCGACCTAATAAACTCCAAAGGTGAGAATGATATTTTAAAAGTATTATGAATTCATAGATTTGTTAGTAATCACTATCTTTTAATACATTGAAGTCATTGTTTTTTTGATGCTCAAATTGTCTTTTTTGGCCAGTGGGAGCCTCTTGGAGTTGATTTTTTTGTTTGTTTTGACAGATCTAATTAGTGTTTGATAGCTTCCTTGCTTACAGGCAAAGCAAGATGTTACAGACACATCTTGAACATTTATTGCTCTAACCTAGGATCAATCATTTCTCCAAGGATACCTGGCTTCTTTTGGGGGCAAATGCTATTTAAAGACCGCTATCTGAGTGTTAGGGATGCTCATTGCTACCTGGTTGTTATTGTTCCTAGGCCTTTCCAGAAAGCAAAGCTACTTGAACTCGGCATTAAACTTAGTAAATTATTACAAAATAAAATTGGATCTATGAAACTGAATAATGCATATATAAAGTAGTTATTAAAATTCTTCAAAGAGTTTAGAATTTCTGATTTTAAAAACTGCAACATTGCAAAGTAAAATCCTATGCCAGTAGCACACTGTCTAGATTATTGTAATTTTTAAAGTAAATATTGAAATCAGGTAGTGTGCATTCTCCCACTTTGTTTTTCTATTTCAATATTGTTTTGGCTATTCTATATCTTTTGCAATTCCATGTAAATTTTAGAACCAGCTTGTCAGTTTCTTCCAAAAGGTCTCCTGGGACTTTTATTGTGATTACACAAACTACATTGAGGGAAAATAAACACCCTAATGATATTGAATCATCATATTTTTGAACTTGGCATATCTCACCACTTATTTATCCCTATGTATTTAATTTACTGCAGTTTATCTTAGCAATATTTTATTTATCTTAGCAATATTGTTTCTTCCTTAAGTATTTGACAGAATTAACCAGTGAAACCATTAAACTCACTGATTTTGAGCTTGGAGTTTTCTCTGTGGGAGTTTGCTTTTTTAGAATCAGTTTGTTAAGTCTAATTTATATAAAACTCATATTTTTAACTGTATCATTCAATGAGTTTGACAAATAATGTTCTCTGCAAATCAAGAGAGTTTTTTTCTTCCTTTTCAATTTCTGTGCCTTTTATTTAAATTTTTTTAACCTAATACCCTAGCTAGAACCTTCAGTACAATATTGGATAGAAGAAATGAGAGCAGACATCCTTGCCATTTCCTTGATCTGAGGGGGAAAGCATTCAGCATTTCACTGTTAGGTATGATGTTTACTATAGAATTTTTATAGAAGCCTTTTTTCAGTTGAGAGAAATTTTTTTATATTCTTAGTTTTAGGAGTTTTTTTTCTTTTCTTTCATCATGAATGATAGTTGAATTTTATCAAATGCTTTTTTGGTATCCATTAGGTTGATCATATAATTCTTTGTATTCTTTCAATATAGTGTGTTACATAGAATGAATTTCAAATGTTAAATCTACATTGCATTCCTGGGACATAACATATTAACATATTTATATATTGCTGGATTTGATTTGCTAAAATTTTATATATCTATAAGTAATATTGCTAAGTAGTTTTATTTTAATGTGTTTGGTGCTGGTATCAGAGCAATGATGGTCTTCTGAAATGAGGTGGGAATGTTCCCCACCCTTTTTAATTTTCTGACTGAAATTATAAAAAACTGAAAATCCAAATTTGGGCCAAGGGTGTGGAGCCCCGGGAAGTCTCATATATTACTAATGTATATTAATTTTTTTCTATCATTTTGCAATACTGTTTGCCAGAATCTACCAGAGCTTAACATACAGCTACATTCTAACAAAGCACTTTAACTCATAGCAGCATACTCAAGAGAAATGAGTGTATGTGTCCACCAAAAGATATATATAAAAATGTTCACAGAAGCTGTATTTATAATAGCAAACATGGAAGCAACCCACATATTCCTCAAGATGAGAATGAAGAAATAAGTTATGATATACTCATAAAATGGAAATTTGTAAACAATAAAAATGCAAACTACTAATACATTAATATGGATGCATCAAAAACATAATGATGAATCAAAGAAGCCAGCCCAAGAGTACATACTGTGTGATTCCATTGATAAAATGTTCAATTGTTTACAAAATGTACTGCATGGGTTTGGAAACATAGTAATGATCAGCTCTGGGTAGAGATGGATTTTTACACTGAAAGGGCCATGAAGGATTCTCTTAGATGATGATAATGTTCTGTATTTTCCCTTGGGTGTTGGTCACATGGGTATTACATGTATAAAATTTCATAAAGCTGTAGATTTAGGATTTAGGTGCTTTGCTGTATGTAATTTATATTTCTAATATAATAATCCTGCCTGCAACTCAGTGAGACCTTCTCAGTTTGCAAACTTTATTTTTCTTTACTTAAGGAAAATTTCCTTTTGCTGTTATTTGTTTAACTATTACCCCTCCTGCATGTTCTATTCTTTCTCCTAAAATTCCTTTTATTCACAAATTAGGTAGTCTGCATACATTTGTTTTCTAAATCCCTCTTATCTTTTTGTATTTTTCTTGTAGTTTTTAAAGATAACTTCTATATCTTTCAGACCTCTAATTTTTTTTGTCTCAGTAAGTGATCAGCTTCTCCTTCAATTTATCTATTGAATTTTTAAATTTAAATATACAATTTTTAGTTCTGAAAGTGTTTTTTAAATTTATCTTTATTGTTGAGAGTATTACAGATGCCCCCCATTTTTTCTCCATTACCCCCTCTTCCCGGACCCTACCCCACCTCAGGGCTTCACTGTACTATTGTCTGTGTCCATGGGTTATGATGAAAGTGTTTTTAATATTTTGTATTTAATATATATTTTTATTGTTAATAGTATTACAGATGTCTCTCATTTCCTCTCCCTTTTATCTCCCTCCCCCCAGCTCCTACCAATCCCCCTCAGGTCTTTACCACCCTATTGCCTGTGCCCATGGGCTATACATATAAATATATTAGTTTTTTTCTTTTTTCTTCTTTTTCATTTTTTTCTTTATTGATTAAGGTATTACATGTGTCTTTATTGCCCTTTTGCCCCCCCCCCCCCCCACTCATGCCCTCACCCCCCTGTTGTC